>NC_090388.1:44415173-44721173 GCF_036365525.1 Heterodontus francisci | reverse complement strand
TCTTGTGGATAGTTGAGGTCCTTACATGCTGGTAGTCCTGCCACTGCTGGTCCATTCGTGTCTCCTAGGTAGAATGTTTGTGGTTTCAATGACCACTTGCCGTATCTGCATTGCATTGTTAATGTGCCACTGCAAGGGATGGGTGACCTGTTGTATGCAGATAAGTTGGCAGTTGTCGATTGTATCATTGATTTCTGGCAACTCTGGTACATATCTTTGAGGATTTGGACTGGTAGGATATTTGCACTTGCTCCAGTGTCAATCTTGACCTTGAGTGTTTGCTTGCCAGCTTTCTTTGGGCACATGATGTTAATAGTGGCGAAAGCTTCCAATTGTTTGACGTTATCAGCATGATGTGTCAGGTTCACAATGTGAAACGCCTGTTCATCTTCAGTCTGAGAGCTACTTCTCTCTGAGTCTTGTCTCAGGTCTGCTTTGCTGGTGACTTTGTGTAGTGGCTTGTATTTATACAGGTCACTGGTGCTTTCCTTGCTGCTGTTGCAGTGTCACTGCGCCTGTCTTTTGTTGGCAAGTGTCCTACTGTGGCTTCTGGCTGCATCTTTTGAGTCAGAGTTTCTGCATAGGTGGTCCTTTTACATCAAATGCCTTGCAAGGTCTCGAAATGCAGGGCAATTTCGCCCTGAGTGGAGCAGACCACACCTACTGCACAGCTTGCTTGCTCTTTTAGACCTGGTGATGGTGCCGATAATGTTGGTTGCACCTAGTGCTTGCAGGTGCTGTTGTTCAGCTGAAATGGCTTCGTATTTCCCGCCATCTTCTAGCAGTGCATCGTGCTGTGACCTTTCATTTTCTGAAATGCTTCAATGGATGTTAATACAAGCACCAACTCCATTATTTGGTCTGACAGCTCAGCTTCTGAGAAATCACATTTGTTGTCCTTACTGTGGTATCTACTGATGAACTGGTCTATTGATTTCTGAAGTTGTTGCTGGTAGGACATCAACTCCAGGTGGTGAATTCTGAAATTCACTCTTAATTGGAACTGATCTTCCAGCACTTTCCATATCTTTGTGGGATCTTGCTGGTCCTCTTCAGATAATCCAGAGGTACCGATTCTGTGCAGTCACTCATTTCCAATCAATATCATTATTTTTACAGCCTGTTTTTCTGGTTCTACAATTACTTGGGCTGTAAAGCATAACTGCAATTTTTGTTGGAACAGTTTGAACTCAGATAGGATGTCCAAGGTTTTCCAGTTCATTCTGGGAAAATTGATATCCATGTTCTTGGTGTTCTTTTGCTTTAAAACTTGCTTTAAGACCTGGTTCTGTGACTCTGTACTGCTTTCCTTCAAAAAATTCTCTTCTTTAGACTGGCTGGTTTGTTTGACAGGAACAGCTGGTCTGTTTATCTAGCTTCCAGCACTCTTGTCTGTCTGTTTATACAGCTGTACAATAGGCATTTCAAGAGCTTTTTGGCTAAAGTTTGTTTACACAGCTGTTCAATGGGTAATTCTTCACACTTGAGTGGTTTTATGGGTTTTTTCAACTCTGGCTGAGTGAATAAAAGCTCTTCATGCTGATGTGATTTAATGGGTTTCTTTTTATAGCTTCAGCTGCGAGTTGCGTGAATGGCGCAATCCTGTGCTTCTTGCTGTCGGACGCCTCCTGTAATGGCACAGACCTGATCAGCCTGGGGTAGGAATTGGTTTCCCCCCTTTTTTTCTCCTACTGAGCCTTTGAAAATAATAAATTTTTTTCAAGCACCTCAAGACTTGTTTGTTTTTTTTAACTGGAATTCCTATACCGACAGCACACTGACTCACCCGATCATAGTGATTGATTTGCAGCCTGTCATTCAGCTCTGTCTTCTACAGCTGGATGTGAGTTTTTTCGTCTTTACAATGTTTGGGCCAGTGTTTGTTTTAACTTTCTCTCTTTTCGCTGTGGGTAGTTTTTAAAGCTGTTTTCCTGTGGGTCTTCAATCTTGGATTCTGTCTTCTCACCACAGATACCACCATGTAATGAGAAGCTTTTTATGTTGTCTGTTGCAACATAAATGAGATGCGTGGAGTTCAGTTGATTGAAGATCTCAAACAGGTTTATTAAACAGCTAAACTATTATTCAGTGCAGAGCTAACTTTTTACAGGACCTGCCTCTTGGTGTTACAGTTACAGAGTGAGACTGGCACATAGTCACATGACTGCATCCTGACTCTCAGCTCATCAGCATCCTAAGATCTTAAAAGTACATTACTCTTAAAGGCAATCACACAACAGTAACACCTCTGCTTTTTCTTAGATTCTTTTAAAAGGTGAAAATGTAATCTGTCTGGACCAGGGGCTTTATCCTTGTTAAGTTTTATTATTTTATTTAATATTTCACCTCTTTTTATTTTAAATGCAGTTATCTTATTCCTAATGTAATTATCTAGTGTCATGCCGACCTGTCCTGTTTCCCTGATAAATACTGAAGCAAAGTATTATTTAATATTTCTGCCATTTCTCTATCACTGCCTGTGTCACGCTCACGCATGGAGAAATTATGAACTGTATAATGAACTTATAAAACAAACCCAAAAATGGACACTTTTCCTGAAAAACAAGATGGAGTCAAGAGATGAGGTGACCTCACCCTGTACTGCCAATACGCATGAAAGCTACAAGAACCCTGAGTCAATCTTCATGTTTGGACTAGCCTTGGAGAAGGCATTAAAATGTAAATAGCCCATTCTGTATTAATGGCTACCTCTCTTCAACAAATTGGGTTAACAATGGCATGGCAGACGGTGTCTTCAAACTGAAACTCAAATAAATGAGTGTGAAAAAAACTCCACTTTATCAGAATGGAATGAAGATGGGTAACATCCGGACCCCATTGTATACCAATGGCTCTACCATCAGACACCATTTATGAGGATAACGGTAAAGAGAAACCATGGTCACATAAAAGAAACCAGGGGTCGGATAAGGAGATTAATAAAATTATATGCTGTGCAGACAAAGACTGAAAGCCAGGGAGGGCTCCAGCAGAAGAAGAAGGATCATGCCGAAGAACACCATTTCTTAAACTACAAGTAGACAGTGACTAGAAGTGGCTTTGATCTCCACACCTGAGAAATTGTAAGAGAGTTTTCAACATTGAACTGTGACTGAGATACAACAAAACAAATTCTGCAGCAACGCATTCGCCATCCTGAAACTTTCCAAGTTTTGTCTTCAGTGAACCAGGAAGAACAGACCTGCACTGTTTTTTAGAACCTCACCCCCCCGCCACCCCCACAGCACCCGCTCCACCCTGGGGAACAACGCAAAGTTTACAGTAACTTCTTATAAAAACCATCAGACCTAAATGCATGTTAACTTCTAATCTCTATGTGTGTGTGTGTGTGTGTGTGTGTGTGTGTGTGTGTGTGTGTGTGTGTGTGTGTGTGTGTGTGTGTGTGTGTGTGTGTGTGTGTGTGTGTGTGTGTGTGTGTGTGTGTGTGTGTCATTTCTTTAAACCTACAAGAAAACCTGTTATTTTTCTGTTTGTTGACTGTTAAAACGCAAAGGGGTTAAAACACATTTCTATTAAAAATGCTGTCTTCGGTCAATTGGGAGGTGAAAAAGGGAAACCACCCCTATCATTTCCCGCCTGTCCGTAACATCTGTGATATGATCTTGTCGATCATTTAGGGTCCCTATTCCCATCACGACTTTCTTTTTTAATAATGTGCCTGTAAAATATTCTATTATTTTGTTTTATGTTCCTTGATAATTTAATTATATAGATCCTCTTTGCCTTCCTAATTGTTTTCTTTAACTTCTCATCTCAAGAGGGCTGGGATCAATATCCTTGCCGGGAGGTTTGCTAGTGCTGTTGGGCAGGGTTTAAACTAGTTTGGCAGAGGGCTGGGAACCTGAGGGTAGACTCAGATGGGCAAAATCAGAAATGGAAATGGAAGGCAGAAAATTAGAGAATGAGTCTGGAAGGCAGAGGAAACAAAGAATAGAAAATTTAAAAAAAAGAGTTTGGCAGTGCTCAAGGGTATATATTTCAATGCAAGGAGTACAGAAAATAAAGAATATGAGCTGAGGGCACAGATAGAAACGTGGCAGTATTGCTATTACAGAAACATGGCTTAAAGAGGCACAGGAATGGCAGCTCCACATTACAGGGTTTTCAGACAAGATAGAGAAGCAATTACAGCTGTGAGGAGAGATGATACGTTAGAAAGACCATCAATTGAGGCCATTTTTATTGACCTTAGGAACAAAAAACGGGCAGTCACACTACTGGGAGTGTACTGTAGGCTCCCAAACAGTCAGAGGGAAATAGAAGAGCAAATATGTAGGCAAATCTCTGAGAAGTGCAAAAACAATAGGGAAGTAATAGTTGAGGATTTTAAGTACCCCAATATTAACTGGGATAGTTTCAGTGTGAACGTAATGAAGGGAACAGAATTCTTAAGGTGCATTCAGTGGAACTTTTTTGGCCAGTATGTAGCAAGTTCAACAAGAGAGGGGACGGTTCTGGATTTGCTTTTAGGTAATGAAGCTGGGAGGTGGAAGGAGTGGCAGTGGGAGAGCATTTTTAGATTTAGATTAGATTAGATTAGAGATACAGCACTGAAACAGGCCCTTCGGCCCACCGAGTCTGTGCCGACCATCAACCACCCATCTATACTAATCCTACACTAATCCCATATTCCTACCAAACATCCCCACCTGTCCCTATATTTCCCTACCACCTACCTATACTAGTGACAATTTATAATGGCCAATTTACCTATCAACCTGCAAGTCTTTTGGCTTGTGGGAGGAAACCGGAGCACCCGGAGAAAACCCACGCAGACACAGGGAGAACTTGCAAACTCCACACAGGCAGTACCCAGAATCGAACCCGGGTCGCTGGAGCTGTGAGGCTACAGTGCTAACCACTGCGCCACTGGTGGTGGTGATCATAATTCAGTTAGTTTTAACAGAACTTTGGAAAAGGACAGGAGATAGAACAGGAGTTAAAGTTCTAAGTTGGGGTAAGGCCAATTTTACTAAGCTGAGAAGTGATTTAGCAAAAGTAGACTGGAAACAACTACTTGAAGGTAAATCAGTGTCAGAACAGTAGGAGGCATTCAAAGGGGAACATAAGAATATAAGAACATAAGAAACAGCAGCAGGAGTAGGCCATTCAGCCCTTCGAGCCTGTTCCGCCATTCAATGAGATCATGGCTGATCTTCTACTTCAACACCATTTTCCTGCACTATCTCCATATCCCTTGATTTTTATAATATGTAGAAATCTATCGATCTCAGTCTTGAACGTACTCAATGACTGAGCTCCAACACCCTCTGGGGCAGAGAATTCCAAAGAGTCACCACCCTCTGAGTGAAGAAATGTCTCCTCATATCAGTCCTAAATGGCCTGCCCCTTATTCTGAGACTGTGTCTCCTGGTTCTGGACTCCCCAGCCAGGGGAAACATCTTTCCTGCATCAGCCCTGAGGAGCCCTGTAAAAATTTTGTTTGTTTGGATGAGATTACCTCTCATTCTTCTAATCTCCAGAGAATAAAGGCCCAGTCTATTTAATCTTTCCTCATAGGACAATCCCTCCATCCCAAGAATTAGTTTGGTGAACCTTCGTTGCACTCCCTCTATGGGAAGTATATCTTTCCTTGGGTAAGGAGTCCAAAGACTGCACAGAATACTCCAGGTGTAGTCTCACCAAGGCTCTCTATGGTTGGAGTAAGACATCTTTTCTCCTACACTCAAATCCTCTTGTAATGAAGGATTTTATGAGCTCGCCGCCGATCTCGGTAGCGAGCACCAAAAATGGCGGCCCGCCAAAGAGCTGCTGCATTTTCAAGCACAGCGGCTCATTTAAATGGCCAGGATGGGCCGCCCAATGCCCCCCCAATCATGTGGAGGGTGGGGGGGTGGCGAGCTGTCTGTCTCCAGCAATGGAGTCAGCTGCCTGTCCGTAGGCGCTGATGCCATTTTTAAAGGGCTTATTTAAATATTTAGACATATTGAATAAAATTAAATAAATGCATTTCTTTCGCCCTCTCCCACCCCCTCAATAACAATAACTTTAACTATTTGCCATTCCCTCCTCAAAACACTTACCTTTACCATCTGATCTTGCCCCCTGCCAAATTGCACAAAGTTTAAAGTGCAACCCTTCCCACCATCACCTCCACCCATGACGTTTATTTGCCCCCATCTACCCTCTGCCACCGCCCCCAACACCGCACTGATAAACTCACCTCCTCCCCACCAGCGATGCGCCTCATTTCCCCGGACGGGGATCCGAAGGTGCGGGAGTGCTGGCTGCCGGGCCGAAGATTGCGGAGGGCCAAAGATTAAACTTAAGTATATGTAAATCTATTAATTTTATTAATTTGCATTCGCTGATTGTGGTCCCGTTGCCGAGCAGTGGGGGAGGTGGGGGGGGGGTGGGTGCCGCCATGGTGCCTCGCTGCCGCTGGGAGGAATGGGCTGGGCCTTGCCGGCATCAAGGTGCATGGCGGGCCTAATCTGGAGCCACCTTCAGGCACCCCCCCGCCACGTATCCTGACGTCGAGGGCTCCTTAAAATCCAGCCCACCATTTGCTTTCTTAATTGTTTGGGAGATTCAAGGGGTTCAGAGTAAACATGTTCCCACAAAGAAAAAGGTGGGACGGTCAAATCTAGAGCTCCCTGGATGTCAAGGAGCTAACAGGGTATGATAAGGCAGAAAAGGAAAGCTTATGACAGATATCGAGATGTCAATACGACAGAAAGCCGAGAGAACATAAGAGCATAAGAAATAGGAGCAGGAGTAGGCCATTCAGCCCCTCAAACCTGCCCCGCCATTCAATATGATCATGGCTGATCTGCCCCAGACCTCAACTCCTCTTTCGTGCCAGCCCCTCATAACCCTCAACTCCCCGATATTTCAAAAATCTATCTTACCTCCTCTTTAAATACTTTCAGTGATCTAGCCTCAACAATTCTCAGGTGTAGAGAATATCAGACATTCATTACCCTCTGAGAGAAGAAATTCCTTCGCTTCTCAGTTTTAACTGAATGTCCCTTTATTCTGTAACTATGTCTCCTAGTTCGAGAGTCCCCCACTAGTGGAAACATCTTCTCAACATCTACCCTGTCAAGCCCCCTCAGAATCTTATACGTTACAATAAGATCACCTCTCATTCTTCTAAACTCCAACGAATAAAGGCCTAACCTGTTTAGCCATTCTTGATAAGTCAACCCCTTCAACCCAGGAATCAACCTAGTGAATCTCTTTTGAACTGCCTCCAATGTCAGTATATCCTTTCTTAAATACGGGGAGCAAAACTGTACACAGTACTCCAGGTGCAGCCTCACCAGCACCCTGCACACTCCCGCGCCTTTGGATCCCCATTTAGAAAGTGGAGGGGTGAAATCAAAAAGGAAATTAGGAAAGCAAAGAGAGGGTAAGAAAGAATATTGGCATCGTAAAATCAAGAAGAACCCAAAGATGTTTTATTAATACATTAAGACAACTAAGGAAAGAGTAGAGCCCATAAAAGACCAAAAAGGTAAACCATGTTTGGAGGTAAAAGATGTGGGGATGGTTCTTAATGAATACTTTCCGTCTGTCTTCACAAAAGAGGGAGACGATGTAGACATTGTAGTTAAGGAGGAGGAGTGTGAAGTATTGGATGTGATAAGCATAGGGAGAGAGGAAATATTAAGGGGATTAGCATCCTTGAAAGTGGATAAATCACCAGGGCTGGATGAAATGTACCCCAGATTGTTAAAAGAAGCTAGGGAGGAAACAGCAGAAGGTCTGACCATCATTTTCCAATCCTCAATGGATACAGCTGTGGTACCTCTGTTTAGAAAGGAAGTGAGGGATAAACTGCATAATTACAGGCCAGTCAGTCTAACCTCAGTAGTGGGCAAATTATTGGAATCAATTCTGAGAGACAGGATATACTGTCACTTAGAAAGGTACGGATCAATCGTGGATTTGTTAAGGGAAGGTCATGTCTGACTAATTTGACTGAATTTTTTGAGCAAGTAACAAGGAAGATTGATGAGGGCAGTGCAGTTGATTTGGTTTACATGGATTTTAGCAAGGCTTTTGACAAGGTCCCACATGGCAGATTAGTTAAAAAAAAACGCATGGGATCCAGGGGAATGTAGCAAGCTGGATATAAATTGGGTCAGTGGCAGGAAACAAATGTAATTGTTGACTGGTGTTTTGGCGACTGGAGGGCTGTTTCCAGTGGGGTTCCACAGGGCTCAGTACTGGGTCCTCTGCTTTTTATGGTATATATTAATGATTTGGATGTCAATGTAGGGGGAATGAGAAAGACGTTTGCAGACAACACAAAAATTGGCCGCATGGTTGATAGCGAGGAGAATGGCTGTAGATTGCAGGAAGATATCAATGGACTGGTCAGGTGGGCATTTTCTAAAAGTGGCACATGGAATTTAACCCAGAGAAGTGTGAGGTGATGCATTTGGGGAGTTCAAACAAGGCAAAGGAATACACAATAAATGGGAGGATACTGAAAAGTGTAGAGGAAGTGAGGGACCTTGGAGTGAATGTCTACAAATCCCTGAAGGAAGCAGGACAGGTCGATAAGGTGGTGAAGAAGGCATCCTTTCCTTTATTAGCCGAGGCATAGAATATAAAAGTAGGGAGGTTATGCTGGAACTATATAAAACATTAGTTAGGCCTCAACTTGAGTACTGTGTGCAGTTCTGGTCACCTCATTACAGAAAGGATGTAATTGCACTAGAGAGGGTACCAAGGAGATTTACGAGGATGTTGCCAGGACTGGAAAATTGCAGCAATGAGGAAAGATTGCATAGGCTAGGGTTGTTTTCCTTGGAAGAGAGGAAGCTGAGGGGAGATTTGATTGGGATGTACAAAAATTGTGAGGGGCCTGGATAGAATGGATGGGAAGGGCCTATTTACCTTAGTAGAGAGATCAGTGACTAGGGGAGCATAGCTTATAAAGCGATTGGTAGAAAGATTAGAGGGGAGATGAGAGGAAAAAATGTCACCAGACGGTGGTGGGGTCTGGAACTCATTGCCCAAAGGGGTAATAGAGGCAGAAAGTCTCATCTCATTTAAAAGGTGCCTGGATGCACCTGACGTGCAGGGCTATGGACCAAATGGGGGAAAGTGGGATTAGGCTGGGTGGCTTTTTTTTGGCCGGCACAGACACGATGGGCCTCTTTCTGTGCCGTAATCTTTCTATGATTCTATGCTTCTTTCTATGATTCTCTTCTAATCCCTTTGTATTCCGCCTTGTCATGCTTTCCCTTGCTGTCCATGTACTTAGTGTATGTCTCTTTCCTTACTCTCAACGTTTTCCTAATGTTTTTATTCATCCATGGTGACTCATTAGTGTTTAGCTTGTTCTTGTTTCTTAGGGGAATATCTTTTTCCTGGACTCTGTTATCACTGTTTTAAACATTTCCCATTGCTGTCCTACATCATTGTTTGCCAATATTGTTGTCATTTTATTTCCCAAGTTCTATTCTCTGTCCTCAAAAATCAGCTTTTCTGTAATCTATTATGGCGATCCTCGTCATACTTAGGTCCTTCCCAATTATTCCGTTAAAGTGTATAAATTATGGTAATTATTTCCTAGATGTTCCCCTACTTTTATCCGCTCTTGTTCAATCGTCATTATTAGATTCAGTGGCAAATCCTTCCTTGTTGGGCTCCTTACATATTGGGTTAGAAAGAAATCTTGTAGATATTGTAGGAACTCCAGTCCCTTATCTCCTTTACCTACCTCTTCTGGCCAATTAATATGAAGGTTGTTGAAATCACCCATGATTATTGTTCTACTAATTTTTACTAATTTCCCTAATTTGTTTGCATATATCTTCCTTCACCTCCCTTCCACTATTAGGTGGTCTGTCGACTACCCCTATTAGTGTGGTTGATCCTTTATTATCTTTTATCCCTATCTACATGGATTCTAGTGCTGTCTTGCTGATAGCATGTCAGTTTTTTCTACTGCCATTATGTTTTCCCTAATAAGTACAGCTACCTTTTGACTATTTATTTAGAAAGTGCCATTAGTAGTTTAATATACCTAAGAAATCTCAGATTAAACAAACTGGGGTGGGGTGGGGTGGGGGGGGGGGGTGTGCATTGAAAATAATAATAATTATAATCTTAACACCTTGCATGCAATGTTTCCGCCAGGTGTGGTGGGGGAGGTTTTAACTTAGCCCATTCAGTTGAACAGAAATTAGCACAGTCGTCTTGCCAAGTATATATGATATGGCGGGACAGTAAGGGGCCCAGTGTTATCCAAGATTGAAATATTTAGGGTAATAACCTAGCAGCCCTGTGTACGACTAAGTTACATCACTGATGCATGCAAGAAGACCACAAATGCTGCTGAGCTTCACTGCCTTCTTGATTTCGCACATGCAGACAAAAAGGGGTGCCTGCCTGAGATTTATCTAATCAAGTACCGGGAAGAGGTACAGCTAAACCAGACCATTTAAAAAAACTTGACTTCACAGTTAACAGAGGGGTAAAAAGACAGGAAAGATCTGGAAGCTGAAATAGTTTGATCATACACTGCTGCTTCATTTTCATAGGTGAAAATGTCAACCCATTCCTAAATCCACATGAATATTAACAATCCTTGCTTTTGTTGGCAGGTGACAACATTCCACCAAAGCAGCAGTCAAGTAGCACCTCACCCAGTTGTTACCTGATTACATTAAGTAGTTTCACATGTGTAAAACTGTGTACAACAGCATTTAACCCCTGACAGTAAATAATAAGGAATGAATTAATTGATATTTGACTGCTGGAATTTTACCATTGCTCTTAGATTCCAATTCCGTACAGATTCCTGGATTGTTTGAATCAGCCGATGCTTTTTGTCTGTTTTTTAAATGAACACTAATCACAGAAGAGAGTTTTTCAAACATTTTCATTAATGTCTAAACTGAATGTGTCTAATATGATTAAATAATTTATATTATAGCTTGTGTGTTTGCAGTGAACAAAAATATTGAAAATATTCTTCAAAAATTAAAAAAAAACCATACCAGATGCTACATCTTGTACGGTACAAATAATCTTGCTAATCAAAACCGTTACATAGAAATTTGGTTGCACAGTGCCTTCTTCTCGAGTGAGAAACAGGCACTGAAAGGTTCAATGTGTTGGTGTACTGTGCACGCACTCAGTCTGTGCTGAGTGCAGTATTGGTTAGGGCATCCTGTAGTAGTCATCTAGGCTGCCCACCTTAAAACGCGTGTCATGACCGCTACTTATGCAATTCAATGGCCTACTGTCTATTCAGGCCTCTGTCTTGGGCCTCTACTGAACCCAGCATGTACCATGTATTCTACAACAGGCAAATCAGAGGTCCTTAAAAGGGCTGCTGAGGCCTGCTGGATGCTGTCACCAAAAGGGTAAACAACATTTTATACTTACTTAAATATGGAGCTGGGACTTCAGCAGTGATCTTCCTGGATCCACATTAAAATGAGACTTAAAACATGGGCCTGGATTTTAGCTCAGAGGTGGGGAGGGAGCAGGAAAGGCGGTTGTTTTGACATCACAAAATCCGGAAGTATGGGTTTAAATTTTTTTCTGTAGGTTTCCGGCTTACAGTCAGCCTGATTGATAAGTTAGAACCCTGTTGGATGGGAAAGTCCATAGCACAAGGGTACAGCTGAGCTGGGCTAGGGGCAGGTAGGTCTACTGGAAAGCTGGGAGAGATCATGTGGTGGGGAGGTTCGATCATGCAGTGGTTTCCAGTTGTGGGTATTTTTTTATTATCGCGGCGGTGTTACGATTGCAAGTGGTTCTGATTGTGGGGAGGGAGGGTTCGATCACAGGGGTTCCAATTGCAGTGGGAGTTCTGATCGCGGGGTGGGGGACAGCAGATGGTGGTTTGAGTGGACGGAAAGAAGTCTGATGGTGGTCAAGGGGCAGATGGTGATTCTGGGATGGTGCATGCTGGTTGTCAGGGGAGGGTCAGATGGTAGTTGGAGGGTCCAATAGTGATCAGGGGTGGGGAGATGGTGGTTGGGGGGAAGCAGACAGATCATGGAGGATGGTTTATTGGGTATTTTGTTAAGCCTGGAGGATACATCTCTGCTCCTCCTGGTACACAAACAGTGCTGTAAAGGCACTTATCTTATGGATTCAGTCATTCTTGTCTCCCTTCACCTGTTGGGTTTCCTGAGGGCAGCAAAACCTGACTGATATGGGATAAAAATAGAACAACTGTTAAAATAAAGGTACACAGGCTTATTATAATATTTAGCCTGCCTCCTGCGAGTGGATTGGTCGATTGGTCGCTCATTCCATGACCAGTCTCCGTTCAAACCAGAAGTGGGTGGGTTCAAATCTGTTTCTTTTAAGCTCTGATCCAACCCCAATCCATCTGTTTTGGGAGTTAAGACTCAGTCCATGGTTTTTGGCGGGTCTGGAAACTCTATTGATTCCCTTTTAAAAAAAACATTTGATCAGAATATTTTTTGTCATCTCATATCTTTAACGTATCAGTTCCAGCTGAAAATAGTGATAGAAATCTGCAGAGCTATATGTCATGTCAACAATCTTAGTTATAAAATGAGTCAAACTAAATCGAATGGGATTTCAAAACAAATGGATGAGAGACTTTTAATTATCTTATATTGGAGCATATCATTTATTTTCAGATTCAGTTATCTTTCTTCATTTTCTTTCTACTATTACTTAGATGCTGATGTCATCATATTCTTTCAAAGGAGAAAAATGAGGCTGAACGAGATAGCATCAACAGGTTGAATGGTCTCCTTCCATATTCTAATTTCTATATTTCTGTAAGAGGGAGGCTATACCTCTTTCGACACACCATCAAATGTCAACATTTCTGTGACTCATCTATGGCGGGTGGAGGGTTTGGTGGATGGGAGAACCTCCCTTCATGATCAAGTGCCCATGCCACAAACTATTGAACTTCATGGTTGATGTATCTGAGAGTTAGTACTTCTGGAAATCCACAACATAGACATAAAAACAAGAAATGCTGGAACCACTCAGCAGGTCTGGCAGCATCTGTGAAAAGAGAAGCAGAGTTAACGTTTTGGGTCAGTGGCCCTTCTTCGGAACTGACAAATATTAGAAAAGTCACAGGTTATAAGCAAGTGAGGTGGGGGTGGGGCAAGAGATAACAAAGGAGAAGGTGTAGATTGGACAAGGTCACATAGCTGACCAAAAGGTCGTGGAGCAAAGGCCTACTTCCAGTCCTACCCAGGTCCCCTCCCCCAACTCTTTTTCCGGTACATTGATGACTGTATCAGTGCCGTTTCCTGCTCCCGCCCCGAACTGGAAAACTTTATCAACTTTGCTTCCAATTTCCACCCTTCTCTCACCTTTACATGGTCCATCTCTGACACCTCCCTTCCCTTCCTTGACTTCTCTGTCTCCATCTCTGGGGATAGGTTGTTTACTAATATCCATTATAAGCCCACCGACTCCCACAGGTACCTCGACTACACTTCTTCACACCCTACCTCCTGTAAGGACTCCATTCCATTCTCCCAGTTTCTCCGTCTCCGATGCATCTGCTCTGATGATGCGACCTTCCATGACGGTGCTTCTGATATGACCTCCTTTTTCCTCAACCGAGGATTTCTCCCCACTGTGGTTGACAGGGCCCTCAACCGTGTCCGGCCCATTTCCCGCACCTCTACCCTCACCCCTTCCCCTCCCTCCCAGAACCGTGACAGGGTTCCCCTTGTCCTCACTTTCTACCCCATCAGCCTCCATATCCAAAGGATCATCCTCCGCCATTTCCGCCACCTCCAGCGTGATGCCACTACCAAACGCATCTTCCCCTCCCTTCCCCTGTCAGCATTCCGAAGGGATTGTTCCCTCTGCGACACCCTGGTCCACTCCTTCATTACCCCCACCACCTCGTCCCCGTCCCATGGCACCTTCCCCTGCAATCGCAGGAGGTGTAATACCTGCCCATTTACCTCCTCTCTCCTCACTATCCCAGGCCCTAAACACTCCTTTCAGGTGAAGCAGCAATTTACTTGTACTTCTTTCAATGTAGTATACTGTATTCGCTACTCACAATGTGGTCTCCTCTACATTGGGGAGACCAAGCGCAGACTGAGTGACCGCTTTGCGGAACATCTCTGCTCAGTCTGCAAGCAGGACCCTGAGCTTCCGGTTGCTTGCACTCCCCCCTGCTCTCATGCTCACATCTCTGTCCTGGGATTGCTGCAGTGTTCCAGTGAACATCAGTGCAAGCTCGAGGAACCGCATCGCATCTACCGATTAGGCACACTACAGCCTGCCGGACTGAACATTGAGTTCAATAATTTCAGAGCATGATAGCCCCCCATTTTACTTTCATTTTTAGTTATTTTTTCTTTTTTTCTGTTTTCATTTTTTACAATCTTTTTTTTGCATTTATTTCATTTCATCTTAGTTTGTTCAGTTTGCTTACCCACTGTTTTTTTTTCAGGTTTGGACTTGCTGCTGTTCAATATTCAGTCCGTTAACACTTAATCTGTACTAATGCTTTGTCTTTCAACACACCATTAACATATTGTTTGCCTTTGCTCCATGACCTTTTGGTCAGCTATGTGGCCTTGTCCAATCTACACCTTCTCCTTTGTTATCTCTTGCCCCACCCCCACCTCACTTGCTTATAACCTGTGACTTTTCTAATATTTGTCAGTTGCGAAGAAGGTTCACTGACCCGAAACGTTAACTCCGCTTCTCTTTTCACAGATGCTGCCAGACCTGCTGAGTGGTTCCAGCATTTCTTGTTTTATTTCAGATTTACAGCATCCGCAGTATTTTGCTTTTATCACAACATAGACATGTTGGCTAAGTTGTGTTGCTTTAATTTTTCCCCTCCTCTCCTGCAAGGGCATCATACTTCTAGAAAGCGTTCTTCATTGAGGATCAAGAGAACTGGGTTAGACTATTTGTGGGTCATTGCTGTGCGCATTTTGGTTGCTGTGTTTCCGACAGGTGGCTTACAACGAGAAGCCATGCTGCACTCAGAAACATTGTCAAGCATATAGTTAGCATGCTCAAGCAATGCTTTCAATGCCTAAGTAATTCAGGAGGAGCTCCTCACTGTGTATCAAGATTCGCGGTCATCTGCTGCATTCTGCATAACTTTGGGATAATGAGGGGTTGACTATTTAATGATAATGAGGATCTCTGAATAATTTAAGTTCATAATTTTTCCCACACAATTAGGCATGTACTGTCTCTACAGCACTGAGTCTGGGCCAGAAAGCAGTCCCAGACAAATTTCTCACCATCTATTGGGTTTCCTTGTCTTCAACTCCAAAGGAATACACAGTGGAGCCTGCACTACTGTTAAAATGGAACCGTTGGCCCTGATATTTACTGGGATGAGGTTTCAAAGACGGAGGGGAGAAGTTGTGGTTGGGAAGCTCAGATGTCTGTGTTTCTTGAACATAGTGTAGTGCATGTTTCTTTTTGAACAATCCTCGACCAGAAGCCAACCTGATTGGCAGGCTTGGCCACCTGTTGGCTGGGGAACACAAAACAAAAAACCATGGGTTTAGTAGTTGCTGGCAGTAGATGTTGTGGGGGGTTGGGTACAGTGTGGTTGGGAGGGTAGGGGGTGATTGAGGTGGGGTTGCTTATCACAGGGTTTTGGGGAGAAATCAGGGGGATTGGAGATCGGGGGCAGGAACTGGGGTTGGGGGAATCAGGTGAAAGTCAGAGTTTGGAGGGGCCTTGGAGACATTAGAGGGGGTTGATGATCACAGGAGGGAGTCAGTGATCATCCGGGGAGGTCGTTGATCACACTGGGGGTGTTGATGTTCGGGGTGTTGGTAATGTGGGTATTGAGTGGACATCGTGCAGTTGTGGGGGAGTTTACAGGGTAGCTTGTTGGGCCTGGAGGAAACACTCCTGCTTTTCCTGGCCCACAAACAGTGCTGTAAAGGCACTTAACTGATGGATCTGGCATTTTCTGTCTTTGTTTACCTGCAGGTTTTCTTGAGGTCTGGCAAACATAGGCAATATGGGCTAAAATAGAAATCCAATTAAAATAGAAGCACACAGCCTCCTTAAAAGGTTTCAGCGACCAAGCTACCTCCTGAGAGCCAATTGGTCACCTGCCCCATGTCCCGCTTCTGTTAAAAGCAAACGGGTTTGGGATGGGTTAGGTTCCTTTTTTATATTTTTAACATTTTAGCTTCTCACTTGAACAATACCCACCCATTTTTGGGGGTTAAAATTATACCCATTCAGTCTGAATGCCATCACGTATCAAAACTATGGAATGCGCAAGCGGTTGATGCCCATTCCAGCGGCAGCTTCTGGCACAATCTTAGCTAAACCCAGTTGTAATGCAATAGAAAATAAAGTGCCCTGATTTTCTGTAAGACAGCTTCTTCTTGGCAGCTGCCATATCTATAAAATTCTCCTGCCATGTCATATCAAAACAGATAGCGGAACTTAACAGCTATAATGCTGGCAGGAATCATCAGTAACAGAAAATTCAGAATTTAACAGCAAATCTTAAAAGGGGAAAGTCACTAGAGGAATAAAATGAAAAAAAATTCTATATTGCAAGGAATAAAAGAAACCTGGGATTGTATTAACAAGCCTCTAAGACAACTGCCATTCTCTGCAGTTTTCATGTGGAAATTGTAGCTCTCAAAAGATTGCAGTTTTAGAAAATATAACACTAAAACCGAATTCAGGAGGACAGCAATGACTAACTGCAAACCGTACATATGGGAGCTAGGACTTTCCAAGTACATCATGGCATACTAATTTAAAAGCAAAATACTGCGGATGCTGGAAATCTGAAATAAAAACAAGAAATGCTGGAATCACTCAGCAGGTCTGGCAGCATCTGTGGAAAGAGAAGCAGAGTTAACGTTTCGGGTCAGTGACCCTTCATCAGAACTGACAAATATTAGAAAAGTCACAGGTTATAAGCAAGTGAGGTGGGGGTGGGGCAAGAGATAACAAAGGAGGTCTAGATTGGACCAGGCCACATAGCTGACCAAAAGGTCATGGAGCAAAGGCAAACAATATGTTAATAGTGTGTTGAAAGACAAAGCATTAGTACAGATTAGGTGTAAATACACTGAATATTGAACAGCAGCAAGTGCAAACCTGAAAAAAAACAATGGGTAAGCAAACTGAACAAACGAAGATGAAATGAAATAAATGCAAAAAAAAAGATTGTAAAAAATGTAAAAAAGAATGTAAAAAAGGAAGAAAAAATAACTAAAAATGAAAGTAAAATGGGGGGCTGTCATGCTCTGAAATTATTGAACTCAATGTTCAGTCCAGCAGGCTGTAGTGTGCCTAATCGGTAAATGAGATGCTGTTCCTCGAGCTTGCGTTGATGTTTTAGTTTAGTTTAGAGATACAGCACTGAAACAGGCCCTTCGGCCCACCGAGTCTGTGCCGACCATCAACCACCCATTTATACTAATCCTACACTAATCCCATATTCCTATCACATCCCCACCTGTCCCTATATTTCCCTACCACCTACCTATACTAGGGGCAATTTATAATGGCCAATTAACCTATTAAACTGCAAGTCTTTGGCATGTGGGAGGAAACCGGAGCACCCGGAGGAAACCCACGCAGACACAGGGAGAACTTGCAAACTCCGCACAGGCAGTACCCAGAATCGAACCCGGGTCGCTGGAGCTGTGAGGCTGCGGTGCTAACCACTGCGCCACTGTGCCGCCCTGATGTTCACTGGAACACTGCAGCAGTCCCAGGACAGAGATGTGAGCATGAGAGCAGTGGGGAGTGTTGAAATGGCAAGCAACCGGAAGCTCAGGGTCCTGCTTTGTTATCTCTTGCCCCACCCCCACCTCACTTGCTTATAACCTGTGACTTTTCTAATATTTGTCAGTTCCGATGAAGGGTCACTGACCCGAAACTTTAACTCTGCTTCTCTTTCCACAGATGCTGCCAAACCTGCTGAGTGATTCCAGCATTTCTTGTTTTTATTTTATGGCATACTAATTGTTTGTTTAGACTGGAGTCTAGCAGCTAGGTTATTTTAAAACGCAAGTTTAAAGGCTTTGTGTAAACTTATTTTAAAATGGCAAATGTTACTTATGCAATGTCATGATTTCTATGCTCTGGCATGCATTATTTTCACTTGAGACACAAGCTCAATGACATGTTGAAAGTTGCTGGACTTTTACTTCTATATAAATGTCACAATTCTGCTGCTATCCATTAGGAATCACATTGTTCCAGAACTCGTACTGAGGGGAAAACAGGCAAAAAAAATCCAAAGATTCTCCAGAATACAACAGTATGGTGAAATGGGGCTGAGTGACATTGGCAAAGACAGGGTGCTGCTGACCTATATACAATAGTTAGTAAATACAATGGAATGGATAGTTTTAACAAATCTTAATCTATAATGAACTGTGTATGATTCCATAACAAAATCCATGCTACATGTGCAGTTTTAAAAACTATTGGGGAAGCCATAGTAAAAAATTATTATGTTTCAACGGCCATGTTAGAAAAAGTCATTAACTTTTTTTTTGCTGCAAATTGGATTAAAGGGCAAGTTTTACAAATATGTCAAAGATCTGTAACTGCAATGTGCATTGTTTACTATCAAGTTTGAGGGCAGATAATCTCAGTGGCTAATGTAATTTGAAAGTTGTCTGTATCATATAAATACATTACATTACAAGTGCACCTTTGCTAACAGGTAAGAGATTTCGCTTGGACATAAATTGTTTAGTATGGGGTACAACGTTACAGATATTCTAATTGAATAATACATGCAGTAACAACCACTCAACATTTTGCAGAAAAGCTTTTTGTTAATAATTATTTTGTCAGAGCTGAATCGGAATTGACAGTGATAGACTAAGATATAGATATAAGTGAATTTAATAGAATTGCTTTATTGGAGGAACTGAAGGGTGCTCTTTATTTGTAATTGTGTTTATCTAATTTTGTCACTAGCTTTGGTGAGTAACTGACATTTTGTCCATGAGAGATGCTGTTGTTCCTGTATTTTAGAATCCAGGACCTAGTTTTAAAGTCTGTCAAGATGACCCCAACTAGACTTGGCTACCTATCATTAATCTCTCTTTCCCTTCCTGTCCCACTCTGCTTTTCTGTTTTATATGACTCTTCTGAAGCACTATCTGTTCCATTCTATAAAATTCTTCTGATTTGGAGATCACTGCCCTTTTGTTAGCTGGCCTGTCTTCAGACACATATTACAGCAGGTGCAGAAGTTGTACAAATGTTGGCCATGGGTTAAATTGTCTTGCGACAATAACAGTGTGAGAAATGGTCTGTCTTCCTAATGCTGATCTTTCTACTGCCTCACATCAATAACCACAATAACAATCCTCTCTTTGAGGTTCATGGTTTATTGGATTAATTTGCACTCCTTGCGCAATGTGAATCCACAGAGGTCATGCGATAAGATCCATCTACCACCCAGTGACATGGTGTAGCTAGCTCTATTCTGTCAACAAAAATAATTCGTATTGGCATCGCATACTATTTTGCTTGCTAGCTACCTAATACAGTTGTGCTGCTCCCTATTGATGTTTGCATGCTTAGCTACTTTATAGGGGGAAATGTGTTTTAAATTGGACTGTATTTTAATGGCATTAGATTGGCTATGCACTTTATATACAGTTTAATAGCCCTCATGTCCCTGGCTGAGTCAATAATTTTTCCAAATGTCCATGGTGCAACATGTTGGTGCCTATCCCTGAGTTGGACAGAGAAACTCAACTTACAATGAGAATGCCACAATATCTCAAACCAATTGTAATGTACTAAATAATATTCCTGTTGCTGTGAAATAATTTAAAGTGTTAAACGTGCCCTGAAAATCCAAGGGCCTATGAATCGAATATAAATGCCACAATCTGCCCACTAGGAAACTCCTCTGCCGACCCATGAGGAGCAGATTTTATTATTTCTGGAAGATTGCCTGCATCACTATGGGCGCAATGGGTGCCTACTAGGGCAGAAGCGGTAGGGAGCTGCTTGTTAAATCTGCAAAAGTCCCAGCCTTAGCCTTAGCAATTGGCAGCAATTAGTGAAAGAGGGAGAAGCTGACATTTCTGTGAACGATTGCAGAATCTCACTTCATGGGTACAGGACGTCTAGGCCACCAGGTGGGCACATATTAATCACTAAGGAGTCAGATATGCCTGCTTTCTGTGGGCAACCTACTATACACAGGTCTCAGCCTAATTCCCAGGGCTTTCACCATATGCCTTGTGGACACACATGGAGTGTGCCAGAAAAGCCCACGGATTTTCATGACTGCAAGTATAGCCCAAAGGATCAGTGAAAAATAATCTTTTCCATCCAGTTTCTAGGTCACTTCATCTATCTGTGATCTTATAGAATCTCTTTAAGGTGCATTTACCAATAGCTGCAGTTCATTGTCCATGCAGGAAAACCCCAGTAGTCATCACTTGACTTCTGTTTGGCTGGATCGTTTATCACCCTGTCCAGGAGAGAGAGTCCTGCACCTGCCCAGACACACAAATGCACAGAGCTCTTTTCTAAGAGTTAGAAATTTAAGGCTTTCAAGGGTGTGGTGTGGAAAATTGAGGTTGGTTAGGTTTAAAAAGTGCCCAGGACCTTCAGTAAACCCCTTGAGCACTTTATAAACCAGGATTGGATCAGGGAAAAAAAGGAGGCTTATGGCAGATTCAAAGCGCTGAAAACAGCAGAAGCACTGGAGAAGTATAGAAAGTGTAGGGTGGGGGGGGGGGGGGACTTAAAAAAGTACCAAAGAGGGGACATGAAAAAAACACTGGTGGGCAAGATAAAGAAAAATCCCAAGGTGTTTTAAAAGTATATTAAGGGCAAGAGAATAACCAGGGAAAGAGTAGTGCCCTTTAGGGACCAAAGTGGCTACCTGTGGAGCCGGAGGACATAGGTGAGGTTTTAAATGATTACTTTTCAACTATGAAGAAGGACAATGTAGGTGTAGCGATCAGGCAGAGGGATTGTGATGTACTTGAACAAATTAGCATTGAAAGGGAGGAAGTATTTGCTGTTTTAGAGGGCTTAAAGGTGGATAAATCCCCAGGCCCAGATGAGATGTATCCCAGGCTGTTATGTGAGGCAAGAGAGGAGATTGCAGGGGCTCTGACGTAAATTTTCAAATCCTCTCTGGCCACAGGAGAGGTATCAGAATACTGGAGGATAGCGACTGTAGTACCATTATTCAAGAAGGGTAGCAGGGATAAACCAGGTAATTAAAGGCCGATGAGTCTAACATCAGTGGTTGGGAAACTACTGGAAAAAGTCTGAGGGACAGGATTAATCTCCACTTGGAGAAGCAGGGATTACTCAGGGATACAAAAACAAGAAATGCTGGAATCACTCAGCAGGTCTGACAGCATCTGTGGAAAGAGAAGCAGAGTTAACGTTTCGGGTCAGTGACCCTTCTTCGGAAGGGTTAGTCAGCATGGCTTTG
This sequence comes from Heterodontus francisci, assembly GCF_036365525.1. NCBI lineage: Eukaryota > Metazoa > Chordata > Chondrichthyes > Heterodontiformes > Heterodontidae > Heterodontus > Heterodontus francisci. Next base: position 44,699,752 of record NC_090388.1, on the reverse strand, counting down.
TCGGGGGAGATCATGTTTAACTAACTCTATTGAATTTTTCGAGGCGGTGAGTAGATGTGTAGATGAGGGTAAAGCAGTTGATGTAGTCTACATGGACTTCAGTAAGGCTTTTGATAAGGTCCCGCATGGGAGATTGGTTAAGAAGGTAAGAGCCCATGCTATCCAGGGCAATTTGGCAAATTGGATCCATAATTGGCTTAGTGGCAGGAGACAGAGGGCAATGGTTGAGGGTTGTTTTTGCGAGTGGAAGCCTGTGACCAGTGATGTACCACAGGGATCGGTGCTGGGACCCTTGCTGTTTGTAGTGTACATTAATGATTTAGAGGTGAAAGCAGACACAGCTTGCCCAATCAGCTTCAGTGCAAGGGTTATAGACAAGAAGACCCATACAACCTCATCAAAACATCCCCATCAAGGTCAGATACCTTAAAAACTGTGCCTAAATTGTGGAAATGCTCATCGAGTCACAATGCCATGTCCAGCTTGAGGGAAAATGTGTAACTCATGTTTAAAGTGGAACCATTTTGCAAAGATGTGCAGGTCATTGAAGAAAAAGACTTCATCGGTTCGATACATGGGGGAATCTCTTCCTGAGAGTGAGGTACAACTTCTATATACCATCACAAAAAGGAAAGCACCAAGTCATTTTAAAGAGTGCTCAATCGAGATTGCAGGCATCTCAGTGTCACTTCTTATTGATGCTGTCACAAAAGTATCCATTTTGAGTGACAAACTCTGCCATTGGTATTTTTTGCAATTCTCTTTCACTCCTGCGACAGAGACTCTTCAAGTTTATGTCATGCAGGCCTCCAACTGCCAAGAATGAGGCACATTAAATTCGCCACATGGACACTAAATTTCAAATTGTTGCTGGGAAGAGAAGGCCTTTTACAAGGGGTTGCAAGGCCCCTGGCTGGAAGGACATTTTTGCCTATTAAGAGACACTGCTTGAAACAAAGGAGCTATCCCCTGCTCCAATACAATACACAAAGCCAGAAGTGGTCAAACCAATCGGTCACATGATCACCCTGCTGGCCAACTTGGGGAGTTTTAAATTGTAGAGACAGTGTTTGAACTGGCAGAAAGCTCTTTGCTGCTGGACTGAAGCAGACATCCTCTCCTGTCTGCTCCCATCTCTTTCTCATGGAACTCCAAAAAACCCACTGAAGTCACATGAACCCCCAAGAGAGAAAAGTCTCCTACAGTGAACAAGGTTTAAGAAGAATACTGGGCCCCAACGAAAAGCAAGATCCACCGACAATCAAGGACTACAGTGAGCTCGAAGAACCGTAACAACAACTCTTCAGAAATTGCCTCAAACCTTTTCATTTGATTTTTTCTTCTGCTCTTTTCTGTCTCTATTTGCATGTGTGTATCATGTATGCATGCTAGCATGGGGCGTTGTGCATCCATAGGCTTCAACCAAATTAGAGTTTTATGTTTAAGTTTAATAAAATTTCACCTTTCTTCTTTAAACCTAAGAAAGTCTGTTTGTGCTAGTTTCTTTGCCTTATAATTGGAAAGTGGTGAACAAGGATTCGCCAAGGGGGAGCTAAAAACAGTGTATTTAAAAATAAAACCCTGTTGCAGTAAGACCAGGTGAAGGCTGAAAGGGACCCCTACACCTCTTTATCACCTGGTCATAGGGAGGAGTGCACTGTCTTTTCTAGTTCCACTTCTCCACAGGTCACAACATATATATAAATGTTTACCCAGTTACTAATACAGTCAATCATAGACTCTATACTTTATCCCAGAATAAAATACACCAACCAGGTTTCTGTAATAGTAACAAAATTATCAGTTTATTATAAAATAAGACTTAATCAGTAATGAAGCAAAGCAATAATACACAGAGTGAAATATGAAAGTTCCCTTTTTACCTTAGACCCTCATACACAAACACACAGGTTAACTGGAAAAAATAGAGATTTTGTTTTTAGAGCTCTGTTACAAACAAGAGACAAAAATAAGAATACTTTGGCCAAATACTTGCTAATTCTTGAAGAAAAACAGAGAAGATGTCATGGAAAGATGTCAGTTGGCCCTTTTTTGGTTTGGCGTCCCAAATATGCATAGATGGCTGTCACTGGGATCTTTCTAGAACAGTTCTTTTCAGGCGATGTTGAAGATCAGTTTAGCAGGTTTTCCAGAAGAAATGTGGCAACAGGGGTTTCTGGCAGATTTTTCAAGAGGAATGCAACATCAATTTTTCTATTTCTTACACTTGCTTCTAAAAGCTTCTCAAAGAACTGACAAGCTTTTCAAAGAGATGGAAAAATGAGTAGCTGATATGCTTAACCGTAATACTATTGCAGATAGTGTTAGCAATAGAAAAGCATTCTTTGATAAACATACAGGTGCAAGGGAACCACAATTTAAAGTTGGAGAGTGGGTTTGAATTAAATGGCCAAATCAAGACCACAAACTTGCTTCATCAGTATCAGGTCAAAAGCAGATTAAATGTTTGCTAAGTACCAATGCTTATCTGTTGGATGACAGCACTATGGAGTGTGAGATGTTTGCTAGGGAGCAGACCAGAATACTTTGAGGGTAGTGATTATGAGGATACATTTCCTTTCCCTATGAGTGATGTTAATAATCCGCCTCATCAAGCTGATCACACAGATTCACAACCTCAAATTTGTAAATCTAATCACAGACCTAAGAGACCTTGCTATCTCAAAGACTATTTCTGTACACAGAAAAAACAGACAAGTGGAACGGCTTTATGTACATATGTTTGTTGTTTAGAATAATTCAAAAATAATGTCTTTAGTCAAAAAGGGGAAAATGTTCAATGGGTTAATTGATTTGGGTTTGATTGTATTAGTCTGTTCACTGATCAGAGTTCACTGTGCTTGATTACTTATGCCTAGTGTTTTGAAACTGAAACTAAAAGAGAGGCTGGAAAATTCTAGTAAAACAGAAACTGTGTTTTGAAAGATGAGGAGAAATTTTTTCTCAGAGGGTCGTGAGTGTTTGGAACTCTCCTCCTTAAAAGACAGTGGAAGCAGCATCTTTAAATATTTTTAAGGCAGAGGTAGATAGATTCTTGATAAGCAAGGGGTGAAAGGTTATCAGGGGTAGGCGGGAATGTGGAGTTGAGGTTACAATTAGATCAGCCATGATCTTGTTGATTGGCGGAGCAGGCTTGAGGGGACTAATCCTGCTCCTAATTTGTATGTTCATATGTACTGAAATCTTGTAAGTGCTGAGATATTTTAAAGTGCTATAAATAAACCTGTTGTTGATTTAGAACTAGTGTCATATCTGCATTGCCCTGAGATAAATCAACTCTATAAAATATACAGCAAAACCAGCAAATACATAACACCAATAATGAAAGAACGTCGAAATATTTCCAAATCAGGATGGTGTGTGACTTTGAGGGGATCTTGCAGCCGGTGCTGTTCCCAGCGCCGACTACCCTTGTTCTTCTGGGAGATCGAGGTTGCGACTTTGCAAGGTGCTATTAAAGAAGCCTTGGTGGGTTGCTGTGGTGCTGCCTGTAGATGGTACAGTCTGCTGCCATGGTGCACTTGTGGTCTAGGGAGTGAATGTTAACGTGGTGGATGGGGTGCCAATCAAGTGGGCTGTTTTCTCCTTGATGATGTCGAGCTTCTTGAGCATTGTTGGAGCTGCAGTCATTCAGACAAGTGGGGCGTACTCCTGACCTGTGCCTTATAGTTGGTGGACAGGCTTTGGGGAGTCAGGAAGTGAGATACTCGCTGAATTCTCAACCTCTGGCCTTCTCTTGTAGTATTTGTATGGCTGGTCCAGTTAAGTTTCTGATCAATGATGACCCCAGGGTCAGAGGGATTCAGTAATGTTAATGACGTGGAATGTCAAGGGGAGATGGTTTGATTCTCTCTTGTTGGAGATGGTCATTGTTTGGCACTTGTGTGGTGTGAATGTTAGCTACTGTGCATTTACACTGCACATTTAGCATTGGTGTGATGCCGATATTCATTTTGCTCCAATATTAAACTTGCAGTGTAAGTGTATCCTTGGTTACCCATTCTAAAGTTCATTCAAGCTCAGCTACAGGAGCTAGCTAGTTTCAGGACTGCATTTTAGTTTGCAGTCAGTGTCAGATCAGATCCTAACTGAAGTGGCAACACCTCTTTTGGATTAGATATTCTTGAAATCAATGTAAGTAATGAGAGTGGAACGATATTTATTGAGCTGATTGTTTGCTGTAGTTTATTTTGAAATTTTCTTATTGAGTAGCCAATCCAGATATAGCTGATAGGATGACTGGAATTTTACACCCACCCTGGGAACGGGGTTGGAGGTGGGGGCGTAAAATTGGGTGGGATGGTGGGTGGTGCCGTGCCCATCAGCTACCTGCCTCCGCTGGTATTTTACCAGCAGCAGGGGAGGTGGCAGACGGCCCACCCACCCTTAGGCTAATTGAGGCCCTTAAGGGCTAATTAATGGCCCTTAAGGGCCTCTTCCTGCCATTGCTGGTATTTTACCAGCAGCAGATGGGCAATTCACCACCTGGGGAGGCCACCCAGTAAAACCAGGCAGCCTCCTTGTGGGCTTGGTGGTGGGAGAAAATCCCTCCTGAATGGGCACCCAGTGCTCCTTAGAGGACCCCCCCTAGTAGCATGGGCTGCCCCTGTGGGAAGACCCACCCCCTGCCCTCATGATTGACCCCCCTCCATCTTGCTGGGGCCTGGCTGAATGGCCCTAGCGAGCCCTGATCCCACTTACCTTCTTCTCCAGTCTCCATCACTGGCTGGGTCTGGGGCCTTCTGCAGTCCTAGCAGTGACCACAGCTCTCAGTGGCGCTGCTGGGACTGTAGAGTTGCCGGCACTCTGATTAGTTTGCAGCTCTTGGAGGCAGGACACCTACCTCAGAGGGATGGACGCCTGAGCCACGCAAAATAGCAGCGTGGCTTCCAAGGCCAGTGGAGGCGGGCTCGCTCACTGGCTGGGCCACTGCCTCCTCGCTAAATCCCAGACAATGTTAAATCAGATTTCATAATAAACAAATTCCACTATAGTAAATACTTTTATATCAGTACGAATGATACAATTAAATATTGTTAACAGTTGGCATCAATAACTATATTCCATTCTATTTTACAAACAATTGTATAAACTAATGATTGAATAATACACTTGATTTAGAATAATTAATTTCCTTGGATTTTTCTCTTTAATGTAAGTTACAGCTTATGGGCACAAAATTCAGATTGGTAACAGTGTTGGAGCCAACGCTACAGAAGCCGAGGCCCTCTGAGTGGGAAAGGGCACTCAAGTGAGCATGCTATGCATGCACTGAAAGCTTCCCAACTGGACAGACTGTGACACCAAACAGTCTTACTGGCTGATCTGATACACAATTCACAAACTTGGTCACGCAGGTCCATTCAATGCATTTGCTTGTCACTCACCAAAGAACATGTATACAGCTGCAAGACGACCCACTGTGTTAACTAGTGTTATTTAAAGGGTCAGGTGCCCAACATGTTGGTAAGGTGTTTTACTCCAACTTTTGCTGTTGCAAAGTCTCTGGAAGTATTGTGCAGTGTTTTTGGAGGTTTGTGGTGAGTTGCTGGATTTGGCAAGGAGTGTTGCGCATTCCCTGATCTTGACCACCCACATGAGGACATAAACTTCTTGTGACACTGCTGTCAGGTCCTCAGGGCCAGACTCCTTGCATTGACCTTCCTGGTCACCTGCTCCCATTCCCTTCAGAGGGTGGTGCTTGAGGGCCTCCTGGCACACTCTTCCCATGGAAACATGGCCTCTCTCCTCCTGTGCACCTGCAACACTAAGGACTCCAGCTCCATGTTTGTGAACCTAGGAAACCTCTCACTTCTTTGGTGCTCCACTTGTGCCAGCGGCAGCTCCCTTCTCCTGACTGCACCTTCACTTTAAGTGGTGCAGGCTGGCTACACCAAGTGATATCAGCGCATGCCACTCAGTCTCCTACTGAGTGCTCAGGCAGCCAGCAGTATAGGCCCTGCTTGGGCCAATGCTGCAATCATTTAAATGAGAAGGCAGCACCAAGTTTGCATGCTGCCTACCTCAATGGCAGCTGGCACGGATAAGTCACAAACTATGACCCCCCACGCCCAAAAACGGGCAAAATCAGTTTTGAGCCCAATGACCCTAACCCTAACCTTAGCCAATACTGAAATCTCCAACATTGTAAGAGTGCCACATCAAGAAGGATGCCAATTCTGATTCAACATAGCAAAAAGTATCTGTGATGATAATGAGTGAGGCTATTTTGCCCAGGAGATCCAACAAGATTGTTTTCCAACAAATTGTTTTCAGAATATTTGGATCCTTTTAGATAGGTGAAGTTCCAAGCTTTTATTTTTAAAAATCTGTGTTGATGACATTGAAAGTACTTACCTCTCAATGGGTTTTGTTCTCGCTTAGTAATTAAGGTCCATCAGCTGTAGTAAAATCCTACAGTCAAGTATCAAAATACAGTTAGACCTTGGCTAAGAAATGCTATTATTATAATGCTCCAAATATAACAAAAATATTTACCCAGTTAAACTTCCATTATGATCTGAGGTGCTCAGACAACCTTCTCACCTCATGAAAAGAAATATTTTGTCAGTTCCTGGGGGTTTACAATAACAAGCTCTGCTGTGTAGCGACTGTACGTAATTACTATTTTGTAGTGAGTTTGATGGGTTATAAAACATGTCTCTAAACCATGCTCAGTGAAGACCTGGCACCACAAATTGGAAGCTGCTAGTATATGATGACCGATGGTATACTCACCGTATGGTGCCATTTCAATCATCATCATGTACAACATATGGTTTTGGTTACAATTTATAAAAAAAAGAGTAGAATTTGTGTACTTATATTTCAACACAGTGACAGGCTGAGTGTTTCATTTGGTGTTGTTCAACTTCAGTAAAAGTTGTTGCAATTGAGATTAGTTTCAATTTATTTCAAAGTAAAACATCGCAGGAAAATATAAGAATTCAGTTAAATAAAATTTGTGGTTAATCTCATTTATTATAAGCTATATTATCACAGACGTCTCATTGTGAGAAAATCTTTCCTTAACCTCCAACATCAGTAGAAGAGTTTAGGCCTTGGTTACAGTACCTAGTTGGTCTACGTGACTTCGTAGTGATTAGATTTGGTAATACAAAGATTAACTGGATTTAAAATTTTGAGATTTGTTTCACTGGTTATGGCATTACTGGGGGCTCTTTTTTAAACTGTTTTCTCCCTGCCAAATAGTGATTCAGATGGGCAACAGTTCCAGGGGTGGCAGCTGTTCTCTGATACCTCACTCAAGTGATTGTTCTTTGTGACAACCTAGACAGTAAGGCCAGGGGGTAATTTTACTTACCTGACCCACAGGGAGCAAGTCGATCAGAAAGTTGCAGGGAGCAAATAATTCATGATTCCCCCCACTGCTGTGGAGATTTAACTCCACACCATGTCCATAACGTCACTGATTGGTTCCCTGCCCCGAGGCTAGCCTGATTGACGGGCTAACTGTCCAGTTGGGTGGGGAGCTGGTCGGTGAAGGCTGCCACTCAGGTACGTCTATGCTGGGGAGGGGAGTGGGAGGGGGGTGAGGGGGAGGAGGGGGTGAGGGGGCAGAGGGGGAGGGGGGTGAGGGGGAGGAGGGGGGTGAGGGCGGGGAGGGGGAATGAGGTGAGGGCAGGGAGGGGGAATGGGGGAGGACGGGGAGGGGGAATGGGAGAGGGGGAATGGTGGGAAGGCGGGGAGGGGGAATGGGGGAGGGGGTGGTTGGTGGCGGATAAGTGGGGAGGGGTTGATCAGGGGAGGAGGGAGGTCGTTTAGTTGGGGGAGGAGGGGCTCTAAATGGGAAGGAGGGGATTTTGATTGGGGGGAGAGGAGGGAGGGTTGAGGGCGGGGGCGGGTCGATCGGTGGATGCTGCCAATCCCCAGCGGAGAGGTTAGGGAACCTCTTGGTGGGGGTGGAATCACAGGCATCGCTGGCCTGAGGGGTGAAAGAGCAGGCCTGCGATCAGATCAGAGAACTGAAGGAGGATCCAAGGCCTCAGGGGGAAGGTATCAGATGCCTCGGGGTCGGGGCATCAGAGTTCAGAGACTGGGGGAGGGTATCAGAGGCCTCATGGTGGTGGGGGCGGGGAGGAAGGAATTCAAGGGCTTGGTGGTGGGTGAGGGGGAGGTCGGAGACCACAAAATGGAATCAGAAGCCTTAAAGGGAAGGTCGTTGTAAAGGTATTTACCTCCTGAATCCGCTATGCTCTCGCTTCAATGAAGCTGCCAGCTTGGGAAACCCAGCCGAAAACAGTTAAAATTAAAAACCTGAATGGAAATGAGGCTCAGAGCCTCAGTATCATTATTTAAATTTCTAACCCGCCTCCCTGGAGCAGGTTGGTTGCCCGCTCACTTTCTGGCCTCAGTTAAAGCCGGAAATGAATGGGTTGGAGGTGGGTTTGAGTTAGAAAACAGGCTTCTCAGACTTTAAGCATCCACCCAACCCAAAGCCACCCATTTTTAAAGTTATAATTCCCCCTTAAGTTTTAGGAGACTACTTTGCCACGGCAGGTTTTAGGCAAACACAGAAAGGTCTAGTCTTGTCCTCATGTGATGTCTGTATATTGTTACGCCCACGTGGTGCGATATGGGAGGTTCCCACTGTTCAACTCCCCATCTAACCACATCAAGTGTTTTGTTATTAGGGTTTAATCCCTTGATGTTCTATTTTTCAAAAAAACAGACAGCGACAGGTTTTCTTGTAGGTTTTAAAAAACAGAAAATCAATTGTTTATTGATCAATATGCTGTATTGTGAAATTGTCGCAACCACATCCACTCAAGCTTCCTTTTGTGCGCGTGTGCACACATACACACACAAGAGACAGATAGAGAAGGAAAAATGGAAGGTAACCTTTAGTGTGGGGGAGGTCATGGTAAACCTATTTAATTCTCTTCAAAATCAAGTTCTCGATGGGTGCAGGCCTGAGATGATTGTAGATTTCTCTCTTGATTGAAGGTTCAGTTGAAGAAGGTGGGTCACTTCTAGTTCACTGCTGTTCAATGTAGATGCAGGATTCTGCAGCAGGACACATGCCTTCTGGCTCGCTGGAACAAGCTGCTAGATCTTGCTGCTCTCCCTCTCTCTCTCTTTCTGACTCTAGGCTGTGTTTTTTAAAGTAAAGCTGTGTTACCTCTCAACACCCGGTAGCAGATGTTCTCATCTTTCCCCATGGTGATCGCACAATGGCCCAGGACATGGCTACTTCACACCTTCTTTGTTTTAGAAGAAGACATTCAATTCTGGAATGTTTTTAGGATGGGGTGCAGTTGACACCTCTTAACTTTGAAGATTTGTCCATTGTCTTTGTCTAACAGTTTGAATACACAAAGGCCAGTCCCTTTCCTTCAGCGGCTATTTTGGAATCATTGTTCTCTTTTTAAAAATAAAGGGTCATTTTTTTAAAGACAAAGTCAGTTTCTCATAACTCTTCAGAGTTAGTCCATAGTTTGTATCATAGCACTTCCGGTTGCGTGACAATATAAACTTTCTTGTAGGGCTTATTGGATACCAATCAGAAAACGTTTGCTCCCCTCCTTAACCCAAAAATGGCAAGCCCAACCATGTACACCAAACATTCCTATTTCTTGAAGTTGTTGTAATCTGCATGCTGCATTTTGGATTAAAATCAGCACCGATAGTTCCTGGCTTGTCACCTCACAGCTCATTCTAGTTTCAACATTCTGTTGTTGCTGCTCCAGGTGATTCAACACCACTCCATGTGGTGGATAGGGATTTTGATAATGGATTTACAAGATGAAGAGATCCTGCCCAGAGTATGAAGTTCAATTATCTGGAGTAACAGGAGTTGAGGTGAGAGCAATGCTTAAAGGGAGTGAGAGCCAGGAGCCCTCTGGGAGCAGGAAGGAGCATTGCTGAGGTGGGAGTGGGGGAGAACTGAGAGTGATGATAAGGTTGGGAGAGGAGGAGATTGCTGGCATGAACTGAAGAGAGGGAAAGATTGATGGTATGAACAGAAGGGGGAAGAAATTGCCAACATCTGTGGGAAGAATGAGAGCATGAACTGTGAAGTCCAGTGGAGTGGCGGGGGGGGGGGGGGGTGGGGGGAGGGGGTGCAGGGAGGGGGTGGATGGGTGTGGGTAGGAGGGTTGCAGTATGAACTGAAGTGGAGAATGCCAGCTTGGAATGGAGGAACAAGAGTGCCAACTTGAAGTAAGAGGGAGATGGAAAAGTTTGTCAATATGAACTGGAGTAGACAGTAAAAAGTCTGACAGCTTGATTTGAAAGGGAATATAATATAAACTTGTTTTGAAGGATAGGAGAGGAATTCCCACAAATGTACAACCCATCTCCAGCAGCCTCCGATAAAAAGGATAAGGAAGATTTAACGAAGGTCTAAAATTTCTGAAGTTAGTGTTCAAGCAGCAGCACTGCAGAATGTTAAGGAAGCTAGTATTCCTGAAGTGTGTTATGTTTAATTTGAATAATGTAGGTGGCTAATATGAAGAGCAGAAATAGGAGGAGGTGTGAAAGTAGTAAGCCACTGGGAGAGCAGGACTACAATTGTGGATAGCACAGACATGTAAATTTGTCTTTTGTCTTTATATGATGCTGATGTTCAACATTTGTTGTCTCTTTCTTTTCAATTGTACGTTTTCATTTACTGCCACTTCTCTTCCAGGAATACAAGTCTTGAAGAAGTTCTGTGTCCAAAACCTTCTTTTCCTCTTCCTTGAAAAGCGAGTGTTGGTCAGTTTTGAGTCTAGAACAGTCAAAGTGAGGAAACAAAGGGTTCGATTTTAACCTATTCAAAACCCACCTACTTACACAGAGTTAAATTCGTGCCCTCTCACTTTCTAAGGTTAGTGCTAGTCAATTTAAGGATTGCAGATTAATAAAGCAAATTTAGCCTGGAATGGGTAGAATTACATAGTTAGTTTGATGTTGCAAGGCATGATAGGAAATAAGTGACTTTTGCCTTGTGAGCTGTATTCTGTTCATTCATATATCTAATGTAAAATTAAAAAAGGTTGTTGGTTTACAATGGTACTAGAATGCTTTTCAATCCACTTTCTGAAAAGATTGAAGATTGTTATGATCCCTAGGTCATGCTATCATTTGACTCGATATTTGGGAGTAAAGGTATTCTCTAGTTTATAAGGTCTGCTTATGGGAGTGACTGATGATGCTGAACCTAACAGAATGCCTCGTAGAGACCCAACTGTATCAGTCAGTTCTGAAGAAGGGTCACTGAACTGAAACATTAACTCTGCTTCTCTCTTCACAGATGCTGCCAGACCTGCTGAGTATTTCCAGCATATCTTGTTTTTATAACTGTATCAACTTCGCTGCCTGCATATATGACCCTATCTTCCTGGTAGCTTGCTTTTACTCCCCCATCATTCCCACTCTAACATTTCGGACATTGACCTACTATGCTGTTCTGACAAAGCACAGCGCAAGCTTCAGAACAGTAGCCCTAATTTTGCAGTCATGAAGCAACTGGAGCTGTGCAGAATGCACATCCGTACTGTAAAATGCAGAGGGTCACACCAATCCTTTCAATCTAAGGCTGCCTTCAATTGCTTTGGTACCTTCTGCATGGAAAACAGGGAGTCAGACCTGCACAAAGGAATGAACAGTTGTAAAACCTAGCCAGCTAACAGTATTTAAAGTCAAGCATCCTCGCTTTAATGAGTAGACTTGTTTTCCCACAGTAAAAAAAACATTAGTTCTGTGAAAGAATGGCTAATAGGAACAATGTGAGAAAAACTATCCCTGCCAGTTATGGAGCCTCAAATATCCTACAATGGGTGGTGCAGCAAATGCTTTTTTTGAGGTAGAGGGCTACCTTAATACAAAGGCAGGATGTATAAGCTGTTCAGCAGGACATGATAAAATGGGCCAAAGTCATCTCTCAAGTTACAGCCCTCTGTATATCAGGCCTCAGGGCCTCAGGATAGCATGTAGAAGAAGGATGGCAATGGAGAACATGTATGCTGATTTTGAAAGATGAATACATAACTAATTAGCTTAGGGATAGCCAGTTTGATAATGTGTTTTACCTACAGCAGTGACAAGGTCACTTTTTATTATTTTTACAGAATATGGAGGTGTTTGAAATAGATGATTCCCACTGTGAAATATATGCTGTTCATTCATGTGTCATGTAAAATAGACTAATTTGTTTGTTTATGATTGTCTTTTGTCTGGTAGAGTGCTTTTCAGTTTGCCTTCAGTAAAGGCAGTAGAATGCACAAAACAGCACATACAAAATCACAGAATTTTTGTTACCTCCACTGTTTGCTATGTTACAATACTTGGGTCATGCCATCATTTAACTAGATATTGTGCAGTAAAGCTACAATCTAGACTGTAGGGAACAAAATGGCCAGAATCTTCCCAACTCCTTGGAGGCAGGGGGTGGGGAGCGGCAGTGGGGCGGTGGTGGAAATATAGAACGCAGCAGGTGGGGTCAGCTCCCTGATGTATTCCTGCCTTCGGGAGCATTTCACTCGGGCAAGCTATGAATGGAATCAGCCACTTGCCTAAGGGAGGCCTTCAGGCAATTACAACAGTAAAGGCCTCAATTAATAGCTATTTTCATGGAGGCAAGTTTCCCAGCGTTGCATGGGCCACCCGCGGTGTCAGGAGACCAGCAATACATCGGAGGCAGCTTCAAAGTGGGAGGTCCAAGCTGCATAACAATTGAGGCCTTTTAATCATTTGCTGGCAATAATACTCATAGCTCATGTATCCCCAAGAAGGTGGCGTGCCATTGCAGCCAGTTCATGGAGACTGATGTCTCTGCTGCTGATATACCTGATGCAATAGCAGCCACTCCCCACCTGCCACTCCATGCTGCAGGCCCTTCAGCAGTGCTCACACTGCAAAGGCAGCCAGCGGCCATATCAACAGGCCACGTTGAATTCACCTCCTGACTCTGGAACCTGGCCACTGCTTCTAATTGGATAGGGCTCACAGATTGTGGCCTGTCAATTGGTCACCTCTCGTAAGATTGCCCGAGGACAAGGACCTCAGACATCAGTGGGGTCGGGACCTGGAAATGGTCCCAATGCCTGAGATTTTTATATTTCTGGAAGATTCTGGCCAAAGTATGCTTATAGGAGTGAACAGTTGTGGTGAATGTGAGAGAATTTCTAGTGCAAAACCCATAGAATTTGTAACATACTCCTTGACAAGAAAAAAGAAATACCAACATGATCAATTTAGTGAGAAGGCAGAAGTTAATAACTCTTTTGATACCACAAACACACAACTACTACAGTGTAACACTCATACAAGGAGAAATTATGAACTATAAAATGAACTGATGAATGGCACTCAAAATGGACAGCTTTTGCTGCAAAACAAGATGGGGTAAGAGGTCAGGTGACTTCTCCTATACTGCAAATACACACGGTAACTGCTGGAATTGAATGAATTGTCATGTCTGGTCAAGTGTTGAAGAAAGCATTAGAAATGTAAATGGCCCATTCATTGTTAATGGCTAACCCTCTTCAACTAGTTAGGCCAACAATGACTCTTCACACATGAAGACTCCAGACTCAAACTCAGGATAAAAGGTGTAAATAAACACCACTGTATTAAGATGCATAGAGATGAGCAACATCCAAACCCATTGTCTTACAATGGCCACACCATCAAACACCATTTATGAAAACACAAAGGGAGAGAAACTTTGGTCACCTGATAGAAACCAAGGGCTGGATTTTATGCACCCGCTGCCAGGAATGGTGGCAGGCGAAAAATTGGCGGACCACAATAATATGCTGGTCGGGCGGCAACCCCCCCACCCCGGCCCCAATCATGTGGAGGGGGCGGGCTCTCTGGTGCCGGCAATGGCATCAGCTGTCTATGCGCAGGCGCTGGCACCATTTTTAAAGTTCCACTGGCTAATTTAAACTTTTTAAGTTATACTCCTCCATTGTACTGATTGAAAATCTGTCGCCCCTTTCCCACCCCCCAATCGCAATAAAATTCATTATTTGCCCTCTCCTCTCCAAAGCACTTACTTTCCACACTTGATCTCCCCCCCCACCACAAACAGAACAAAGTTCACAGGTCACCCCTTCCCACCGTCCCCTACATTAATAATGTAAATTTGACCCCTTTTCCCCCCACCCCTGCACTAAAAGTCTTAAGCGCCCCCTTCCACACCATTGCGGTGTCAGCTTTCCCCAGACAGGGAAGTGAAGGTGCATGAGTGCTGGCCGCTGCTCAGAGGTTTGCAGCCCAACAGTGAGATTGGAGTCAATTTTATTTAAATGTATGCATTCAGCTAATTTGAATATTTTAATCCCGGTCCCATCGCCCAGCAGCGAGGGGGCAGCCATGGAGTATTGCCACCAGGAAGATCGGGCCTGGCCCTCCCGCTGTTGGGCTCCCTGGCGGGCCACTGCCGGATCGATCTTCTGCCCGCATCACCCCCACCCTGCGCCACCACGGATCCCAACGTTGGGAGCTTTGTAAAATCCCGGCCCAAGTCTCTGACAAGGAACTTTAATAGGAGACATTTTCTGTGCAAAAAAAAAAGCCAGAAACCAGAAGGAAGAGAGAGACCCATCCCAGAAAGAAGGAGGACCCTGCCAGAATACCATCTTTAAACTACATACAGGCAGAGACAAAAAGGTGACCTTTGAAATGTCCTAGCCGAGAAATTGTAAGAGGATCTTCGCCAGTGAACTGTGATTGAGATTTGACTAAAGACGCCTGCAACCATCCATCCACCGCGAACCTTCCCAAGTTTGATGTCAGTGAACCAGGAGAAAGGAAAACAGGCTTGCACCGTTTTTAAATCTCCCTCACAACGAACTCTTTTTTAAAAGCTATCAAACCTAAATACATGCTATCTTTTAATCTCTATCTTTTCTTGTGTGCGTGCATGTTTGTGTGTGGGTGAAGTTGTGAATGTTTTCAGGTACTGTTTAATAAACATTTATCTTTCTTTAAACCTATGAGAAAACCTGTCACTTATCTGTTTATTGACTATTAAAATGCTCAAACACAGTTCTAATAAAAACACAATGTTTTCGGTTAGTTGAGAGGTGAAAAGGGAAACCGCCCCTATCATTTTCCACCTGCCTGTAACAACAGTTTAAGGCATATTTTCATCCAGTAGATTTACCCATCAGTCTGCATGTGCTTGCCAATGCCAGAAATTTTGTTCAAATAAATGTAATCATTCATATGAATAGTAAGTGATCTTTTGGCTCAACCACAACTCTTGGAATGCATCTTGCCCTGGCTCAGGCCTTTCTGTAGGTGTTCACATAGGCAACTGTGAAAGCTCTATGGGAACTGTCATCTGCAGCGCAACTCTAGGTCGCTGATAAATAATCCAGTTTGTGCAATAAACTGACTTCCAGGACTAAGACACTGATATATTGCTGGTGATCAATCCTTCCTGCAACAAGGATTCCATGTTATCTTCATGTAACCAAAGAGTACAACTAATTCATTAATATTTTACTGCAGGAGCCTCTTGCAGTGATGCTTTAGTCAGAAGTGTGGCGAATTACTATAAAAACAGCTGAAATTTTTTTTTATCATGAAAGAACTCTTTGCTCAATGTAATACTGTCTTCAATTCTCAGCCTGCCACCAAAGGCAATCTCAATTTCAGCAGGAAGACTGTAAATGATGTAGCACTGCTGGGGGTAGAGGCTTCAAGAACAACCAAGTGTTAATTTCTCCATCTGAAAACAGGATTTTATCCTGCCCTTGGAGATGGGAACAGAGGAGGGGGGGGGGGGCAAACAAAATGGCGAAGGGTGCTGTTTCCAACATTGCCCGGGCCCCCTGCCATTTTGCCTAGGATGGGGAAGGCCAATTAATGGCCACTTAAGAGCATCTTTCTGCCTCCATTCCAATTTAATGGAAGATGGAGGGGCCCGCTGCCGCATGGTAATGCCACCAGGTAAAGCCTGACGGCCTCCAAGCGGGGTCGTGGTTGGTCTTTGGGGGCAATCCAGGCGCCCCAGAGGACCTCCCCTCTGGTGACAATGTCTGACCCTCCCAGAAAGACCCCCCAAAAACCCACCCCTCCCACCCTGTTGCCAGGGTCTGCCTGAATGGCCCTAGCGACCCCGACACCACTTACTTGTCCGAGGTCTCCAAAGTCCACGGTACTACAGGGCCTACTGCAATACTGGCAGTGGCCACTGCTCCCAGTGGCACTGCCGGTACTGAAGAGCTGCTGGCCTACCAATTGGCTAGCAGCTCTGGAGAGGGCACACGTCTCTTAAAGGGACGGCATCCCCGACGGCAGGCAATTACTTGGCTGTCCACTGTGAGATAGTAATGGGGAGTCCAATAGAGGGCTTAGGCGTGGTCTTGCCCGCCTTCTGGCCTGCCGCCAGAACCCCCATCGCCAGAATAAAATCCAGCCCAGTAGCTTGTTTGATGCCATTTATATACATTGCAACAGGAGGGGTAGGCATGGATAGATCACAATCTACAGGTTAGTGATTGCTGACATGCATCTACTAGCCTCATCCATTGGGGAAAGTCTAATTGCCAAAGTCTAAGAACGCATTTACACTACTTGCGGCTTGCACTTTGAACTTATACTAATTTCTTAAGTTATAAATTGGGTATCAAGAGCTAAAATGACTGAAGCGAAGCAGGGTGAAACTCCCTACTCCAGGCAGTCTCACTCCACATCACTGGGGCATCACGTTGGGCCTGAACTCTGGGATTTAGGCTGCAGTTACACTATAACTGCAATGTTGGTGCAAAGTGAAACAAGAATTTAAGGGAAAATGAAACTTGCTTTAATCATGCAATTTTGGTGTTATTTCTTCCTCACCAATGGCTTGTAAAATATCCATATCATCTTTTAAGCTTTTGTAAAAAAAAAATTGGAGAATTCTCATTGTAGATCTGTACATCGAGTAATAGGCATAACACTGAGCTGCACAGACCATGAAACTCTCAGGTTCAAAACATGATCAGTAGTGAGTTGACCAATCTTATCAGGGCAGAAGTGGGGTTGTTGAAATTGAACCTCACATTCTCAAGTTAGAGTTTAAAAAAAAATGCAGCTTGGTTCCTGATTTGATCACCATCCAGAAATTACCAAAAATCGCACTTGTGGATGTTGGATTAAGACAGGCTGAGAAGGGTCTTTTAACAACACCTGTTGAGGCTGTCATGTGCTGAGGTCTATTGCTGTCCTTGAAAACTTGGTCCAACATGGGTTCCCAACTTAAGGAGCGGAGGGACAGAATACTGAAGGGAAAAATTGAACAACAGAAAAAATGCTACGGGACAATCATTGTGAAGCAAATCTTTATTCTGTTACGTTGTCAAAACTCATGACTATAGAAATATGTATATTTATAAATATAAATATTGGACATTTAAGAACAGTTAATATTCTCTACAGTGCAATATAGAGTCCACAGCGTTACTCCAATCTCATTGGATGAGTGCAAAATGTGGTATTACAGATTTGTAGGCTATAAATAGAATTTAATCAAATTGATTATAATAATTATTAAGCAATTAATATAAAAATGGTGCAAATAAAAGTGTTGGCAGAAATGGGGTACCAACTTAGAAACCTTTCTATGTGCAATAATTTGAGAGTTTAACATTGAAAATATTTTTACAAAATCACTGGAGCATGCTGGATACATTTACTGGTATTTCTGGGACTGATTTTTGTCACATACTTATTTCTTGTTATGTTAAGGGTGATTGCACAAGTATGATACTTACCCTGGTAGAATTATACTGTTTGGTAGTCTGTGGCTTTCTTATTTTCTCTACATAATTTCAAATAAACGCCTAAATAAATGTTTAAATGTCAGTATATGCACAATAGTGCTCTCGGTTTCAGAGGAGACCCAAGTGTAAATTGCATGTGGTGATATGTGCTTCAATCTATCTACAGATGTGGGTCTACCAGCCTAAGGATGATTGAGCTAATAAGTGGAAAGGATTCTTGGCAATGTGCATAGGGATGTGCACTGGCTCTGGGTCACTGTGCCAGCCTCTTCTGTTAGAAATTATAGAACTGTAGAGCTCACACCACATTTTATAATGCTAATCAGCATGCACAAAACTGGCACAAAAACCTTACCAGAACAAGGGTAAGACATTTAGGCATTTCTTTGAAATTATGCAGAGAAAATAGGAGAGCCACAGACTACCAAACAGTATAATTCTACCGGGGTAAGTATCATACTTGTGCCATCACCCTTAACATAACAAGTGAGGCTCAGAAACTCTTCATTGCAAGTTCCCATAATATCATCAGCATTCACCATTAAAAATATATTCCAAAATCCAACAGAAAATGTGCCAGTTTGAGGTCTGCTGGTAGTTTTCTTGTGTCTGAGTCAGAAGGTCATAGGTTGAAGCCCCAATTCATGACTTGAGCATATAATGTAGGCTAAAAATTCAGTTGAGTATTGAGGAGTACTGAATTATTGGAGATAAAATGTTAAACTGAGGACACACGTACATTTGGATATCAATGATCTCATGGCACTACTAGAACAGTAAGAAGATCACCTGTTGCCCTGACCATCACTCCTTTCTCAACCACCATCTACAAAATATTGATTAACTGGCCTTTTTCTTTTACTTGTGGGACTTGGCTGTCATGCTTGCCTTCATAAAAAAAGTCATTGCACTTCAAAATTAAGTTGTGAAGTGTATTGTTAAAAAGAGGTTAAAGTTAATCACAATATTTTGCAATGGTTTGAGTTTTAAAAGGGTGTGGACACATAAGGGAAGACACAACATAGCCTTGAGATTGGAAGATAAAGTTACTGCCAAGATATGGATCTGCAATACATACACATTGATATCTACATCTTCAAAGAGCAGTAAAAAATATCAGCTTTTTTTCCATTTGGGAAATATGCAAATAAACACCTGCAGTATTTGTTGACAAAAGAGTACCTGAGACCAATGTAGATTTTGGTTCAAAATATACATTTTAGCAGTACAAGTACTGAGATTATTGACCTCGGCAGCAGCCTCACATTCCCACCACCCCCCATATACATGCACATGCACACATGTACAGTAACTGAAAGGTTAATAAAGCTTTATCATTATATCATGCATTTTAAACCAACAAGTCCTTCAAATATTTTCTGACTTTGTGAATCATTACATAGGAATTATTTTAATTAGTTTTACAGGTATGACGTAACTATGGAAATGCACACTCAAGTTTGAAGAATTTTAAAATAGAATTAAGTTGTACCTTTGTATTAATGATTAGCATTTACAAAATTAAACAACATTTTCTTTAGACAACCCTTATTGGAATATTGCTTGATGTTAAAGCTAAGTGGGCTGAATTTTGTCAGCCCGCCACAGGTCCTGGAAATGGATGCCATTGCCACACATGATGTATGCGGCCGGCCAATTTGTATTCATGAGGCACGGGGCCCACATCAGTAAATAGACTGAAGCACATATGGCCACATGCAATTTACACTCGGGTCTCCTCTGAAACTAAGAGCACTACTGTGCATATACTGACATTTAAACATTTATTTAGGCATTTATTTGAATACAGGTGCTGGCACCATATTTAAAGCACTGCCAGCCCTGCTTGTACTGCTGCTTCACTTAGTGAGTTTGCTGCTGCTTTGCCTTTCTATCTTTGCGATTGTGTGCTGCTGACCTCCCAAGACTCAACTCCCTCTGGAGACCCTCTGCTGCTGTGCTGCTATGTAGTTGACATTCTGTGAATTAAATCCCTCTGGAGACCCAGTGCTTCTGACGCCCTGTGACTCAACTCCCACTGGGGGACCTTGTGCTGCTGCTATTCAGACCAAGGCTTCATAATGCTAGGAGCTGACTGGGAACCAACAGGGACCATGTCTGGGGGAAGACACCAGGTGGACCCAGTTTGGTGATGCCTCCCCGTGGATTCTCCTCCAGGAAAAGAAAGGTGGGAGGTCCTCTTCCCAAGGGACAGCAAGATGACCAAGCAAGCTTGGACGGAGATCACAGAGGAGCAGCAGCCGTGGGGTCATCCAATGGACCTAGGTTCAGTTCCGCAAGAGGGTCAATGACCTCCTTCACTCCGCCAAGGTGAGTCCTTCATACTGCTCTCCTCTTTGGGGCATGCATGTGACAAGGTTGGAGTGAGCACGACATGGAGAGGGAGTGACTGCAAAGGTGGTGGCAAGGGGGAAGCAGCAGCAGATCCTGTCAGATGCATGACTGCAACTCCGCGACAGCCAGCCTTCTGTCTTAGCTTACCCACAACACGTCCCTTGAGAGTGGATGTAAGGAGGAGGCATTGGGAGTCCTCATCAGGGGCCAAAAGGCTCTTCCTGCAAGAGCTGACTGTGTGCGTCTTTCTGCCCGCAGGAGAAAAGGGCCCACAACACCAGGGAAAGGGCGCAGACTGGAGATGGGTCCCTGGATATTCAAGAACTGATGCCAGCAGAGGAGGAGGCCCTGGAACTAATGGGCTCCCAGGGTGGCTGGTTCAATAGCAGATCAAGAGACTGGAGTGTCCACCCAAGAGAGAGTGGGGAGGGATTTTATTCATGTGTCCACCACTGTCCTTCTAGAGATTCATATCATGCATGGTTGGAATAGGAAGATCTAGACATCATAACCCCTAAATGTTTGTGTTCTGTCATGCAGGTCATGGCACCTTGGACAGGCTCTCATCAGCAGGCACTCGTGGATCTTGTCATTTTCTGAGGAGGAGGAATCCTTAAAGAGTGCCCCATTCCATCAATCCCCTGCACCCTCCACCAATGCAGAGGCTCTCACATCAGTGGGTATGCGCTCCAGCTTAGATTCTGGGTCATAAGCTGGTGAAAGCATTACACACATGTCCAATCAGCTGACGGAGGCTGTGATAGGCGAGACCACTGACAGCCAAGGACTGTGGGAGGCTTGCCCATTCTGAGCCCCAGGCTGATGAAAAGCCTCTGGTGTTGGCAGCACAGAACATGCTGGAGTTGCAATGAGACGTAAGGGAACATTTGGCGGACTTGCCAGAGGCATGATCAGCCATGGATGCACAATGGAGGTGTCCATCGTCATGAGTGTTGACATGACTCAGGTTTCCTCCACTGAAAGGTTGGTGACCCTCCTGGACAATCAGATCCTGGAAATGCGCGTAGTCCTGCATACCCTCACCTTGTCCATGAGCTCAACGCAGCAGTGGCAAGGTGAGAGGGGAACAAGGTGACTGGAGTCTTCACCTGGTCCTCGTCCTTCTCTGGTTAGCAGGATGGTTCAAGTGAGCCTTTGATGGGAGGAGGAGAGGCTGCCCTGTACATCTGGTGGCTCCCCTCAGGGCATTCCCAGTGTGGATAGTGGCTCCTCAGCCCCTCTGGCAGTAGCTTCGATGACTGAGGAGGATCCTGCACCGGTGCAGCAGCCCCTCAGCCAGCCAGGGCCCTCCAGGCCTCAGGCAGCCACTGGACGGCCACCAAGGTCACCAAAGGCCACTGGGTAGCACATTCAGCAGTCTACCTCAACCTCAGGTGCCAGCACGGGGGAGCACCTCATAGAGGCACATGGAAGCACGTGAAGTAGAGCACCTAGTCACACTTGGGGTTTCACGGGTGTATAGAATTTGGTCTTGTTATTGAGTGTTGCAAAAGTTTAAATAACTTCATTGTTGAAAATCTCTCCTGCTTTCCTTGCTGCCTGGTCAGATGCCACCTTCACCCTTGTTGCCTCAGTGGGCTGCTAGTGTAGGGCCTGGCAGCATTTGGTTCACCTCAGCTCTGTGAATGCATGTAGTGAGCTGGGTGCTTGGCACTGAAGTGCGACAGGAAGGAAGCAATAGGAAGAATACATTGAGGTGAGTCTTTAGTGAGTTCATTTGGAAAAAGCATCATGGTGGCAGAAACCAGGTATGTATGAAATTGCCCCGAGTCTCCTGTGCAAATTTCTCATATCTCTCCGGTGCAAGGAATTCATCATCCTGCACTGCCTGCTCGGCATCCTCCTCCTCCCCCACATGCTCCTTGTCGGAGGAGGAGTGATCATCAATTATGTCCCCTTGATGCAAGGCTTCCCCCCTCTGCAGTGCTGCATTGTGCAGAACACAGCAGACCATCACAACACGCAAGACCATTGCTGGGGCAGACTGCAGGGCTCCATCAGATCAATCGAGGCACTGGAATCTCATTTTCAGCAGCCCAATGGCCTGCTTGATGGTTCCTCAGGTGGATGTTGTATCTCTTCTCTGCTGCAGTGCGAGAGTTCCTCATAAGTGCCAGTAGCCATGTCTTCAATGGGTAGTCCTTGTTCCCAAGAATCCATCTCTGAAGGCGAGCTTGGGGCCAGGAAAAGCTGCAGCACCTGGGACTGCCGAAGCATGTAGGTGTTGTGGCTGCTTCTCGGGAACTGTGCACACACCTGCAAGATGTGCGTTTGGTGATCACAGACCAGTTGGATGTTGATGGAATGGAAGCTCTTCCTGTTGATGAAGGCTGCTGGCTGCTCTGTGGGAGCCTTGATGGCCACGCTTATGCAGTCAATTACACCTTGCAACTGGGGGAATGCAGTGATGTCTCTGAAGTCAATGGCCCTCCCCACCTAACTGTCAGGGTCAGTTTGGCAGTGCACATAGTCACCAGCCCTCTTGAACAAGGTACTGGTTATCTTCTTGATACAGCAGTAGGCTACCCCACACATATCCCCAGTGGATCCCTGGAAAGAGCCAGACACATTAAAGTTGAGTGCCATGGTGATCTTCAGGGCCGCAAGCATTGGGTGTCCGCCGCAGCCCATGGGTCGCAGATCATCCTGCAGCATGACACATAAAGTCGGTGATGGCCTCCATGGAGAGCCTTAGTCTTCGCTGACACTGCCGCTCGGACATTTGCAGGTAGCTGAGGCGAGTCCGGTACACTCTCTGCTGTGGATAAGCCCTTCATGGCGCAGCTGGCTGCTATCGCTCCCCCAGTTGAGGTTTACCACTTGCCCAGCCAGTGCCTGGTCATGCGTGGCTTCTGAGCCTCCACTGAGCAGCGTGGGACTCTACACAAGACCCATGCCAGCTGGTCTCTCGCCCTCTCGTGCGCTGTCCCTGGAAAGAGGACCTTGCCTTTGGAAACTTCCCCTTGCCACTCCACTCTGCGCATGCGCTAATGTCCCATCAGTGCCCACCTTTGCAGAGACACCACCACCAGAGACAGAGTCCACCCTTGCCATGAGGCCAGCACCCACTCTGCAGCCATCCTTGCTGTGAGGCTAGCACTGCTGTTGGGCAATGGCCATCACCTACCTCTTTCCTGCATTCATCCAACGCCCCCTCCATGGCTGACTACCCAAGGTGGCACTGAGGCCTCACCTCGGCACCGCCACCTTTAATCAGGTGGGAATCAGAAGGCATGTAATCCCCGTGTGCTGTTCATTAAATTTGAAACCCCCATGAAATTGGAGTGAGGTCCATGCAAATGCATGGTAAGTACCTGATCAGTAAGTCTAATTGTAATGCCGCCACATTTTAATGGCAATGCCGCCTTGCAGCTATCCGCCGCTGACAAAATCCGTAACCGATGCACAACATTGGGTATCCAGGCAAGTGCATACTACCCCAATTTTTTGTACCCTCCCCCCCACACCTCCCAGCCCGCCCCTTCTAACCGCAAAGAATTCTGCCGAGTAGGTACAAAGCTGTGCGACTGTACCAAATTTATGCCATTATGACAAAAAGCCATTATGTTGTACATTTAATGATGTAGGATGAAGTCATTTCTATTAACTATGAAGGATAGAACGAAAGCTGCTGTTTGCCTTTATGCACTGGGGAGGCATTATTGCAGCTAGCACCAGTAATTAAAGAGACCACATTGTTCTTCAATTTTTTTTAGAAATTACAGTTTAGAAACAAGCAGTTGATTGATGGTTTCCTTTTCATAAAAAATTGTACATTTGCCTTTGAGGCAATAGCTGATGTTGTTGCATTGATATAGCAACAAAATATTAGTATACAAAGCAGGTATAATTATTTCAAAAATATCAACATTGACACTTGCAACAAGATATGTTATTCATTAATATCAGCATAAAATCGAATGTATTTCCCTTTCATTTTGCATTGAAATAAGACTTTTTAACTCGATGACCAGGGAACATATTTTTTGATTTCATTAGAAATAACAAAATATGACCTAACATGTTCTGTATTGTATAGACTCAAGAGCGTAATGGAGAAGGAAAAACAACTCAGCATATAGCGAAATGGTGTAACACACCTTGTCAATGGACTGACTCATGATAAAAATCGTTATTGGTGTTGAGTTTCATGAGCTCTCACGACTTGGTTATGAGTACCAGAGGCAGATAGAGTGAAATTGGAGTACAACGTAATTTTGTGTACTCAGTCCCAGCTGAATGAAAATAGATTGGGATCTGGTTGCAGCAGGCAGACAGCAACAATCTATCAACAGTAAGTTCACTTACAAATGAAGTTCTGTGCATTTTCGCCTCCCGGTTCTGGTTTGCCTGATCAAAGTAACTAATCAGGAATGGCCTTATTAGGACAAAATAGTGTCATGCCTCAAGTTTCTATTTTGGTTTTATTCAGGATGCAATGGGAAGACTGACCTGGCCTTGGTTTTGATATTTGACTTGACTTGATCTGAATTGGCCTAAATTTCATTGCAGTTTGAGCTCAAAGAGGAACTATAGAGTAGGTGTAAATACAAGGAATTGTAAATAATTATTCTTCTAGCAATTTTTTTTTCTAAATTTGATTTATTATTGACTTATTTTAATGAAGTACCTGTACTGTTAATATCAATAGGATCAATATTCTAATACACTGTTCCTAGATCATTTCAGTCTCTAAATACGCAATGAAAATTGAAACAGTTAAAAGACTATGGGGGCTAAAATGGATAACCCCTGAAAACGAGCATGGGGATTGTGATGTATAATTATCCCACACCCATTCATTACAATGCAGGCAGCATCCCAACTTAGTGCTGCTTGCACATTTCAATGATTTTAGTGTTCAGCCAGCACTAACCGTGCTGTTGATTGGTTAGATGCATCAGCAAGGGGGCAATAATGTGAGTGATTAGCACCACTTAAAGTTAGCCTGCATTGCTTAAAGCTAGCCTGCAGCTCTTAAGGGGAGCGTGCATTGTGGTTGGAGCGGGTGCTGGCCGATATGCAGGAAGTGAATCTGACCTGGGAAACATCGAAGAATGATACAACATGGGGAGTGAGCTCCAAGGTTTTTGGACGCTGCACTGGAGGCCTTAGTGCAGGAGGTGGAAAGGAAGAGAGATGTCCTGTATCCACAGGAGGCCA
This sequence comes from Heterodontus francisci, assembly GCF_036365525.1. Classification (NCBI taxonomy): domain Eukaryota; kingdom Metazoa; phylum Chordata; class Chondrichthyes; order Heterodontiformes; family Heterodontidae; genus Heterodontus; species Heterodontus francisci. Next base: position 44,674,469 of record NC_090388.1, on the reverse strand, counting down.
GACACATGTTCAGAAGACAATGGGAGCAGATAGTTGTGGAGATCAATGACAGGAGTCAAGCCCCGAGGACCTAGATGCAGTGCTGAAAGAAGTTCAATGAGCTCACAAGAGTCGTCAAAGCCAGTCAATTCATCTTCAAATGCCATACCCTACCAAATGCACCACTGGCTTCACACACTGCTCAGTGCACCTGCTCAATGGACATTTCTCACTTACCAACAATCTACATCAATCAAAACTCATACCTAACATACATTGCTAATCCTCACCCGACACACTTAGCACTGCTGTAGGACAGACACCCACATCTCACATAGCTGGCACACAATGCCAGCCAGCTGGGTGCCAGCTACTCAACCAAAAGAGCCACATCAGCCAAACAGATTGCAAGGCATTCATTGACTCTCTTGCAGGACAAGGTGGCACACAACTGGAGGCAGCAGGAGCTATCTGGAGGAGGACAGGCACACCTACATGTTGTTATGAAAGTTTCCATTCTGTGTTAAAACTTGGGCATTAAATAATCTTGAGATTGCTGAACTTTGGGTATTTTTTTAAAAGGAAGGTGAACAAAAGGGTTGGCCAGTAAACAAGTACTGGAAAACATCTGATTTCAAGTAAATACTGCAGGGGTTGACTTATGAGCTATTTTGAGTTGTGACAAGACAGAATTTATGATTATCATGGACTGAACCTGGGAACTGTTTTCGTTTCACTGTTAAAAGCCAGCTTCTTTTTTGGACTGAAGGAGTTGTTGGCGATCAGAAGAACATCCAGGCCACTGTTACTTCTCTTTGAAGAATCCTTGCTCTTGAAAAACAAAAGCCTGTATGAAGTTGTACTCTTGCCTCCTGTATTTTGAAGACATCCAACATGTTTGCAGAAACCTTGCATCTTGAAAAGGACTTTGCATCGAATGTGTGAGAATTGACATCTTTATTGCTGCACACCTGCTATAAGACCTATGCGAAGCCTCCTGCAGTTGAATGTCTTTGTATGCCTACCCAAACAGGCTGTTCATCAACATCACCTGGAAAGATTCCTAGTGGCAGCCACCTATTCGACTTTGGGACACCTTGCCAAAACAAAGGACGCCCTTCCATATCTTCGCAGTCTAAGTCATTTTTTTTACTTCCTCTATTTCTTTGTAACAACTGTAAACAAAAATCCATTTTTTCCCGGTTAACCGGTTTTTAGATATGTGTCTGTGTGCGTGAGGGCTAGGATAAAAATGGGGGTTTTTAATATCTCAATTTGCATATTTATTTACTTCATTATAATAGATGGATAATTTTGTTTATTAAAGAAACCTGGTTGGTGTGCTTTATTCGGAGGACAAATAGAGTATCTAATTGGTTGTTTCGGTAAGTGGGAAAATTTATTGATATGTTGTGACCTGTGGAGAAGTGAGACTGAACTAACAGTCCATTCCTCCCGCCTCGGTCATTATGATGTCCTAACCCCCATGGAGGAGACAGTGCTGGCCATTATTGGGACGTCGTCCATTGCTGAGGCCGTGGCTAGTGGCAGGGCTGAAATTATTGAAGATGACAATACCCTCAAAACTAATCCTCCTTCTCACATACCACCTCCCCATCATTCCACATTTTCTTCTCATTTACAAGCTGATAGTGTAAGCATGCACTTCTTACTTTCCCCCCTCCCCTCACCACAACATTACCCTGTGCCTTTCTCCTTTCAGAGACACATGAAGTGCAACCTGGCCAGGCAGTGGAGCCAGAACACAGTGATGAAAAAGACACACCTTCACGTGATTTCACACTCTCAGCCACCAGCTCACTTACTGACACTGTGCATGATTTACAGAATCATAGTATCACAGCATTGTTATAGTGCAGAAGGAGGCCATTCGGTCCATCGTGTCTGCACCGGCTCTCTGAATGAGCAATTCACTTCGTGCCATTCCCCTGTCTTCTCCCTGTAACCCTGCACAATCTTCCTTTTCATATAACAGTCTAATTCCCTTTTGAATGCTTCAATTGAACCTGCCTCCACTGCACTCTCAGGCAGCACATTCCAGACCTTAACCACTCGTTGCATGAAAAAGTTTCTCCTCATGTCATTTTTGCTTCTTTTACCCATTACTTTAAATCTGTGCCCACTCGTTCCCGATCCTTTCACAAGCAGGAACAGTTTCTCCCTATCTACTCTGTCCAGACCCTTCATGATTTTGTATAGCTCTATCAAATCACCTCTCAGCCTTCTCTTCTCCAAGGAAAAGAGTCCCAACTTCTCCAATCTATCTACATAACTGAAGTTCTTCATCGCTGGAACCATTCTCGTGAATCCTTTCTGCACTCTGCAAGGCCCTCACATCTTTCTGAAAATGCGGTACTCAGAATTGGGCACAATACTCCAGTTGAGGCCGAACTAGTGTCTTATATAAGTTCAACATAACTTCCTTGCTCTTGTACTCTATGTCCTTATTAATAAAGCGCAGGATACTGTATGCTTTATTAACCAGTCTCTCAACCTGTCCTGCCACCTTCAATGACTTATGCACATATACACCCAGGTCCCTCTGCTCCTGCACCCCCTTTAGAATTGTACCCTTTATTTTATATTGCCTCTCCAAGTTCTTCCTACCAAGATGAATTGCTTTACGCTTCTCTGCATTGAGCTTCATCTGCCATCTATCCACCTATTCCACCAACTTGTCTATGTCCTTTTGCAGTTCTACATCACCCTCCTCACAGTTCACAATGCTTCCAAGTTTTGTATCAACCACAAACTTTGAAATTGTGCCCTGTACACCAAGGTCTAGGCCATTAATATATATCAGGAAAAGCAAGGGTTCCAACACTGACCCCTGGGGAACTCCACTACAAACCTTTCTCCAGCCCAAAAAACATCCATTAACCACTACTCTATGTTTTCAGTCACTCAGTCAATTCTGTATCCATGTTGCTGCCATCCCTTTTATTCCTTGAGCTATAACTTTGCTCACAAGTCTGTTGTGTGGCACTGTATCAAACGACTTTTGGAAGTCCACGTACACCACATCAGCTGCATTGCCCTCATCAACCCTCTCTGTTACCTCCTCAAAAAACTCCAGCAAGTTAGACAAACATGATTTTCCCTTAAGAAATCCATGCTGACTTTCTTTAATTAACGCACATTTGTCCATGTGACGATTAATTTTGTCCCAAATTATTCTTTCTAGAAGTTTACCCACCACCGAAGTTAAACTGACTGGCCTGTGTTGCTGGGCTTATATTTATGCCCTTTTTTGAACAAATCTCCGGTCTTATGGCACCACCCCCGAGTCTCAGGAAGACTGAAAAATTATGGCCAGGGCCTCCACAATTTCCAGCTTCACTTCCTTCAGTATCCTTGGATGCATCTCATCCAGTCCTGGTGTTTTATCCATTTTAAGTACAGACAGTCTATCCAATATCTCCTCCTCATCAATTTTAAACCCTTCTAGTATCTGAGAATAACATGAGATGGGATCAGCACATAGTGAGACACTGGGCACGAGTGGCCTGTAGCTAGGATAGGGGCAACAATAGCACAGGTGCCAGCTCACTGGAGCAGCAGCCACTCAACAAGTACTGCGGAGGAAGCTCAGACTGCTGTCATCATGGCTGTGGATTTCACAGTGAATAGGGGCTTGCAAAGTGTCACAGCAGTCCAGCACTCTGTCCTCCAACAGATTACTAGGATTGCTGCAGCACTGCCACAGCAGAGTGGCAGTGACTTCAAGGAGCACAAACCTGCTGCCCTCTCTCAAGAAGACTGCATTTATCTTTTCACTTCTGCCACTCTGCTGACACCCTTGTTGTTGCCTTTCAACACAGGCTGCTGCTGCCCATGCCAACATGGTGCAGTCTGTAGCTGGGCCTACTAGACCCAGAGCTGATCGAGGTTTTCCTCCAAGGCCATCTACAGTGTCCTCCATTGAAAGTCAGCAGCTTTCCACCAGCCATGCTGCAGCCATTGGAAAAGTGCTGCCGAGGAGCACTAGGAGAGGCAAAGGCACACTAATGAATTGCACAAGAGTGATTGATTGACTTTTGTATCCAATATGGCATGATTTCATTTATAAACTTTGAATTGGAATGTTCGTTTTGTGGTGGCTTTTATTTTTGCACTGTGGCCAAGCAGATACCCTTGGCTGAGTTCTTCACAGACAGTCCTGGCAGAAAGGGGCTCTCAAGGTTGTCTTTGTCTCCTCCCTTCCTCTTCCTCCTCCTCCCCCTTGACCCCATGCTCCTGAACCTCAGCTGCTTGCCATATAGCTGGTAGCAAGGACTGTCCCCTCATGATGATGAGGATGTGCAGCAGACTACCACAAATCTTGACACCCGCTCTGCCGAGTACTGTAGAGCACCTCCAGAGTAGTCCAGGCAGCACAGCAGTTTTTCAGCAAGCCAATCATCTGCTGCATCACATTTCACGTGGCAACATAGTTTTCATGGTATGCATGCTGTGCATGGGTTACGCACCAGAGTCATCAGCCATGTTGTCAGCAGATAGCCCTTGTTGCCAGTAGCCACTTTTTGGTTGTTGTGGTGGTTCAAGTGCAGCTAGAACAGTGGACTGCCACAGAATGAAGGCATCATGAATGCTGCCATAAAACTGGGCTTTGTTTGCTGCCTAGGGTCACACATCAGCTGGATACTGAAGGAGTGAAATCCCTTTCAGTTCCAGTACATGGCAAAGTTGACATGCAGTGCCCCAAAATGATGTGTGTGCAGTCAATGGCATCTTGCACCATGGGGAAGCCTGGAATCCTAGTGAAGCTGTGTGCTTGCTCCACTAGCATCTCTCTGGCAAGAGTGAATGAAATGTAGTTAGCTCTCATTGAATAGAAAGCCTCATTGACCTCCCTTACGAAATGATAGACAACAACTGTGAGCTGTTGCAAATATCACCTGCTCCAGTCTGGAAGGAGCCATGGAAACATAGAATCTTAGAAAATTTATGGCACAGAGGGGGGCCATTTGGCACATTGTGTCTATGCTGGCCAAATCCAGCCTAATCCCATTTACCAGCTATTGACCCGTAGTCCTGTAGGTTATGGCACTTCAAATGCATATTCAAGTAACTTTTAAATGCATTGAGGATTATTTGATAAGCAAGGGAACATGCTTGATGAAAATTTGTTCAAATCTTGCTTTCCATTTCTTAGTTGTGACCCACAATTGAGATGGGTATACTTTCCATGTACTAAGTGAAGCATCTCTTTGATGCTAAGTCTTTAATGAAGGAATGAATGCATCTAAAGCAATCCATTGAATCATAGAATGAGACAGTGCAGAAGGAGACCATTCGGCCCATTCTGTGCCTGTGCCGGCTCTTTAAATGAGCTATCCAATTAACCCCAACATTCTTCTCTTTTCCCATAGCTTTACATTTTTCTGTACTTCAAGTATTTATCCAATTCACTTTTGAAAGCTATTATTGGATCTGCTTCAACCACCTTTATAGGCCATACATTCCAGATCATAACAACTCACTGTCTAAAACTGTTTTTCTTCATGTCCCCTCTGGTTCTTTTGCCAATTACCTTAAATCCTCTAGTTACTGATCCTTCTGCCGATGTACTTATTCTAATAAAACCCTTCATGATTTTCAACACCTTTATCAAATCGTCCCTTAACCTTCTCTGCTCCAAGGAGAACAACCCCAAATCTCGAATCGCTCCATGTAACTGAAGTCTTTCATCCCTGATATCATTCTAGTAAAGCTGCTCTACACCCTCTCTAAGCCTTGACATCCTTCCTAAGGTGTACTGCCCAGAATTAAACACAATACTCCAGCTGATGCCTAACCTGTTTAACATAACTTCCTTGCTTTTATACCCTATGCTTTAATTATAAAGCCAAGAATCCCATGTCTTTTTTAGCAGTCTTTTCAACCTGTCCTTCCACTTTCAAAGACATGGGTAGATACAACCCCAGATCTCTCTTTTCCAGCACCCTCTTTAAAATTGTACCATTTAGTTTATATTGCCTTTCCTCATTCCTCCTACCAAAATACATTAAATTTCATGTGCCATGTGTCTGCTCATTTTACCAGTCTGTATTTGTACTCCTGAAGTCTGTTACTATGCTTCTCATTGTTCACTAAATATCCAAGTTTCATGTCATCTGCAAACTTTTAAATTATGACATCTATACTCAAGACCACATCATTAATATATATCAAAAAGAGCAGTGGTTCCAACACTGACCCCTGGGGACATCACTGTATATTTCACTCCTGGCTGAAAACAACCATTCACCATCGAGGATCATAGAATGATTACAGACCCATTGGCTCTCTGCAACAGCAATTTAGCTAGACTACTCCCCCACCTTTCCCAGTAGCCCTGCAATATTTTTCCTCTTCAGGTGCTTACTCAATTCCCTTTTGAAAGCTACAATTGAATCTGCTTCCACCACCCTTTCAGGCAGAGCAATCAAGATCGTAAACATTTGTTGCACAGAAAAGCTTTTCCTTAAATCTATATGCTCTGGTTCCGCCAATGGGAACAGTTTCTCTCTGTCTATATCCAGATCCATCATGATTTTGAACACCACTATGAAATCTCCTCTCAACCTTTTCTTCTCTGAGGAGAAGAACTCCAGCTTTTCCAATCTATCCAAGCAACGCAAATCCCTCATCCCTGGAACCATTCTCCTATTTCTTTCAGCACCCCCTCTAAAGCCTTCACATCCTTCTGGAGGTGTGGTGCCCAGAACTGGACACAATACTCCAGTTGAGGCCAAACTACTGTTTTATAAAGTTTTATCATAACTTCCTTGGTGTTGTACTCTATGGCTCTATTTATAAAGCCCAGGATCCCATATGTCTTTTTTAACCACTTTCTCAACCTGCCCTGCCACCTTCAAAGATTTCTGCACATATACCCCCAGGTCTCATTGTTCCTGTACCCCTTTAGAATTGTATCCTTCAGTGTATATTGCCTCTCCTTGTTCTACCTACCAAAATCTATCACTTCACAATTCTCTGCATTAAATTTCACCTGCCATGTGTCCGCCCAGTCCATCATCCTATGTCCTATTGAAGTCTATCACTATCCTCTTCACAATTCATAATACTTCCAGGTTCTGTGTCATCTGCATATTTTGAAATTGTGTCCTGTACACCCAAGCCTAAGTCATTAATATACATCAAGAAAAGCAGTGGTCCTAGTACCGACCCCTGGGGAACCCCACTGTGTACCTACCTCCAGTCTGAAAAACAATTCTTCACCACTACTTTCTGTTTGCTGTTACTCAGCCAACTTGATGCTGCTACTGTCCCTTTTATTCCATGGGCTTCAACTTTCCTGGCAAGCCTATTATGTGGCACTTAATCAAACTTCTGGAAGTCCATGCACACGACATTAACTGCACTACCCTCATCAACCACCTCTGTGATCTCATCAAAAACTCAATCAAGTTAGTTAAACACAATTCACCTTGAACAAATCCATGCTGGCTTTCCTTATTTAATCCACACTTATGCAGGTGACTGTTAATTTTGTCCCAGATTATCATTTCTAAAAGCTTTCCCACCACCGAGGTTAAACTGACTGGCATGTAGTTGCTGGGTTTATCCTTCCACACTTCTTTTGAACAAGGGTGTAATATTTGCATTTTTCCCAATTCTCTAGCACCACCCCCATATCTAAATAGGTTTGGAAGATTATGGCTCCACAACTTCCATCATTACTTACTTCAGCATCCTCTGATGCAACCCATTCAGTCCTGGTGACTTATCAAATTTAAATACAGTCAGTCTTTCTAATACCTCCTCTTCTACGAATTTTGAGCCCATCTATATCTCAACTATTTCCTCTTAATTGTGGCAGCACCTTCTTCCTTGGTAGAGATAGATGCAAAGTACTCTTAGTATCTTAGCCTTGCCCTTGGCTTCCATATCTAGATCCCGTTTTTGGTCCCTAATCAGCCCCACCCCTCCTCTTACTATCTGTTTACTATTTATATGCCTATAGAAGACTTTTGGATTCCCTTTTATATCAGCTCCACTCTTTTCTCATACACTTTCTTTGCCTCTCATATTTCCTGTTTCACTTCTCCTCTGAACTTTCTATATTCAGCATGGTTCTCACTTATATTATCAACCTAATATGTCTCATATGCACCCTTTCTCTACTTCATCTTTCCTCATTCAAAGAGTTCTGGCTTTGGTTGCCCTATCTTTCCCCTACATGGGAATATACCTCAACTGTACCTGAACCATCTCCTCTTTAAAGGCAGTTCTATTGTTTCATAACAGTTTTGCCTGCCAATCTATGATTCCAATTTGCCTGGGATAGATCTGTTCTCAAACCATTGAAATTGGCCCTTCTCCAATTTAGTATTTTTACTCTCTGCTTTCTGATCCTCAGCCAATTTTGTACTAATGCAGCTACTAACTGCTTAATGCCACAGGCTTCAATTTTGCTAACAAGTCTATTACATGGTACTTTATTAAAAGTCTTTTGAAAGTCCACATCAACCACATTAGCCTCATTAACAGGGATAGGTACCAACATGTTGCACTGCGGACATTTGACAAAATTATTGCCACGGACATCGGGGCAATTAATCTGTATATAAAGTGTATAGTCAATCTAATGCCATCAAAACACAGTCCGATTTAAAACACATTTCTTCCAATAAATGAAGTAGTTAAGCATACAAATATCAATGGAGAGCAGCACAACTGTATTAGCTAGCTAGCAAGCAAAATAGTATGCAATGCCAATGTGAATTATTTCTGTTGACAGAATAGAGCTAGCTACACCATGTCACAGGGTGTAGCTAGAACTTATTGGATGACTTTGGTAGATTCACACTGTGTCAGGAGTGCAAATACATCCAATAAATCATAAAATTCAAGGAGAGGATTGTTATTGTGGTTATTGAGATGAGGCAGTAGAAAAATGAGCAACAGGAAGACTGACCATTTCTCATACTGCTATTGTCACAAGACAATTTAACCCGTGATGGTCAATGTTTCATAGGATGATAGGAAATAAGGGCAGGAATAGGCCATTCAGCCTGTTGAGCCTGCTCCACCATTCAAACAGATCATGGCTGATCAACTACCTCTACGCCATTTTTCCCCACTACCCCATATCCCTTGATGTCATTAATATCCAGCAATCTATCGATTTTTGTCTTGAACATGCTCAATGATTGAGCTTCCACAGTCCTCTGGGAATTCCACAAATTCACCACCCTCTGAGTAAAGAAATTCCTCCTCATCTCAGTCTTAAATGGCCTGCCCCTTATTCTGAGACTGTGTCCCCTGGTTATAGACTCACCAGCCAGAGGAAACATCCAATCCACACCTACCCTGTCACACCCTGTTAGAATTTTGTAAGTTTCAATGAGATCACCTCCCATTCTTTGAACCTCTAGAGAACACAGGCCCAGTTTCTGCAGTCTCTCCTCATAAGACAATCGCGCCACCCAATGGATTAGTCTGGTGAACCTCCATTGCACTCCCTCTATGGCGAGTATATTCTTCCTTAGATAAGGAGACCAAAACTGTATACAATACTCCAGGTGCAGTCTCACCAAGGTTTTATACAATTGGAGCAAAACATCACTTCCCCTCTGAACTTTCTATATTTGACATGGTTCTCACTTATATTATCAACCACGGACATTGATGTCCATGTACGGGCACATAGCTGAGCCCTGCTCATTAACCTTCTTTGTTACTTCATCAAAGAACATAATCAAATTAGTCAAACACCACCTGCCCTTAATAACTACCAATTAATTTTGTCCTGGTTTATGTCTCTAAAAAGTTCCCACCACCGATAGTAAGCTGACTGGTCTGCATTGCCAGTATTATTCTGCTCCCCATTTTTGAACTGGGGTGTTTCATTTGTAATCCTTTAGTCTTCTGGCACCACTTGCATATCAAAGGAGGATCAGAAGATTGTAGCCATAGCCTCTGCAATTTTCATCCTTACTTCCTTCGGCAAACTTGGATGCCTCCCATCCAGACTGGTGACTTTCCTACTTTTGAGCACTGCCTACTTTTTAAGTACCTCCACTTTATTTTTATGCAATCCAATTTCTCTATTAACTCCTCCTTTACTGTGACATTGGCAGTCTCCTATTCTTTATTGAAGAAAGATGGAAAATAATCATGAACAAAGATGTACCCAAAGTGGCACTTGCCCCTGCCTGCCCCATGCAAATGAGGTACCATCCAATTGGCCTTACAAACTCCAGCAGGGATCTGTATTGGAGAGCACTGTCAGGCATGATTGAGTGCAATTGCTGGGATTGCAGCCTTGGAATAGTGGGGACAAACACTATAACAAGATCTGCTTAATTTGAAGAAAAACTTTGCAAATCACAACAAAAATGGTTATCAAATGTGCTTCTTGAAGTGGTATAGCAAAGGTGGAATGTGGCTTTATGCAGCATGAGGTCTAATTGCAGCTGTATTGCTGGGGCTAGCACTGAGTAGCAAGCAGACAACTCATCATTTCCCAGCAGACATTCCTCTTGACCTTTCTAATGGTTAGCTATGTAACCAGATACCTGCGAACAGGTTGTCTGTCTTAAGTCCTGGCCACAGGACTTTCCATAATGTGCAGAGATGAAACACATAGCCTATTATATAATCTGTATTATCTTTACAATATCCAGATTAGCATCTGATGTGACACTTTCTAAGTAGCTTGTTGATCTGCTCCATATTGTTTGTTCATTGTCCTCAGTACTGAATTGTTTAATTAGAACATTTTTTTAGTTACAATTACCTCATTAAAAAGTTTCAAAGAAATGCTTCACAGTTACACCAAAGGACATTTAGAGGAACTTCTTTCAAGGCGTTGTAATAAACCACTTCATCATTGCCACAGTCCATTCGGTACTGAAATGCTGAGCCTAGCACATTTCTAATAATTAATAATGGATTTGAGTGACAACATAGTTGTTATTACACAACTGTGCCAAAACAATATTTTGCATCTCATTTAAATAACACTTGTGCAGAAAGAAAGAACCAATGCACTCTTATACATTGGACAGAAGAAAATAAATGAGTAGTAAGTAAGAAGCACGAGGGGAGAACTTGGATATGGCCTGAAAGTGAATGCAGGGATTGTGGATTAACCTGCAGCCATTCATTGTGATGCAGGTAATACAGTAATTTCATGCTCCCTGCTCTTTTAAATGGTTTCTACATGCAGCCAGCACTACCATGCTGATCATTGGCTACATGCATCGGTGAGGCGGAGGGGGGGGGTGCGGTGGGCAATATTGGAAATGTTGAATGTCACTTAAAGGCAGCCTGCACCTTTTAAAGGCATTGGGGCTGCAACAAGTGGTGGGAGTTTTTTCAAAGCTAATCAGTTGCTGTGATACTTAGTGCAATGACTGAACATGCAAGAGAGTGTGCACCAAAGTTTTCAGACAGTGCACTGGAGGCCTTGGTGTAAGATGTAGAAAGGAGGAGTGATGTTCTGTATCTGCAGGGCGGCAAGGAGACCCTCTGGACACAGGCTCAGGAGGCAGTGAGAAGAAATAGCAGAGGATGTCAATTTCAGGGGTGTTGCTCGTCAAACGAGAATGCAGTGCAGGAAGAAGTTTAATGATCTCACACAAGTTGTCAAAGTGAGTGACTTTATCTTCAAATGAAATATCCTCCCAACTGTATCAATAGTCTCATCCAATGCTCAGTGCTTCTCTTTTGACACCTGCACTATCACCTTTCAAGTCCCCCAATGATCTATTCTTGGTCCCGCCACATCTTCATCTATGTGCTGCCCCTTGGTGACCTTATCTACAGACATATGGTCAATTTCCAAATATAGACATAGATACCCAGCTCTACTTCTCACCACCTCTTTTAGGAACATAGGAACAGCAGTAGGCCATTAAGCCACTTGAGCCAATGACCTGAGGCTGGTCGTATTGCTAACTTGGCTCCATATCCATTAATATTCATGGATAACAAAAATCTATCAATCTCAGATTTAAAATTATTAATTGAGCTAGCACTGACTATTTCTGTGGGAGAGAGTTCCATATTTCTCCACCCTTTGCGTGAAGAAGTGTTTCCTAACTTCTTTCCTGATTGGCCTGGCTCTTATTTTGAGGTTAAGTCCCCTTGTCCTAGACTCCTCCAAATCACCCCTTAATCTCTATAATCCTCATAATTTAAACGCTGGAACACTGGTAATACTCTGGTGAATACGTTCTGTATTCCTTTCAAGGCTTTCTAAGGTACTGTGCCCTGAATTCTGCACAGTGGCTTAATCAGGGCTTTGTATAGCTCATACAGTCATAGAGTCATAGAGTTATACAGCACAGAAACAGGCCATTTGGCCCATCGTATCTGTGCTGGCCATCAAGTACCTAACTATTCTAGTACCATTTTCCAGCACTTGGCCCGTAGCCTTGTATGCTATGGCGTTTCAAGTGCTAATCTAAATACTTCTTAAATGTTGTGAGGGTTCCTGCCTCTACCACCCCTTCAGACAGTGTATTCCAGATTCCAACCACCCTCTGGGTGAATAATTTTTCCTCAAATCCCCTCTAAACCTCCTGCCCCTTACCTTGAATCTATGCCCCCTGATTATTGATCACTCTGCTAAGGGAAATGATTTCTTCCTATCTAACCTATCAATGCCCCTCATAATTTTGTATACCTCAATCATGTCCCCCCTCATCCTTCTCTGTTTTAAGGAAAACAACCCTAGCCTTTTCCGTCTCTCTTCATAGCTGAAATGCTCCAGCCCAGGCAACACCCTGGTGAATCTGCTTTGCACCCTCTCCAGTGCTATCACATCCTTCCTATAGTATGGTGCCCAGAACTGTACACAGTACTCCAGCTGTGGCCTAACTAGCGTTTTATACAGCTCCATCATAACCTCCCCGCTCTTATATTCTATGCCTTGGCAAATAAAGGCAAGTATCCCATATGCCTTCCTAACCACCTTATTTACCTGTGCTGCTGCCTTCAGTGATCTATGGACAAGTGCACCAAGGTCCCTCTGACCTTCTGTACTTCCTAGGGTCCTACCATCCATTGTATATTCCCTTGCCTTGTTAGTCCTCCCAAAATGCATCACCTCACACTTCTCAGGATTAAATTCCTTTTGCCACAGCTCCGCCCATCTTACCAGCCCATGTATATCGTCCTTTAATCTAAGGCCTTCCTCCTCACTATTTACGACACCACCAATTTTCATGTCATCTGCAAACTTACTTATCATACCTTCTATATTCACATCTAAATCATTAATCTACACTACAAACAGCAAGGGTCCCAGCACCGATCCCTGTGGTACACCACTGGTCACAGGCTTCCACTCGCAAAAACAACCCTCGACCATCACCCTCTGTTTCCTGCCACTAAGAAAATTTTGGATCCAATTTGCCAAATTGCCCTGGATCCCATGGGCTCTTACCTTCTTAACCAATCTCCCATGCGGGACCTTATCAAAAGCTGTAACAAAACTTCTGGCACTTTACATTCTAGCCCTCTACAGATAAAGACAAACATTCCATTAGCATTTTTAATTACTTTTTGTACCTGACCGCTACATTATTGTGATCTGTATGCATGGACCTCTAAATCTCTTTGGACCTCCACTGTTCCTAGCTTTTTTAAGATTACCTCACACTTACTTGTGTTGAAATCTATCTGCCACAGCTTTTCCCATTCACTTAATTTATCAATGTCTCTTTGTAATTTTATGCTTCCTCTTTGGCCTTTGTACTGTGAGACTGCTTGTCCAACAACCAGTTTTAGATGAGACATAATTTCATCCAGTGAGACATGATTTCCTCCAGCTAAACAGTTGGAAGACCGAATCCAGTGCTTTCAGTCCCTGCCAGAAACTACTAATGACTGCTTCTTTGACTGGATGTGCATTTTTATTATTGCTTCTGTTAAGTGACTTGGCATCTTTTTTACATTAAAGGCATTATATAGCTTAAGTTGTTATTACTGTTGTTGTTCAAAGCAGTTGACTCATCATACTGTAGATACTGGGGGCTAAAATGGATAGTCCCCAAAAACAGGCATGGGGATTGCAAGGCGCCATTACCCTGCACCCCTTCAATGTCGTGCAGGCAGCATGCCATCTGCGTGCTGCCTGCTCATTATAATGATTGTTGCATGCAACCAGCACTGACCACGCTATTCATTGGCTGCACGCCTGAGCAGGGGGCCAATATTGTCACTTGCTAGCACTACTTAAAGCCTCCACTGCCTAAAGCTGGCCTGCACCTCTTAAAGGGAAGGAGCATAGTGGCTGCTGGAGGTGCTGAGATCATTCGGAACACCAATGATTGACCATGGGAGAGAATATGCATCAAATCTTTCTGAAGTTGCATGGGAGGTCTTGCTGGAGCAGGTGGAAAGGAGGAGAGATATCCTGCATCTGCAGAGTCGGCGGGGGCGGGGTGGGGGGGGGAGGGGGGTGGTGCAGGAGGGCCTCCAGACACACGATGAGAAGGCAGTGGGAACAGATAGCCACCGTGGTAAATGCCAGGAGTTTAGTGTCCCACACCTGGATGCATTGCTGCAAGAAGTTTAATTACCTCACACAAGTGGTCAAGGTAAGTGAACGCATCTTCAAATGCCATATCCTACCAACTGCACCATTAGCCTCACACATTGCTCAATGCAGCACAGGCCCCATCTCTCACCTACCAACCCATCAATCATGACTCATACCTAACGTTCATAGCTTCATCTCACCCTCATACACTTAGCACTGCTGCAAGCTGCATACCTTTATCTTACAGCTGGCACTATTGCCACCTATTTAACCATAACAGCAAAATTACTCAAACACATTGCACCATACTCACTGTATATCGTATCTATTGCATAAAGACGGGATCTGCACATGTTGAGATACGGGGCACAAGTGTGCTGCAGATAACTTAGATTAGGACTTCGATGGGCCAAGCTACAAAAGAAAGCTGTTGGATGTACACAACAAATTTCTGGTGCTTTGGGAAGCCTGTCAGAAATCCTGCATTCAATGGCAAGAATCATGGAGGAGGTTGGCACGAACTTGGAACAGGGCTTTGCACAGAGCTTGAAGCCTAACCTTTTCAGCATGGAATTGATAGCCAACTCCATTGACACACCTGTGGACCCAACCATGATACAGCATCTGATGCCAATCTCTCAGCTTCCATTACAGCACATGCAGCTTCCACCAAAATATGCATGCTGCAGTGGTAACTCAGACTGATGTCATGCAAGCTATCATAGTTGTGGATTACAGTGTCCAACAGGACTTGCAGGATTACAGCAGTCCAGCAACCTGTCCTGCAACAGAATACCAGTATTGCTGAGGCACTACCCTGGGGGAGTGGCAGTGGTTCCATGGAGCACAAACCTGCTGTCCTCTCTTTGGATGACTGTCTCTGATGTTCAGTAGGAGAATTGCTCCCTGAACACCCTAGACAGATAAGGTTGCCTCCTGAGAGCCCTTCTCCCCGTCCTCCTCCTCCCTTTTATAAAGCTTCTGTTGCTCTACATGATCCTGCCTCTCCCAAATTTGGCAGATGGTAGAGAGGAGGACTTTGCAGGGTCGACTAGGCTGGGTGTGCTTTTGTTGTGTCAGGTGCTTAGGTTGATGTCAGAGACAGTCAATGTTTGAGACATCTGTGCTTCACTAAGGAGTTTATCACTGAAATCTGCCAACTGCTGCAGCCACAACTGCAACCTCAGAGCAGGACAAGGACCGCATTGGTTATGGCTGTGAAGGTGACTGTAGCTATAAACTTTTATGTATCTGGCTCCTTCCAGGCTGGTACAATTGCAGTTTGCAGGACACTGTTGCATGAGCGAGGTCACTGAGGTTCTCTATTCAAAGAGAGATAACTTCATTTCATTGCCTCTTACTAGAGAGAAGGCAGAATGAGCACATGTTGTTTACTTGTGGTCCATCCAGTTTTATTCTTTTCCTTATTATTTTATTCTTATTAGGCTCTTTTGTAGCAGTTTGTAAGTGAGTGGCTTGCTAAGCCATTTCATGGTGCAGTTAAGAGTCAACCATTTTGCTGTGGGTCTGGAGTTATATATAGGCCAAACCAGGTAAAGATAGCAGGTTTCCTTCCTTAAAGGACATTAGTGAACAAGATGGATCTTTATAACAATCTGATGGTTTCTTGGTCACCATTACTGATACTAGCTTTTTTTTAAATTCCAGAATAAAAGTTGTGATTTTAGATTCCCCATCTGCCATGGTGGAAATTTAACTCTGGTTGATTGGTCCAGGCTCCTGGATTACTAGTCTAGTAACATAACCACTGTGCTACCATACCCTGCTACTAGTTCCTGCATTACAACAGTGACTACACTTCGAAAGTACTTCATTGGCTATACAGCACTTTGAAATGTCCTAAGATTGTGAAAGGCGCTATATAAATGCAAATATTTACTTATTTCTTTTTCATAAATATACAACAGAAAACACTTGATAATCTTGCAGTGATTATATCACAATTATTCATCTTGCAATATGAACATCATCATGCATCAACAGCCATGTGCACACAGGAAGTCACCAGTAGTGTTGTCATCAAAGGAATAGTCTTAAAATGAAATACAATTATCAGTCGTGTATGCTGTCAAAAATAAATGCCTTGGATTAGTTTCAAGATTGTAATGCAATTCGCTGATAATTGTCATAAAACGTTTAGCTTCATTTTGGTGATTCTTGGCACCATCTGTACTTCTTGATTAGATTACAGTTCCATAATCACTCTAGATAATCATTATTCCAGCTATATTTTCAAAGTTTCAGTATATAATGCAGAATAAATAATAACTTAATCCTATTATTTGTTGCGTAGAGAAGCCACAGGAGAGATTTGAACCCTGCCTACCCGGCAGAAATCAGGCGGCTATTTGAAATCGCTTGAGAGTCAACCAATGAGGTATTGGTCTCTTCCCACAGGTTCTGATTTTAACCTGCTCTTTTGAGCAGATAAGAGGATACCTGCCAGAATCTGATGGGGTCCTTCATTAAATATGCAGATTAGGATCCAATGACATCATCAGGGCTGACTGCTATTTTAACCAGAGACCTGTATGGGGAGGCCATTGTGTTTTCTCCCCTGCCTCAGCCCATTGGCTGCTGAAACCTCATCCATGCCTTTGCTCTCTCCAGACTTGATCACCCCATGCTTTCTTGGCTGGCCTCCCACCTTCCACCCTCTATAAACTTCAGGTCATCCAAAACCTTGCTGCCCATATCCTAACCCACACCAAGTCCTATTCACTCATCAGCCCTATGCTCACTGACCTACATTTGCTCCTGGCCCAGCAATGCCTCGAATTTAAAATTCAAATCCTTGTGTTGAAATGCCTCTATGGCCATGCCACTCCCTACCTCTGTAACTTCCTTCTGCACTGTTCCAATTCTGACCTCTTGTGCATCCCTGATTTCTATCGCCCCATCGTTGGTGGCTGTGCTTTCAGCTGCCTAGATCCTAAGTTCTTGAATTCCTGTCCTAAATCTCTCCACTTCTTGAACTCTCCTCCTCTAAGATGTACCTTAAAACTTACTTCTTTAACTATCTTAATATTTCTTTATGTGGCTAATGTCAAATTTTTGTTTGATGACACTCATGTGAAGTGCCTTGGAACATTTTACTCAATTAAATGCAAGTTTCTGTTGTTGCTATATTTTAGCATTGTTAAATATTTAACTTTTCCATTAGAAAGTCATTAATAGTGCGATGTGATGATACTGTTGTGCAGTGATGCCAGCGCATTGTGGGTTGCAGAGATTAGTGATAGATGGTTTCTGCTTTTTGAAGACTGCAGAAAATGTCTAATTTCTACATTAGAAATATCTGTGGTTAAAAACATGGTCACTGTCCAAACACCAAAAATGCTGACCTCAGTTGATAAAGCCTGTATTAACAGAGAGTAATGAACAAATCTTCACAATGCAAATAATACTGACAGGTATATGATTCTGTGGGCATCATCAAGCAGAGAATGTAGCTTTTGGAAAACAGCTTAGACTACAATAGAGATCTTAATTGAATTAATTCAACTGAATAGTGGAACAACAGAAGATCTTTTAAGTTGTTTTTATAAATGATGAAAGAAATAGCTTACTAAAGGAACAGAAAAGGTGCTGCAATAGAGCTATCATTTAATGCCATAATAATACTGACAGATGGAGGACGTATGAACTCTAAAATCAGTCTCAATCCAAACTCAACCAGGTAGCATAGCTAAGCCAAACCACAGGTACCAAATCAGAGCTTGAATAAAGTAAATTAAATATAGGAATTGACTTACACCACTGTTTCGGAAACATGCTCGTATCACCTGACTGTGGATTTAACATCGTGAATTGCACTCAACCAATCTCCCTCTATTTGGCTATTGATTGTACATACATGCATGTAGAAAACAAAGCAATTAAATAAAAGAGTTCTGCATGGAACTTCCCTGCCTAAAGTATCTGTTGCAATTTTGGTGACTCCACTAGTCTGTCTATCTTCTAAGCTTGCAGATGGCAGTTAATCTCAACATAATCCATGACAAATGAAAATGGTTTAAGTTATCTTAGTTTTATATATACAGATTACCTGTTGGAAACAGATCAGCTTGTGTATAGGCTCAGTTCTGACTTTATTCATTCTCTGTTTTGGCACCAGTGATTTGGCTCAACTATGCTGCCTGGTTGAGTTTGGATTGAGCCTGATTTTAGAGCTCGTCTGTCCTTCATCTGTCAGTATTATTATAAATTGTTAACTCTGTTTCTTGCTATATAAATGTAAGTAGTTGTTGTTTCCACAGATGCTGCCAGACCTGCTGAGTATTTTCAGCATTTTCTGCTTTTCTTTCAGATTTTCAGCATCTGCAGAACTTTGCTCTTGTATGTGTGTAGGCTCTGTTGTTTACAGGTTTACAACAGATGAGCAGTCTTAAATGGATTATTATACGTATAGCACAGAACTAAGTGGTAGTCAGCCAAAACAGCCTTTTAAACCCTTGAGGAGCAGGTTTATGAAGTATCTTTCAATCAAAACTATGTCAGGCTAGTTGGTTAATGTGTACACAAGCAACACATCCTGCTCTAAACAATCCAAGTAGCAATAATTCAGGTGTACCCAGGCCTTTTATAAAATGAGTGTTCGTAGAACGATCAGATCTGTCCAACTCAAGCCTCGAGTTCCTTCATTAGACCTGCTAAACATTGATAAAGGCAAGATATTCTTCTTACTGAATGTTCCTAATAACAAGACTCAGTCTAAACAACTATTTATTTTGTGTTTATTCCTCCATTTTCTCCTCAAACTATGCAATAAACACGACCACTAATGTGATGATATCTTAGCATTTAAACACAGACTGGGCTAGCTATTTTCAGACCTATTGACTCCTCAACAGGCAGGAATCTGCCTAATGTTCACGAGCTGCTTCTGGTCAATGACATGGTACAAACAGCCTTAACTTCTAGTGGGAAAGATGACATTGCCAAAAATGTTGCTAGTGGATTGTACAAGAAGTGTTTAATAATGGATAAAGGAAATAATAAAACCCAACCCCCACCTCTGCTATTCCACCTCCTCATATGCAGATAGAAATCTGAATGAAACACACCCAGAAAACATCTTCAGGAATTTTAACAGCAAGGAAACATGTGAATTCAAATCTGAGGAATAAATAGAAATGCTTCTGCAAAATACAACAAATTAAAGGAAAGTAAATAAGCTTATCAAAATATCTTAACAGCTACACCAAAGGCCAACACTGAAAGGGTCAATCTATGGAGAACAAAACAGATATATTGCATGTGAATGAAACAAATGTTGACACAAAATGTTATCAATTCAAAAAGGAATAAAACTAAATACAGTGGCCAGAATTTGCTGAAAAAATAACACTGTGTGAATAACCCACACCATTGTTAATGTGCAAATCAGTCAGCAACTTGTGACAAGGAAGAGATTCACCACAAATTGTGAATTGCTACAGTTTGCTAGCTGATTTTTTTTTATTCATTCATGGGATGTGGGCGTCGCTGGCTAGGCCAGCATTTAGGAAGGGAGTTCCAGGATTTTGACCAAGCGACAGTGAAGGAACGGCGATATAGTTCCAAGTCAGGATGGTGTGTGACTTGGAGGGGAACTTGCAGGTGGTGGTGTTCCCAGGCATTTGCTGCCCTTGTCCTTCTAATTGGTAGAGGTCGCAGGTTTGGAAGGTGCTGTTGAAGGAGCCTTGGTGCATTGCTGCAGTGCATCTTGTAGATGGTACACACTGCTGCCACTGTGCGTCGGTGGTGGAGGGAGTGAATGTTTGTGAATGGGGTGCCAATCAAGCGGGCTGCTTTGTCCTGGATGGTGTCGAGCTTCTTGAGTGCTGGAGCTGCACCCATCCAGGCAAGTGGAGAGTATTCCATTACACTCCTGACTTGTGCCTTGTAAATGGTAGACAGGCTTTGGGGAGTCAGGAGGTGAGTTACTCACTGCAGGATTCCTAGCCTCTGACCTGCTCTTGTAGCCAAGGTATTTATATGGCTACTCCAGTTCAGTTTCTGGTCAATGGTCACCCCTAGGATGTTGATAGTGGGGGATTCAGCGATCGTAATGCCACTGAATGTCACGGGGAGATGAACAGATTCTCTCTTGTTGGAGATGGTCATTGCCTAGCACTTGTGTGACGTGAATGTTACTTGCCACTTATCAGCCCAAGCCTTGATATTGTCCAGGTCTTGCTGCATTTCTACACGGACTGCTTCAGTATCTGAGGAGTCGTGAACATTGTGTAATCATCAGCGAACATCTCCACTTCTGACCTTATGTTTGAAGGAAGGTCATTGATGAAGCAGCTGAAGATTGTTGGGCCTAGGACACTACCCTGAGGAACTCCTGCAGTGATGTCCTGGAGCTTAGATGATTGACCTCCAACAACCACAACCATCTTCCTTTGTGCTAGGTATGACTCCAACCAGCGGAGAGTTTTCCCCCAATTCCAATTGACTTCAGTTTTGTTAGGGCTCCTTGATGCCATACTCGGTCAAATACTGCCTTGATGTCAAGGGCAGTCACTCTCACCTCACTTCTTGAGTTCAGCTCTTTTGTCAATGTTTGAACGAAGGCTGTAATGAGGTCAGGAGCTGAGTGGCCCTGGCGGAACCCAAACTGAGTGTCACTGAACAGGTTATTGCTAAGCAAACGCTGCTTGATAGCACTGTTGATGACATCTTCCATCACTTTACTGATGTCTGAGAGTAGACTGATAGGGCGGTAATTGGCCGGGTTGGACTTGTCCTGCTTTTTGTGTACAGGACATACCTGGGCAATTTTCCACATTGCAGGGTAGATGCCAGTGTTGTAGCTGTACTGGAACAGCTTGGCTAGGGGTACGGCAAGTTCTGGAGCGCAGGTCTTCAATCGTATTGCCAGAATATTGTCAGGGCCTATAGCCTTTGCAGTATCCAGTGCCTTTAGTCGTTTCTTGATATCACGCGGAGTGAATCGAATTGGCTGAAGACTGGCATCTGTGATACTGGGGACTTCAGGAGGAGGCCAAGATGGATCATCAACTCGACGCTTTTGGCTGAAGATTGTTGCAAATGCTTCAGCCTTATCTTTTGCACTGATGTGCACTGATGCACTGAGGTTGGGGATATTTGTGGAGCCACCTGCTCAGAATCACAGAATCACAGAATAATACTGTGCAGAAGACGACCTTTGGCCCATCGAGTCTGCACCGATGCATTAAAGACACCTGACCTGTCTACCTAATCCCATTTGCCAGCACTGGGCCCATAGCCTTGAATGTTACGATGTGTCAAGTGCTCATCCAGGTACTTTTTAAAGGATGTGAGGCAACTCGCCTCTACCACCCTCCCAGGCAGTGCAGTCCAGACCGTCACCACCCTCTGGATAAAAAAGTTCCTCCTCAAATCCCCCTTAAACCTCCTGCCCCTCACCTTAAACTTGTGTCCCCTCGTAACTGACCCTTCAACTAAGGGGAACAGCTGCTCCCTATCCACCCTGTCCATGCCCCTCATAATCTTGTACACCTCGATCAGGTCACCCCTCAGTCTTCTCTGCTCCAGCGAAAACAACCCAAGCCTATCCAACCTCTCTTCATAGCTTAAATGTTCCATCCCAGGCAAATTCCTGGCGAATCGCCTCTGCATCCCCTCCAGTGCAATCACATCCTTCCTATAATGTGCGACCAGAATTGCACACAGTACTCCAGTTGTGGCCTTACCAAAGTTCTATACAACTCCAACATGACCTCCCTGCTTTTGTAATCTATGCCTCAATTGATAAAGGCAAGTGTCCCATATGCCTTTTTCACCACCCTATTAACCAGCCCTTCTGCCTACAGAGATCTATGGACAAACACACCAAGGTCCCTTTGTTCCTCGGAACTTCCCAGTGTCAGGCCATTCATTGAATACTTCAGTGTCACATTACTCCTTCCAAAGTGTATCACCTCACACTTTTCAGGTTAAATTCCATCTGCCACTTTTCTGCCCATTTGACCATCCCGTCTATATCTTCCTGTAACCCAAGACACTCAACCTCCCTGTGGTACGCCACTGGACACTGGCTTCCAGTCACTAAAACAGCCGTCTGTCATCACTCTCTGTCTCCTGCAGCTAAGCC
The DNA here is from genome assembly GCF_036365525.1 of Heterodontus francisci. Taxonomy (NCBI): domain Eukaryota; kingdom Metazoa; phylum Chordata; class Chondrichthyes; order Heterodontiformes; family Heterodontidae; genus Heterodontus; species Heterodontus francisci. Next base: position 44,651,859 of record NC_090388.1, on the reverse strand, counting down.
AATTTTGAATCCACCTTATCAAGTTACCCTGTATCCCATGTGCATTTGCTTTCTTGATAAGTCTCCCATGTGGGACCTTGTCAAAGGCTTTGCTGAAATCCATGTAAACTACATCAACTGGACTACCCTCATCTACACACCTGGTCACATGCTCAAAAAATTCAATCAAATTTGTTAGGCATGACCTCCCTCTGACAAAGCCATGCTGACTATTCCAAATCAAATTTTGCCTCTCCAAGTGGAGATAGATTCTCTCCTTCAGAATTTTCTCCAATAGTTACCCTACCACTGACGTGAGACTCACTGGTCTGTAGTTCCCTGGCTTATCTCTACAACCTTTCTTAAATAGTGGGACCATATTAGCTGTTCTCCAGTCCTCTGGCACCTCCTCCGTGGCCAGAGAGGAATTAAAAATTTGGGTCAGAGCCCCTGCAATCTCCACCCTTGCCTCCCACAGCATCCTGGGACACAAATCGTCCAGACCTGGAGATTTGTCCACTTTTAAGCCTGCCAAAACCTCCAATACCTTGTCACTCCCTATGACAGTTTGCTCAAGAACCTCACAGTCTCTCTCTCTGAGTTCCATATCTACATCCTCATTCTCTTGGGTGAAGACAGATGTGAAGTATTCGTTCAACACCCTACCAATGTCCTCTGGCTCCACCCACAGATTTCCCCTTTGGTCCCTAATGGGTCCTATTCTTTCCCTGGTTATCCTCTTCCCATTGATATACTTATAGAATATCTTGGGATTTTCCCTACTTTTACCAGCCAGAGCTTTCTCATATCCCCTCTTTGCTCTCCTAATTACTTTCTTAAGCTCCATCCTACACTTTCTGAACTCCACTAATGCTTCCGTTGATTTCCTCTCCTTGTATTTGCGAAAAGCCTCTCTTTTCCCTGAATGTTTCTGGTCATCCATGGTTCTCTGGGCTTGTTGCTCTTACCTATTACCCTAGAGAGAACATGTTGGGCCTGTACCCTCCATATTTCCTTTTTGAATGCCCCCCACTGCTCTTCTGTAGATTTCCCGACAAGTAACTCTTTCCAGTCTACCTTGGCCAGATCCTGCCTTATTTTACTAAAATTCACTCTCCCCCAATCCGAAACCTTTGCTCCAGTTAGTTGTTTAATTATCCACCACCATTCACGGCTGGATGTGGCAGGACTGCAGAGCTTAGATCTAATTCGTTGGTTATGGGATCGCTTAGCTCTGTCTATCGCATGCTGCTCACGCAAGCAGTCCTGTGTTGCAGCTTCACCAGGTTGACACCTCATTTTGAGGTATGCCTGGTGCTGCTCCTGGCATGCCCTCCTGTATTCTTCATTGAACCAGAGTTGGTCCCCCGGCTTGATGGTAATGGTAGAGTGGGGAATATGCCGGGCCATGAGGTTATCGATTGTGGTTGAGTACAATTCTGATGCTGAAGGCCCACAGCGCCTCATGGATGCCCAGTTTTGCATTGCTAGATCTGTTTGAAATCTATCCCATTTAGCACGGTGGTGGGGCTACACAACACAATGGAGGGTATCCTCAACGTGAAGGCTGGACTTCGTCTCCACAAGGACTATGCAGTGGTCACTCCTACCAATACTGTCATGGATACATGCATCTGCCAGACAGATTGGTGAGGACGAGGTCAAGTATGTTTTTCCCTCTTGTTGGTTCCCTCACACCTGCCGAAGTCTAGCAGTTGTGTCTTTTAGGAGGCGGCCAGCTCAGTCAGTAGTGGTGCTAGAGCCACTCTTGGTGATGGACATTGAAGTCCCCCACCCAGAGTACATTCTGTGCCCTTGCCACCCTCAGTGCTTTCTCCAAGTGGTGATCAACATGGAGGAGTACTGCTTCATCAGCAGAGGGAGGGCAGTAGGTGATAATCAGTAGGAGGTTTCCTTGCCCATGTTTGACCTGATGCCATGAGACTTCATGGGGTCCGGAGTCAATGTTGAGGACTCCCAGGGCAACTCCCTCCCTACTGTATACCACTGTGCCGCCACCTCTGGTGGGTCTGTCCTGCCGGTGGAACAGGACGTAGCCGGGGATGGTGATGGCAGTGTCTGGGACATTGTCTGTAAGGTATGATTCTGTGAGTAAGACTATGTCAGGCTGTTGCTTGACTAGTCTGTGGGACAGCTCTCCCAACTTTGGCACAAGCCCCCAGATCTTAGTAAGGAGGACTTTGCAGGGTCGACAGGGCTGGGTTTGCCATTGTCGTTTCCTTTGCCTAGGTTGATGCCGGGTGTTCCATCTGGTTTCATTCTGTTTTATTGACTTTGTAGTGGTTAGATACAACTGAGTGGCTTGCTAGGGCCATTTCACTACCCTGAGGAACTCCTGCAGTGATGTTCTGGAGCTGGGATGATTGCCCTCCAGCAATCACAACCATCTTCCTTTGTGCTAGATATGATTCCAACCAGTGGAGTGTTTTTCCCTTGATTACCATTGACTTCAATTTTGCTAGGGCTCCTTAATGCCACATTCAGTCAAATGCTGCCTTGATACCAAGGGCAGTCACTCTCACCTCACTTCTGGCCTTTTGTTGATGTTTGGACTAAGGCTTAATGAGGTCTGGAGCAGAGTGGCCTTGGCGGAACCCAAACTGAGCATCGATGAGTAAATTATTACTGAGTCAGTGCCACTTACTAGCACTGTCAATGATATCTTCCATCACTTTGCTGATGATTGAGAGTAGACTGATGGGGCGGTAATTGGCCAGATTGGAGTTATCCTGCTTTTTGTAGGCAGGGCATATCTGGGCAATTTTCCACATTGTTGGGCAGATGCCAGAGTTGTAGTTCTACTGGTATAGCTTGGCCATGGGCGTGGCTAGTTCTGGAGCACAAGTCTTTCGTAGTACAGCCGGGATGTTGTCAGAGACCATAGCATTTGTTGTATCCGGTGCCTTCAGCTATATCTTGATATCACGTGGAATGAATTGAATTGGCTGAAGACTGGCATCTGTGATGGTGGAGACCTCAGGAAGAGGCTTCAGGTTATGATTTCTTGTTTTGATTTTAAAAATGTCACATTTTAAATGTTACAACATTTTTTCTTACTTTCCTTTTGTCTCTTTTCTGTTTCTCTTAAAACAAGCTCTTTCTCTCACTTTAGTTCTCTTTCTGTGCATGATTTGACATTGAATTTGCACACCCTAATTCACCCTCCTTCATAGTCCTTACTCTGTTTATTTCTTAATCCTTAAATCTAATTAGTTAAGGAGATACTCTGATTGTCCCATTGATTCCAAGATCGCCGATTCCCTGTTTCTCTCACTGTACCATTATCAGCTTGCACTTCCAGCAACTTTGTCGGCACAAACCTTTTGAGCTGAAGGGTGTAGGAACAAGTTTAACTAAGCGGGCATGCAGTAAAGTGGCCTCCTTCAGCAGATTCTGGACTGATATAGTCTCAGATTAAATGATAAAACAATAATTGGCCCTCTTGATGGCTTAGTAGCTGCATTACTCAACTAGATCAGGAAAGGTCAAACAGATAAGATCAGCAGTACATCCAAAATTCAGCCCATTATTTCATCAATGGGAATAATAAAAAATTGTAAACATAAATTGAAGAAATAGGGGGTAATTATCTGACTTTGCACCCCCATTTGGGAGCTTCGCCCTACCAAGAGCACATGTCCGAATGTGCATTTTCATACAGTTCATTGAAGCATGTATGAAGTTGGAAATCTGTCCTGTCTGGACTAAGCTCATGTTACAGACTATGTTATATACTTCATCTAAAGGGAACTCATGAAAAATATTAAATGTATTTGTGACTTGTCTGATGGCTGTTGTTGAAAATATTACAAACTGAAACAGATTTCAGAATTTTTAAAAGGTATGTTGTACTTTGCAATAATGTTGCCCAAAAGAGATTTTGCTTAGAGTTCCACAGCATTTAACATGATCGCAAAATTCATGCAGAGTAGCAAATGTCAACAGATCAATCCCAAAGCTAATCTGTATTGCAACAGTCATTAATCATTTTTATGAATAGACAGTTATGCAAGGTTATCTTTGGGTTTAAAGTTTTGCATGTTTTGCGATAATTTATCTAGGGCATTTTCTCTTGTAATCTGATATTTTAATCACACAATTTTTTCTTCCATTAGCTATTTTGACAAATATTGCATCTAAATATTCAAAGCAGCATACATTGGACAGCTCCCAGCAAATCTTTGCTATGGCAACAGTTTTATGGTAACAGATTCCTTTTGTCTAACATGACAGATCTTCAAAGAAATTTTTTAAATTTTCATTTAGATTTTTGTCATGCCAGGATTTTCAGAAAGTTACTTTTCTTCCCCTTTGTAGGCCTCCATGCCACGTGCCATTCCATAAGCCTCTTCCAATATTGCTTATGTAACCAATTCCCAGGAGCTGTGTAAAAGCATCCTGCAGCAACTGAGTCTCAAGTAATTCGTTCATCATGTAATTAAACATTTAATTTTGTCTCCTCTGCCCTAATATTCTTCCCCAGATTAGGAATTCACTATGCAGGGATTTATGGCTGCTCAGTTGTTCCCCATCATCATATGATATAGCAGACTGGCACTCCAACTGCCCTACCGAGGATTTACTTAAACATGTTTTCACACCGACAATAAAGGTATTAAGTTGCCTTTTAAGTTACACAAATCATTGCCCTAACTGCTTCCTCTTTTGCATGGGAATGCCGATAGCCTCTCCATACTTAAAGTATTTTTGGTAGAGTATTAGGCATTTAATTTATTCAATTATAATAATGCTTTAATTTGCAGGGTGCATTGTTGTTGTATTTTGGGAGTTTTGGGCAACCTTAGTTTTTGATAAAAATGAGGAACAGCCTCCATTATTTCACTGCAAAGGAAAGTTCATGCGCAGCACTCATATCATTTGCAATATTACTTTGTGTTTTCACTTGCATTTTATAGAAATACTTATTACATTTTAATGAAAGGTCATATGATGACATACTACCCTGTTTTGAAACATGACTAAGGCTGAAATTATTGTCCATGCAGCACGCCATGTTGGTCGGGGCGCTAGTGTAGATGTGCCATCCATCACCAAAAGCTTTGACAGTGGAAAGATTGTGATGTCAAACAGCCTCTCAGGCTGATTTGACCCATCTTTTGCCAATTTGGACTGCATAGATCCAGTTAATGTCATATTCTAAACAGTCTCAGTTAGTTTAAGTGCCAACCATCCAATTTGCAGGTGTGGTGCTTTTGACTTACTTTTGCTTTTGCAAAGTTTGTGAAAGTGCTGTGGTATGTTCTTGTTGGAGCTTTGGTGACTTGTTGGCTTTTGAAGGGAGTGTTGCTGAACCTAACAGGGAGGTCAGAGGAGTTTTCTTCCATGTGTACAAAACGTCTGCTGGAGTTATGGGAGCTATAGTTGGAGGCTCTGTTGGCCTGCAACACAATAGGGACATGGAGAACATGGAGAGGAGAAGCTATGCACAGAGAGAGAAGGAGGCGGGTTCATCACAAAAGACCCTACCCACCAAGGATTTTCAGGGAGTACTTCTACGTACCAGGACCAATGTGTGAGGCACCTACAATTCACCAAGGAGATGGTCACTGAACTGTGCCACCTCCTTCAACAGGGCCAAGAGCCACACAGCAGGCCAAGGATGGTGCTGCCTTCAACTCCTATAGAAGTGGATCCTTCCGGATGGTAACAGTCGATATGGCCAACATTTCTCAATACACCACTGCATCAGGGAGGTGACGGAGGACCTGAATTCCAGGAGAGGAAACTTCATCATCCTCTCTCTTACCAGAGAGAAGCAGGAGAAGGAGGCATGTGGCTTTGATGGGTAGTGGAATTCCCATCAGTGCAGGGAGCCATTGACTGCATGCATTACCTGCAGGCCCCACATGTAAACGGGGAGAGGTACAGGAACCACAAAGGCTACCATTCCATCAAGGTGCAATTGGTGTGCAACCATGCCCAGAACACTATGTCAGTGAATGCTTGCATCCTGGCAGCAGCCACGACAACTTCACCCTGAGGCATCTTTGGACCACCACAATGAACTAGAGGCCAGCTGCTTGGAGACAACGGATACCCTTTCTACACATGGCTCATGACTCCCCTGCACCATCCAACCATGTGAGGACAACACGCCTATAACGAGAGCCATTCAGCCATAACAAAACATCATAGAGCAAACCAGCAGTGTCCTCAAGCCAAGGTTCTGCTGCCTCGACTGCTCAGGTAGCATCCTCCAGTAATTAGCAGAGCAGGTATCCAAGTTCATGGTGGTCTACTGCGTTGTTCATAGCCTCGCTATCTTGAGGGCACCTTTGCCACCAGACATCGGGAGACCCCCCCGGAGGAGGAGGAGGAGAATGAGGATGAGGAGGAGGAAGAAGCAGGGAGGAGGCTTACGGGGCCCCATCACTCCAGGTAGCCTGCCCACGAGTGTCAAATGAGGCTCCGTTTCCTCGAAAGACCTAATCCCATTGTCCTCATTGCTCCACCATATACCATTTTTCAATCCATCAGCTACATTCCATCACAATGCCCTCTTGGCCAAAATCCTGAAATAAAAGCCACAAACAAAAACCTTTCCATAATAATCTTATCCAACAACAAATCCAATAATACATACAAATCTGAATTATTTACCCTGTGCATCCCTTTAGTGCCTGTCTTATCAGTGGCTTTGCCTGGTCTCGTGTTCCTATGCAGTACTACCCCAGTGGTTGTAGCATAGCTGGTGGAAAGCTGTTGATTTTCTCTGAGGGAGACTGCAGATGTCCTTGCAGGATGACCTTGAGCAGCTCAGGGCCTTGAGGGCCTGGCTTTGGATAGCACCACCTTGGTGTGGGTGACAGCTGTCTGGGCTGGCTGGCTGAGAGGCAATAGTAAGGGCACTGGCAGAGTGGCAGTGGTGGGAGAACAAATGCTGTCATCCTGAGAGAGGACAGCAGGCTCATGCTACATGGAGCCACTGGCACTCCTCTGTGGCGGCGCCTCAGCAATCCAAGTAATCTGTTGAAGGACAGATTACTGGACTGTTGCAAGAGCCTGTGTGCCCCTTGAGCATTGAGATCTGCAGTCATGATGGTAGCAGTCTCAGCCTGCATGGCAGCAGGCATGGATCTCATGACCTCAGTCTGAACTCCCATTGTAGCACTGAAACGTTGGTGACTTCCACCTGTTCTGCAGTGGAAGCCGAGACGGCGGCCACTAGATGCTGTATCCCAGCTGGGTCCACAAGTGCTGTCGTGGAGCTGACCACCACTTCCACGCTGGAAAGGATGGGTTCCAAGCTCTGTGCAATGCCCTGTGCCAAGTTGGAGCTGGACTCCTTCATGCTCCTTGACATTGACAACAGGCTGTCTGGCAGGCTTGCCAATGCACCAAGCATCTTGATGTGTAATCTCATCAGCATACTACTGTAGGCCGTCCCATGTAAGTCTTCATTTGAGACCCTTGCAACAGAACTCATCTGCGACCTTACCTTCTGGGGTTCTGGCACAAGTGCTATCCTTTTCCCCTGGTCTGGCTGCAGCCCACTCGTGCCCAGTGACTCACCACATGCAAATCCTGACTCTATACTACCCTCTGAGTACACACTGCGCCAGTATCTATGCGTGTGGCTGCAACTGTCAGACCAAGTGACATGCTTCTTCCTCAGAGGTCTGGAGCAGCATTCATCCTTCCTCAATGAGGCTGCAGTGGCTGGGCACACGGCAGTTCTTGGGTATCTGAAAGAATAAATGCAGAAAGGGAGGGCTGGCGTGAGGTAAAGGAGGTGGAGTGGAAAACAAGAGGCCCATGGTCACATCATCTGCAGCTTGCACTTCATGCCGAATATCAAAAGGAGGATGTGATGGGCATAAGGCGGGAGCATACCAACATCCTGAATGTTCTCAGCATTGGCGGATACAATGGCCTCTGTCACAACTGTTTCCATGATGCAGAGAACTGTATCTTGTGGAGGGCTCGGGTGATGTAGACATGCCGGTCCATGTCCAATTCTGGTCTGCTCTCTCTTGTTATGTGCCACCATGTCCTTCAAGAGATAGAGAAGAATGTCAGTGATTGTGGTTTGGTGATGTGTCTGCCATGGCTGAACAGCTGGTGGTATGTGGAAGCAGTAAGAAGTGAGTGTGAAGCTCCCATTCCCTTCTCAGGGTTTGCCTTGAGGGCCTCTGGCCTCCTGCGGAAAAATTGTTACTGTCTCCTCCTTTCGACCTTGTGCACTAATGCCTCCAGTACTGTATCAGAAAACTTGGGAGCCCTCTCCCTTAGCAGCTGCTTCTTTTGGGGTATGTCTCCATGCATCCAATTCCTGCACAGGCAGTCAGCAGCAGCTTACGTATAATGAGTGCAGCTCCCCTTTAAGAGAGACAGGCTGTCTTCAAGAAGTGCAAGCTAGCTGAAACACATACGAGCCATGTACGCTATTGAGCCCTGTGTTGAATATGCAGCTAGCCATTGTGACCACTGTCCCAGCGCGCCCCCACCCCCCCAAATCTAGAAAAAGGGAGTATTCAACTTTTTCACCCAAAGTGTTTTCCAAGATATTTCACTCAATGAGAAGCTGCTTTGACAGAAACTATTTTTGTTTGCAAATTGTTCACATGATCAGTGAACTTACACATTCACAACATTTATCTTGCTTTCTTAAGTTTCATGAGTTTCAGCAACTTACCAAAAGCTTTCAAGGTCAGTTGCCTTGCTGTTTAGAGGTCCTTCATGCCAATTAAATGTAGAGTGGCACTGTTCTGATTAGTAAACAGTGGAACAAGCTGATTTTCTCACTTCACAGCTAGCAATTTTTCTTTTTTGCTTGTTTATGATTGTTGTTCAACCTCTTTTGATTTTCACTTTACAATGTTGTGGCTCCTCATATATTGAGATAGGAGGATCACAAAGAATGCAAGAGGTCATCAAAATATCCGTAGTCATTGTTGTCAATGATGACCTGTATTGAGCTGTCAGGAAGCATTGGTCAGCACAGTGGTGCAGTGGTTAGCACTGCCACCTCACAGCTCCAGCGACCTGAGTTTGGATCTGGGTACTGCCTGTGCGGAGTTTGCAAGTTCTCCCTGTGACCATGTGGGTTTCCGCCGGGTGCTCTGGTTTCCTCCCACAGCCAAAGACTTGCAGGTTGGTAGGTAAATTGGCCATTGTAAATTGCCCCTATTGTAGGTAGGTGGTAGGAGAATTGTGGGGATGTGGTCGGGAATATGGGATTAATGTAGGATTAGTATAAATGGGTGGTTGATGGTCAGCACAGACCCGGTGGGCCAAAGGGCCTGTTTCAGTGCTGTATCTCTCTATTACTGAAGGCCAAAATGCCAGTTATTCCTTTCTTGTTGTGAGACACTTTCTTTCCCATACAACAGTTAATGAAGCTCAATGCAGAAGTGGCATGCGGTTTGGAATTTCAGATACCTTTGTGATTTGACTCAACCCGTAGCAGTCATCCTAAGTAAAATATTGCTAAAACTAAAAGCTGACTCCACGTTGGTGCAGATAACTTATTCCCTCCTTTCAAAAATAGCTTGACATCAACTGAGTTTAATGGAATAAAAATAAAAGATGTAAACATTGAAAACAAAACTGAAACATAGAAATATTTATGGCACAAAAGGAGGCCTTTCAGCCATTGTGACCGTGCCGGCTGAAAAAGAGCTATCCAGCCGAATCCAGCCTTCCAGCTCTTTGTCCAGAGCTCTGTAGTTTACAGCACCCCAAGTGTATATCCAAGTATTTTTTAAATGTAAAGAGGGTTTCTGCCTCTACACCCTTTCGGACAGCGAGTTCCAGACCCCACCATCTTCTACATGAAAAAATTACTCCTCAATTCCTCCCTAATCCTTTTACCAATTACTTTAAATCTATGCCCTCTGATTATTGACTTCTCTGTTAATGGAAATAAGTCCTTCCTATTACTCTATCTAGGCTCCTCATAATTTTAAACACTTCAATTAAATCTCCCCTTAGCTTCCTTCGTTCCAAAGAAAACAACCTTGGCCTATCCAAACTCTCTTCATAGCTAAAATCTTCCATCCTTAGCAACATCTTTGTAAATCTCTTCTGTACCTTTTCTAGTGTGATCCCATCCTTCCTGTAATGCAGTGAGCAGAAATGTACAAAATACTCTAGCTGGATCTATCCAAGGTAAATTGGAGTCAAAGATTGGCAGGCGAAACTGTAATTGAACAATGGGTGGCCTTAAAGAAGCGATGGTTTGGGTACAATCGAGGTACATTCCCACAATGGGGAAAGGTAGGGCAAAAAAAGCCAGAGCTTCATGTATGGCAAGAGAGATATAGAGTAAGATGAGTCCAAAAAAGGATGCATTTGACAGATGTCAGGTTGATAATAATACAAATGAGAGCCAGAGGAGAAGTGAAAAAGGAAATATGAGAGGCAAAGGAAGAATATGAGAAAAGATCGTCAGTTAACATAAAAGGGAATCCAAAAGTCTTCTACAGGCATATAAATAGTAAAATGTAGAAAGAGGAAGGGTGGTGCCAATTAGGGACCAAAAAGAGGATCTACACATAGAGGCAGAGAGCATGGCTGAGGTACTAAATGAGTAGTACTTGTCTGTATTTGTCTTTACCAAGGAAGAAAATGCAGATATGTGGGCAAATCTCAGACAGGTGTAAAAATAATAGGGTAATAGGGTAATAATAGTAGGGGATTTCAACTTCCCAAATATCAACTGGGATAGTCTTAGTGCAAAAGGCTTAAAGGGGGCTGAATTCTTAAAATACATACAGGAGAGCTTTTTGAGCCAGTTCGTAGAAAGTCCTACAAGAGAAGGAGGAGTACTGGACCTAATCCTAGGGAATGAAGCCGGACAAGTGGTAGAAGTGTCAGTGGGGGAACATTTCGGGGATAGTGACCATAACTCTGTAAGATTTAAGGTAGTTATGGAAAAGGACAAAGATGGACCGGAAGTAAAGGTACTGAATTGGAGGAAGGCCGATTTTAAGATGATAAAACAGGATCTGGCCAAAGTGGACTGGGAGCAGCTACTTGTAGGAAAGTCGACATCAGATCTTTGGGAGTCATTCAAAGAGAAAACAGTGACAGTTTAGAGCCAACATGTACACATTAAGGTGAAGAGTAGGACCAACAAGTCCAGGAAACCCTGGATGCCAAGGGATATAGAGAATTGGATCAGTAAAAAAAAGGAGGCTTATGGCAGATTCAGAGTGCTGAAAACAGTGGAGGCACTAGAGGAGTATAGAAAGTGTAGGGGGGTACTTAAAAAAGTAATTAGGAGAGCGAAGAGGGGACATGAAAAAACACTGGCGGGCAAGATAAAGAAAAATCCTAAGGCGTTTTATAAGTATATTAAGGGCAAGAGGATAACCAGGGAAAGAGTAGGGCCCATTAGGGACCAAAGTGGCAATCTGTGTGTGGAGCTGGAGGACATAGATGAGGTTTTAAATGATTACTTTTCACTGTGTTCACTATGGAGAAGGACGATGTAGGTGTAGAGATCAGGCAGGGGGATTGCGATATACTTGAACATATTAGCATTGAAAGGGAGGAAGTATTAGCTGTTTTAGTTGGCTTAAAAGTGGATAAATCCCCAGGCCCAGATGAGATATATCCCAGGCTGTTATGTGAGGCAAGGGAGGAGATTGCAGGGCCTCTGACACAAATTTTCAAATCCTCTCTGGCTATAGGAGAGGTACCAGAGGACTGGAGGACAGCGAATGTGGTACCATTATTTAAGAAGGGTAGCAGGGATAAACCAGGTAATTACAGGCCGGTGAGTCTAACATCAGTGGTAGGGCAAATATTGGAAAAAACTCTGAGGGACAGGATTAATCTCCACTTGGAGAGGCAGGGATTAATCAGGGATAGTCAGCATGTCTTTGTCAGGGGGAGATCGTGTCTGACTAACTTGATTGAATTTTATGAGGCGGTGACGAAATGTGTAGATGACGGTAAAGCAGCTGATGTAGTCTATATGGACTTCAGTAAAGCTTTTGATAAGGGCCCGCTGGGAGATTGGCTAAGAAGGTAAGAGTCCATGGGATCCAGGGCAATTTGGCAAATTGGATCCAAAATTGGCTTAGTGGCAGGAGGCGGAGGGTAATGGTCGAGGGTTTTTTGCGAATGGAAGCCTGTGACCAGTGGTGTACCTCAGGGATCAGTGCTGGGACCCTTGCTGTTTGCCGTGTACATTAATGATTTAGATGTGAGTATAAGAGGTATAATAAGTAAGTTTGCAGATGACACGAAAATTGGTGGTGTTGTAAATAGTGAGGAGGAAAGCCTTAGATTACAGGACGATATACATGGGCTGGTAAGATGGGTGGAGCTGTGGCAAATGGAATTTAATCCTGAGAAGTGTGAGGTGATGCATTTGGGAGGACTAACAAGGCAAGGGAATATACAATGGATGGTCTGACCCTAGGAAGTACAGAGGGTCAGGGGGACCTTGGTGTACTTGTCCATAGATCACTGAAGGCAGCAGCACAGGTAGATAAGGTGGTTAGGAAAGCATATGGGATACTTGCCTTTATTAGACGAGGCATAGAATATAAGAGCAGGGAGGTTATGATGGAGCTGTATAAAATGCTAGTTAGGCCACAGCTGGAGTACTGTGTACAGTTCTGGGCACCACACTATAGGAAGGAAGTGATTGCACTGGAGAGGGTGCAGAGGAGATTCCCCAGGATGTTGACTGGGCTGGAGCATTTCAGCTATGAAGAGAGACTGAAAAGGATGAGGTTGTTTTCCTTAGAGCAGAGAAGGCTGAGGGGAGATATGATTGAGGTATACAAAATTATGAGGGGCATTGATAGGATAGATAGGAAGAAACTTTTTTCCTTAGCGAAGGGGTCAATAACCAGGGGGCATAGATTTAAGGTAAGGTGCAGGAGGTTTAGAGGGGATTTGAGGAAAATTTTTTTCAACCAGAGGGTGGTTGGAATCTGGAACACACTGCCTGAAGAGGTGGTAGAGGCAGGAACCCTCACAACATTCAAGAAGTATTTAGACGAGCACTTGAAACGCCATAGCATACAAGCCTATGGGCCAAGTGCTGGAAAATAGAGTCATAGAGTCATAGAGAGATACAGCACTGAAACAGGCCCTTCCGCCCACCGAGTCTGTGCTGACCAACAACCACCCATTCTAATGAGATTAGAATAGTTAGGTGCTTAATAGCCGGCACAGACACGATGGGCTGAAGGGCCTGTTTCTGTGCTGTATAACTCTATGACTCTATGATGCCGAAGTCATAGTAAAAGAGAAGGTAGCTGAGATGCTGGATGGGATAAAATTGATAAAGAGGAGGTATTAGAAAGGCTTGCTATATTTAAAGCTGATAAGTTCCCAGGAATGGATGAAATGCATCAGAGGATGCTGAGGGAAGTAAGGACGGAAATTGTGGAAGTGCTGGCTATAAACTTTCAAACCTGCTTTGATACGGGATTGTTGCCAGAGGACTTGAGAATTGCAAATGTTCAAAAAAGGGTGTAAGGATAAACCCAGCAGCTACAGGCCTGTCAGTTTAACAGCAGTGGTGGGAAAGCTCTTAGAAATGATAATCCAGGACAAAATGAACAGTCAGTTGGACAAGTGTGGATTAATTAAGGTATGCCAGCACAGATTTTTTAAAGGCAAATTGTGTTTTACTAACTTTATTGTTTTTTTTTAATGAGGTACCAGAAAGGGTTGATGAGGGTAATGTGATTGATATGGTGTATATGAACTTCCAAAAGGTGTTTGATAAAGTATTATACAATAGGCTAGCCTGCAAATTTGAAGCTCGTGGAATAAATGGGACAGTGGCAGCATGGATATGAAGTTGGCTGAGTGATGAAGTTCCCTAGGGGTCAGTACTAAGAGCACTGCTTTTCTTGATATATATTGACAGAGACTTGAGTGTGCAGGGCACAATTTCAAAATTTGCAGATGACACAAAATTTGGATATAATATGAACTGTGAGGAGGCCACTGATAGACAGGCTGGTGGAATGGGTGGATGTGGCAGATAAAATTTAATGCAGGTAAGTGTGAAGTGATACGTTTTGGTCGGAAGAACAAAGAGAGGCAATATAAAATAAAGGGTACAATTCAAAAAGGAAGCAATGGGCCAGAGGGACCTGGGGGTATATGTACACAAATCATTGAAGGTGGCAGCTGTGGAAGTGGTTAAAAAGCCTTATGGGATCCTGGACTTCATAAACAGAGCCATAAGGTACAAATGTAAGAAGATTGTGATGTATAAAAGCAAAATACTGCGAATGCTGGAAATCTGAAATAAAAACAAGAAACGCTGGAAATACTCAGCAGGTTTGGCAGCATCTGTGGAGAGAGAAGCAGAGTTAACGTTTCAGGTCAGTGAAGAAGGATCACTGACCTGAAACGTTAACTCTGCTTCTCTCTCCACAGATGCTGCCAGACCTGCTGAGTATTTCCAGCATTTCTTGTTAAGATTATGATGCATCTTCACAAAACATTGTTTTGACCTCAAATGGAGTATTATGTTAAATCTGGTCACAGCATTTAGGAAGGATCTGAAGGCTTTCAAGAGGCTGTGGAAAAGATTTACGAGAATGATTCCAGGGATGAGGGACTTCAGTTATGAGAATAGATTGGAGACTGTGCTCCTTAGACATGAGAAGGCTGGAAGGAGGTTTGAAGGAAATGTTCAAAATCATGAGGGGTCTAGAAAAAGTAGAGAGAAACCGACACACAATTAAGATGATTGGCAAAAAAACAACCGTAACATGAGGGAAAACATTTTTACGCAGCAATTGGGTAGGATCTGGAATGGACTGCCTGAGAGTGCAGTGAAGGTAGATTCAATCGTCGTTTTCAAAAGGGAATTGGATAAACACGTGAAGAGGGGAAATTGGCAGGCCAAATGGGGGGAAAGAAAGGGGGAGTGGGACTAGCTGAGTTGCTGTTGCAGAGAGCTGGCATGGACACGACGGTCCGAATGGCCACCTTCTGTGCTGTAACCATTCTATGACTCTATGATTTATTGTATATTCCCTTGCCTTGTTTGTCCTCCTCAAATGCATTACCTCACACATTTTTCTTTTTTCTTTTTTTTATTTGGCCTTGGCATGTGAGCATCGCTGACAAGGCCAGCATTTATTGCCCATCCCAAATCGCCCTTGAGAAGGTGGTGCTGAGCCACCTTCTTGAACTGCTGCAGTCATGAGATGTAGGTATGCCACAGTGCTGTTAGCAAGGGAGTTCCAGGATTGAGGACCTGCGACACTGAAGGAACAGTGATATAGTTCCAAGTTAGGATGGTGTGTGACTTGCAGGAGAACTTGCAGGTGATATTCCCATATGTCCGCTGCTCTTGTCCTTACTGAGGTCACAGGTTTAGGAGGTGCTGTTGAATGAATCTTGCGAAGTTGCTGCAATGCATGTTGGAGATCAGGATTGCCCAACCTTTTCAGGCGGAGGGCCGCATTGCGATTTTTGCTCGGCCCAGGGGGCCGGTGAGCAAATTTTGAAAGATAAAGGCATTAAAAATGATCTTACTCATAAAAATGACAAATGTGCATTTTTGTGAAGAAGCTTTAAACAAGAAGACTAATTTATTGACTTACTTTCTCATCACTGTATTGAAACCTGATTTAGTGACATACCTGGCATTGTTTTTTGCTTGCCTAAGTAGTCAATATCTGCCCAAACAGAGTATTCTGGATAGATATCTATCTATCAGGAGTAATCTTGATCTCTCTGCCCCTCTCCGTGTGTGTGTCTCTCTCTGTTTCTCTCTCTCCCTGTGTTCCACCCTCTGTGTTGTTCCCCCCTCTCTGTGTCATCCTCGCTCTGTGTTCTCCCCCCAGTTCCCCCCTCTCTCGCTGTTTCCTCCCCCTCTCTGTTTCCCGCTCTCTCTGTTCCCGTTTTCTCTCTCTCTCTGTTCCCCTCTCTCTGTTTCTCCCCCACTCTCTGTTCCCACCTCCCCTCCCCCCACCACCCGCTCTCTCTGTTCCCCACTCTCCCCCTCTCTCTCTCTCTCTCTCACAGTTGCACTGAGCAGGAGCGCTCAGCACAGCAGCTTTGTGCTCAGTCAGTTTGTTTAAAAACATGGCACTGAGTTTCACAGCTCAGCTGCTGAAGCAGGGACGCGCTTCCCAACATCGGACAAATTCGGGATTTTCCAGCAGGCAGTTAAAAAAAGTCGGAAAACCCTGAATCTTTAAAAGTTGGGAAGCGCGTTCCTGCTTCAGCAGCTGAGCTGTGAAACTCAGTGCCATGCTTTTGAAAAGGCCGTTCTGCAAGAAGACGACGACAAGGGGAAATTTCTCATCTCCAGTCATGGAGCCCTGGGTACAGTTTGCATCTGCAGGCCGAATGGAAACCTTTGGCGGGCCAGATCCTGGCCCACGGGCCATTTATTGGATATCTCTGTTGTAGATGGTATACACTGCTGCCACTTTGCGCCGATGGTGGAGGGGTGGAGGGAGTGAATGTTTAAGCTGGTGGATGGGGTGCTGATCAAATGGGATGCTTTATCCTGAATGGTGTCGAGCTTCTTGAGTGTTGTTGGAACTGCACTCATCCAAGTAAGTGGAGAGCATTCCATCACACTCCTGACTTGTGCCTTGTAGATGGTGGACAGGCTTTGGGGAGTTAGGAGGCGAGTTAGTCACCACAGAATTCCCAGCCTCTGACCTGTTCTTGTAGCCACAGTATTTATACGGCTGGTTCAGTTAATGGTAACCCCCAGGATGTTGATGGTGGAAGATGGCATTGAACGTCAAGGGCAGATGGTGAGATTCTCCTTTGTGGGAGATGTTCATTTCCTGTCACTTGCGTGACTTGACTGTCACTTGTCACTTATCAGCCCAAGCCTTGGGCAGGTCATTGAGGCATTCTCTCTTTCCAGAGAGAATCAGTCAGAGCGTGCATGTGCGTTCACCAGGATATATGGTGGACCGAAGGGCCTGTTTCTGTGATGTATAACTCTATGACTCTATATGGAGCTTCCCCATGGCGCAGGGATCCAAGGACTACACAGAGGTTGCTTTGCGGGTACCGCATCTAAATGCAGAGATCTTTTGCAACCACAAAGGATTCCATGCCCTGAATGTGCAGTTGGTGTACAATCATGCTTAGCACATCAAGCAGGTGGTGAATTCCCAGTATCCTAGCTGCATTATGATGCCTTTATTCTGCACCAGTTCACAGTATCATCGGTATTTGAGCCACCACGTAAAACCAGAGAGTGGCTACTGGGTGACAAGGGCTGACCACCTGGCTCATGACTCCAGTGCGCATCCGAGCACATGTTGGCAGCATGTATATAGCAAGAGCTATGCTGCCACATGAAATGTCATCAAGCAGAGCATTGCAGTGCTCAAGCAATGCTTCCGCTGCCTGCACTGCAGTGGAGGAGCCCTGCAGCATGCATCAGAGTGTGTTTCAAGATTCATCATGTTTTCTGCACCTACATAACCTTGCTATCGTGAAGGCACAGATCAGGTATATGGCAAGCAGCTGAGGAGGAGGTGGTAGAGGAAGAGGAAGAAGAAGAAGAGGAAGAGGAAGAAGAAGGGAGGAGGCAACCAACACCTCTGCTTTCCAGCTGGACTATCTATGATTCACTCATTCGACTACTGTAGCAGTGAACACAATCCCAATTCCCCATTCAACAATAGTCACCCACTTTACCTTCCTTCTATTACTGACCATCACAGCATCCTCTTGACCACAATGCTGAAATAAAAGCCAGTACAAAATGAACATTCCAAACCAATTTTACCAAGGAGTTCTTAGGTACCTGAAAGGAGAAATGCACAAGAGTAGGATTGTGGTGAGGGGAAGGGGAAAGCAAGCAGTGAATGCTAATATCACATTCAGCTGGTAAATCAGAAGGGATTGCGTGATGAGGGGAAAGTGGCACAGAATAAGGAATAGGAATGAGTAAACAGTTATCTTGAATCCCATCAACCCCACTGCTGGCCTTGGCCTCATTCATGGCAGCTCCAATTACAACAAGCATCGTCTCCACCATTGGGTGAGGACATGCAGCTGTGCCTGTCTCCCACTGGTTAAGTGCTGTTGGCTGCAGTTGTGTGCCACCTTATCTTGCAAGAGAGGGAGAGAGCAGTGTGTCAGTGTGTGTGGTGCAATGTATTAGCTGTCATGGTTGACTAGCTGGTAGTGCGTGCAGGGTGTGAGATGTGGGTGTGAGGCTTGCAGCAGCGCTAAGTACATGAGGGTGAGGTGAACCTATTAATACGAGGTATGAGTTGTGATTGATGCAGATTGTTAGTAGATGAGAGATTAGGGTGTGCTGCATTGAGCAGTGTGTGAGGATAGTGGGTGCAGTTTATTTATTATATTTATTTAGAGATACAGCGCTAAAACAGGCCCTTCGGCCCACCGAGTCTGTGCCGACCAACAACCACCCATTTATACTAATCCTACATTAATCCCATATTCCCTACCACATCCCCATCATTCCCCTACCACCTGCCTACACTAGGGGCAATTTACAATGGCCAATTTACCTATCAACCTGCAAGTGTTTGGCTGTGGGAGGAAACCGGAGCACCCGGCGAAAACCCACGCAGTCACAGGGAGAACTTGCAAACTTCGCACAGGCAGTACCCAGAACTGAACCTGGGTCGCTGGAGGCTGCGGTGCTAACCACTGCTCCACTGTGCCACCCAGTTGGTGAAATATGGCATTTGAAGATGCATTCAATAACCTTGAGTGCTCATGTATGGTCACTGAACTTCTTTCGGTCCTACATCAAGGTCCACAGGACTGCACTGCTAGCGTTAACTGTCTTCTTAGAGTTTGTCTGGAGGAACTCCTGGCTCCCTTTGGATATAGGATCTCTCTCCTCCTGTTGACCTCCTGCACCAAAGCCTCCAGTGCTAAGTTGTAGAACTTTGGACCCTGCTCTCTGTCATATTGTGTCATTCTTATGTCTTTCCTAGGTCAAACTCACTTGTGCAATGAATTGCAGCATCTGCTCCAACTTAAAAGCACCTCCCCTTTAAGAGGTGCAGGATGCTTCAAGTAGTGCAGGCTAGCTTGAGCTCATGCTAACCTCTCATGATTTGCACCCACTAATCAAGCACGCAACCACTTAGCAGCACATTAGTGCTTGCTGCAAGTTGCAATCATGAGGGTTGAATAAAGTTTGCATGCTGCCTGCATTGGAACAAACAGGTTAATCACGAATCACGATTCCCATACCCATTTTCGGGCCTTACCCAATTTTTTCCCCTGCAGTTTCCAACATATTAATAATGTCAAGTAATATGGTTTTATCAATTTTACCAGAACTTCTTTTAAAAGTTGGTGAAAACATAACAGGTAACATGTGGTAGGCTGGAAAAGCAAACTTATTTTCAATTCTAATTTCAAAAAGAATGGGTGCATTTAGATATAGTAAATATTGGGTTTGGAGAGGAGGTATTTTCAATGCTGCTTTTCCATCAATTCTGTCAACAAGAGTCCTTTCAGATACAGCCTTTTATTGCCCAGTCCCTTAGAATTCATAGTTGTACTGCAAACAGACTTTTTACATGGAACACAAACAAGCAGGAATGGTATCGACAGCTGAGACAAGATGCAACACAGACAAATGAAGTGTACTTAAGGGTTTTCAATTGTGAAATTTCATTTAGTGATACCACTACACTGCCACAAGTCAGTAAATGAGAAGTTTGCCACACTTTATCTGAACTGTATACTCCTGGCCCTTACCCAAAGCTCTTTAAGCTCAGACGTCCAGGCTAACAGTTTCTGGGGGGTGGGGGGGGGGAGGGGGGGAGGTTAAAAAAAAGGCATTGGGGCACAGAGCCACTAAAGAATTCAAATATCGGAAGAAATAAAACAAAAGGAACACAGTCTGCATTAGGAGTTACTCAAATCAGTATCAAGGTAAACTGAAATGCGAAAATACTCCGCCATTGGGAGAGCTCGATTCTTCAATACTGCTCCGGCGACCCTACCTTTAGCCTCTCATGCACACAGTTTGCCCCTTCTCTTGATTGCAAACTTACATCATCCCACCTCCTCGACCATTACTTACATTGCTGAGGACTGCATCTGTGTCTGAGAGATCGCGGCAACAACCTACCCCACCCCAGCTCCCCAACCTTGCATGAATTTTGACTCTTGCACGCGTGATGTCACTCTCATTTGCTTTGGGCAGGAGTCAGTTTCTTGAAATACTCAAATAAAAGCAAAATACTGTGGATGCTAGAAATCTGAAATAAAAACAAGAAATGCTGGAACCACTCAGCAGGTCTGGCAGCATCTGTGAAAAGAGATGCAGAGTTAACGTTAAGGGTCACTGACCCGAAACGTTAACTCTGCTTCTCTTTTCACAGATGCTGCCAGACCTGCTGAGTGGTTCCAGCATTTCTTGTTTTTATATCTTGAAATACTCATGCGTTTCAGGAGTTAAAGTCTCTCTGGGGACAGGAGCGTTTGCTGACCTCTTCAGCCCCCACAACTCTGATTCTTATCCCGAATTATAATCAGGGCCCTAGAATAGGCAAACATGGAGGAATACGAGAGGAAGCAAATATGTAAGATGTAAAAATAATACAGGAATGCTAGAAACATGAGAAATAAGACCCTGGAACTGAAGACTGTTGTGGCAATAGGGAACAATGATGTGGTATGAATACCAGGAAAATGTTTTAATCCAGAAGATGGAAATTAATGTAACATTTGCGAGTATTGAGTATTTACAAAAGACAGAGGGGATAAAAATGGAGGTAGTGTAGCCCATTCCCAAACCCAGCAAATTCAGATTAAATTATCCCTAAATGAAACTGACAAACAAATTGAGATAAGGAAGAAAAATAGTATACGTAAATCCTGCAGGGAAAAAGGAGAAGGGTCTAACTGAGATAAGTACAAGAAATTACAGGAACACATTAAAAAGATGATCAGAGAGGCAAAGAAAAAAAAGCATAACAACTGAGGCTAACGTTAACAGTAAAACATTCTTTCAGTACTGCAACAGAAAGAGGTGAAAATCATATAATTTGCAAATATGTTTGATACTGAGGTCGAGCACAAAATAATAAATATTTTAAATGATTAATTCCTTCAAGTATTCACAAGGAAAGTCATGCATAACATGCGCTCACCAAGCATAGACATCTCAAACAAAATCAATGACTTTGTTATAAATCGGATGGAAAAATAATTTTAAATCCTTGATAGGCGAATCGGGTGCAAAATAAATAAATCTCCTGGGACAAATGTGTTTATTCCTGAATGCTAAGAGATTTGGGAAGAAATTTATGAGGCACTGAGAATCATTATGATGAAGGCGTTGGACATATGGGACATAACAGAAGGTTGAAACCAGTTTGATATGATGCCCATATTCAAAAATTATTTAAAAAAAGAAACAGACAATCTATTGACCCATTAGTCTTACTTCCATTCTATGTAAAAAAAAATGGGATCAGTTATCAGGAATAAACTTGACAATTGCTTGTACAAGAATAATCCAGTTAATCGCAGTCAGCATGAATTCAGAATGGTAGGATTCTGTCTCACCAGTCTCCTTGACTTTTCTTTAGGAATTGACAACTTATGTGGACTGTAGTAAGGACTATGACATGATATACCTTGATTTATAAAAAGATTTGACAAAGTTTCGTATGAAAGTCTATTATCATCACCCTCTATAAAAACAAAGGTGACTGAGGTGATTGCAACAACTACCGTGGAATCTCCCTGCTCAGCATAGTGGGGAAAGTCTTTGCTCGAGTCGCTCTAAACAGGCTCCAGAAGCTGGCCGAGCGCGTCTACCCTGAGGCACAGTGTGGCTTTCGTGCAGAGAGATCGACCGTTGACATGCTGTTCTCCCTTCGTCAGATACAGGCGAAATGCCGCGAACAACAGATGCCCCTCTAAATTGCTTTCATTGATCTCACCAAAGCCTTTGACCTCGTCAGCAGACGTGGTCTCTTCAGACTACTAGAAAAGATCGGATGTCCACCAAAGCTACTAAGTATCATCACCTCATTCCATGACAATATGAAAGGCACAATTCAACATGGTGGCTCCTCATCAGACCCCTTTCCTATCCTGAGTGGCGTGAACCAGGGCTGTGTTCTCGCACCCACACGTTTTGGGATTTTCTTCTCCCTACTGCTTTCACATGCGTTCAAGTCCTCAGAAGAAGGAATTTTCCTCCACACAAGATCAGGGGGCAGGTTGTTCAACCTTGCCCGTCTAAGAGCGAAGTCCAAAGTACGGAAAGTCCTCATCAGGGAACTCCTCTTTGCTGACGATGCTGCTTTAACATCTCACACTAAAGAGTGCCTGCAGAGTCTCATCGACAGGTTTGCGGCTGCCTGCAATAAATTTGGCCTAACCATCAGCCTCAAGAAAACGAATATCATGGGGCAGGACGTCAGAAATACTCCATCAATCAATATTGGCGACCATGCTCTGGAAGTGGTTCAAGAGTTCACCTACCTAGGCTCAACTATCACCAGTAACCTGTCTCTAGATGCAGAAATCAACAAGTGCATGGGAAAGGCTTCCACTGCTATGTCCAGACTGGCCAAGAGAGTGTGGGAAAATGGCGCACTGACACGGAACACAAACGTCCGAGTGTATCAAACAGCATGTCAACGGTCGATCTCTCTGCACGAAAGCCACACTGTGCCTCAGGGTAGACGCGCTCGGCCAGCTTCTGGAGCCTGTTTAGAGCGACTCGAGCAAAGACTTTCCCCACTATGCTGAGCAGGGAGATTCCACGGTAGTTGTTGCAATCACCTCAGTCACCTTTGTTTTTATAGAGGGTGATGATAATAGACTTTCATGCGAAACTTTGTACCTTGCTCTATGGCAGCGGGGCCTGGACAATGTATGTCAGCCAAGAGCGACGTCTCAATTCATTCCATCTTCGCTGCCTCCGGAGAATACTTGGCATCAGGTGGCAGGACCGTATCTCCAACACAGAAGTCCTCGAGGCGGCCAACATCCCCAGCTTATACACACTACTGAGTCAGCGGCGCTTGAGATGGCTTGGCCATGTGAGCCGCATGGAAGATGGCAGGATCCCCAAAGACACACAAAGACACGAGCTCGCCACTGGTATCAGACCCATCGGCCATCCATGTCTCTGCTTTAAAGACGTCTGCAAATGCGACATGAAATCCTGTGACATTGATCACAAGTCGTGGGAGTCAGTTGCCAGCGTTCGCCAGAGCTGGCGGACAGCCATAAAGGCAGGGCTAAAGTGTGGCGAGTCGAAGAGACTTAGCAGTTGGCAGGAAAAAAGACAGAGGCGCAAGGGAAGAGCCAACTGTGTAACAGCCCCGACAATCAAATTTTTCTGCAGCACCTGCAG
Organism: Heterodontus francisci; assembly: GCF_036365525.1. Taxonomy (NCBI): domain Eukaryota; kingdom Metazoa; phylum Chordata; class Chondrichthyes; order Heterodontiformes; family Heterodontidae; genus Heterodontus; species Heterodontus francisci. The sequence goes on along the minus strand of NC_090388.1, from coordinate 44,628,554 downwards.
AAGAGCCTGTCACTCTAGAATTGGCCTTTATAGCCACTCCAGGCACTGCTCCACAAACCACTGACCTCCTCCAGGCGCTTACCCATTGTCTCTCGAGATAAGGAGGCCAAAGAAGATAAAAAGATTTGACAAAGTTTCGCATGAAAGTCTATTCATTAAACTCAAAGCTTTGGGGATTCAGGGTAAACCCTGGGAATGGATAAGGAACAAATTGATAGGCAGGAAACAATGATTACTCATTACAGATGTTATATCAGATTTGGGTTTAAGTACTGAGGGGGGTGGTAGAGGGTGCCTCAGGAGTCAGTTCTGGAACCATTCCTGTTTGCAATCTATACAAATGACCTGGATTCAGAAGCTCAATGCAAAGTGATCAAATTTGCTGATGATACAAAACTAGAAGAAGTGGTGAAATCAGAAGAAACAACTCAGAAATTACAGCATGAGTTGGAAAAGCTATGTAAATGGACAGAACAATGGCAGATGAAGTTTAATGCAGCCAAATGAAAAGTGATACACATAGGAAGAAAGAAATAGATGACATGGGTACTCTAGGAATGGTGTTTTAATAGCTAAGGCTGAAGCTGAAAGAGACCTAGGAGTCTTAGTATACTGAATGCTAAGCATGTCCAACCAATGCAGAGCAGCAATCAACAAAGCCGATAGAATGTTGCACCACATAGCTCAAACAGTAAAATATAGATCAGAAGAGGTAATGATCAAAGTGTACAGTGCTTGAGTCAGACCGCACCTTGAATACTGTGTCCATTTCTTGTCACCAAGAAACAAGAGAGACATTCAGGTGCTGAAGGCAGTGCAGTGAAAATCCATGAAGCTATTCCCTACTGTCAAGAGTATAAGTTATGAGAATAAAGAGATAAATAGAGTCTTTTCAGCCTAAAAATTAGATGTCCGAGAAGTGATTTTCTAGAGGTATACAAGATTATTAAGAGTATAGGAAAGTTAACCTGTACTATTACTTCAAAATAAATTGTGGAAATAGAACCGATGGGCCGAAGGGCCTGTTTCGGTGCTGTATCTCTCTATGACTCTATGATATGGGCTCAAATTAGAGGATACTTTCAGGACAGATAGCAGGAAGTTCTTTATCACACAAAGAGTAATCAACATGTGGAATTTTCAGATAGAGTAATGGAGGTTAAAACCCCTGAAACAATTGGATGCTACAATGAGGGCTGTCTGGTTCTCTCCAGATGGATGCAGTAAATGGGCTCCATCATCCATTACTATCTTGTCATATTGTGATCTTGTGAGACTGTATTAGCATTTTTAATGAATGAAATTCAATGGTTGAGGTGACATGGATACATAAAAGGTAACGGATATCTTAGTGAATTGCAAAGTATTAATCCAATTTATGGTTTCAGATCATACAATAAGCCACAGAAGTAAAGCTTGAATAATTTTTGATATTAGATTATTGGTATTATAACAACGATGGATGGTCAAAGCCACAATCCAAAACTAAGTCTTGTTCAGGGACCACTCATGACGCTCTCCGATATAGCACATTGTCCAGTGATGGGTTGTGGGTTCAAGTCCCACTCCAGATACTTGGGCAAAAAATTTAGGCTGACACTCCAGTTGAGTACTGAGGGAGTGCTGCTCTGTTGGAAATGGCGCCTTTCATTTGAGTGAGCATAAAAGATCCCATGGCATTATTTCGAAGAAGAGCAAGAGATACTGTGGCTACAAAAGCAGGTCAGAGGCTGGGTATTCTGTGGCAAGTGACTCACCTCCTGACTCCCCGAAGCCTTTCCACCATGTACAAATCACGAGTCAGGAGTGTGATAGAATATTCCCCACTTGCTTGGATAGGTGCAGCTCAAACAACACTCGCAGTCCTAGATACCCATAAAGGACAAAGCAGCCCACTTGATTGTCACCCCATTCACCAGCTTAAACATTCATTCCCTCCACTACTGGTGCAATGTGGTTGCAGTGTGTTCCATCTACAAGGTGCACTGCAGCAACACACAAATGCTTCTTCAACAACAACTCTCAAACTCCCAATCTCTAGCACCTAGAAGGACAAGGGCAGCAGGCACATGGGAACAGCACTACCTCAAGTTCCCCTCCAAGTCACACACCATTCTGACTTGGAAATATATCATCGTTCCTTCTTTGTCACTAGGTCAGGATCCTGGAACTCCCTACCTAATAGGGAGTACCTTTACCACATGGACTGCAATGGTTTAAGAAGTTGGCTAACCACCACCTTCTCAAGGGCAATTAGGGATGGGCAATAAATGCTGGCCTGTCCAGTGATCCCCACATCTCATGAATGGAGACAAAATAAGGTATTCCTCGGGTCTTGGCCAATATTTATCCCTCAATCACCATCACTAAAACAGATTATATAAAACAGCTTACCTTGCACAAATTAGTTACCACGTTTCCTAAATACAACAGTGACTACACTTCAAAAGTGCTTCATTTGCTGTAAAAAAAAAAGTGTTTTGGGACGTCCCGAGGCCATGAAAGTCTTTTTTTCTAGTTCCGTATTCGTATTACCCCACATGATGAGCTCTTGGGAGTTGAGTAGATGCTAGGTACTTACCACAAGAAATAAGAGAAGGGACTAATAAACCAACAGTTACATTAGAACCATTCATCCCATTGTATTATTAGTACTTACTTGCTGTATGAATAGTAGGATGGATTTGCCTACTAATAGTATGACTTTGCTTTCTCTGTGCTAGTATAACCAACATTTGCCAAATTTACTGTAGCTTTATCCAAGGCTACTACAGAATTAAGCAGTTTATATTGATGGAAGAATCATGTGTGTAGCTTATTAAATTTCTGTCAGAACGTTACATCATCTGTCAAAGATTTATTTGCTTTTATTGTTTGTGTACCAGACAAGGAGGCCAGCTGCTTCCTAGTATCAAGCCTGCATTTACACACATTGGTTCCACTTTAGCTAATTATAAAACAGAACATGAGAACTCACATTGCAAGTAAATGTCTAATTCTTCAGGCCTCCTTAGATTTCAATTTGTTTTTATTGTCACCCTAAATGTACTCAAGATCAAAAAACAATGACCATAACTGCTTTGGAAGAGGTTCTAATTTAAAGGAATATTGTATAAAATGCTGATATTCAAAAATTACAATGGATAAACTGTCTGCATTTTTCTTGCAATCTAATTAAAAGAGAAATGTTCTTGCTAATTCCCAAAGGTCATAATTTCTGACATGACGGGGCCAAGACAACTGCAACAGCATATTTAAAGCAAACCAAGCTTGGTTCCCATGCAATGTGAAGAACAGCGATGGACCTGACAGGTTCACCTGTATATCTGTAACTATGGGCTGCATTTTATTCTGGCGACAGGGATCCTGGCGGCAGGCTGGAAGACAGGGAGAGACCATGCCTCAGCCCTCCAGCAGACCCTCAAAGCTATTTGACGGTGGGCAGGAAATTAACTGCCCAACATCGGGGATGCTGTCCCTTTAAGGGATGAGCTCCTGCTTCCAGAGCTGCCGGCCAATTGGAAGGCCGGCAGCTCTGCAGTACAGGCAGCACCACTGGGAGCAGTGGCCACTGCTAGTACTGCACGATACTCTGCAGCATCAACGAGAGAGAAGACCCTGGGAGAGGTGAGTGGGGTCAGGAGTCGCCAGGGCCATTCAGGCAGGCCCTGGGTACGGGGGGTTGTTGGTGAGGGTGGGAGGGATCTTGCCGGGGTGGGGAGTGGGGGGGCGGGGGGGTAGTGTCGTGATCGCCACCAGGGGGCCCTCCGGGGGCTGTGGATTGCCCCTTAGGAGGGACGCCCCCAAACTCACTAAGAGGCTGCCAGGCCCGTCTGAAAGCCTGCAGTCACTAACAAGGAGCAACCTTGTACAAGCTTTGCACAAAGCTTTTAATCCATTCTTTCCAGCATGGAAGTGGTGGCCCACACTTGTGGACACAACCATGATGTCTGATTGCTGATGTCAAAGCGTCCATTGCAGGACAAGAAGAAGCCACCTGCATCTGAATGCTGCAGTGAAAGCTCAGACTGAAGTCATGCAAGCTCAGCTTGTTGTCATGCAAATGCATCTTGCTGCCACTCAAGCTCAGAGTGCTGCCATCATGAATGCAGATACCAGCATGCAAAGCGGCAAGCAGGGTCTCATTGCAGTCCAGCAATCTGTCCTCCAACACACTGCTACGGTTGCTGAAGCACTAGCTCAGGCGAGTGGCAGTGGCGCCATAGAGAATGAACATGCTGTCCTTTCTCAGAATGACAGCATTCGTCATCCTATCACTGTCATTCCTCCTTTGCCCTTGCTGTTGCCTATCAGTTGGCCAGCCCAGACTGCTGCCATCCATGTCAAGGTAATGCAGTTCAAAGCCTGGCCATCTAGGTCCAGAGTTGTGCAAGGGCATCCTGCAAGGCCATCTGCAGTCAGCAGCCTTCTGCCAGCCATGCTGCACCCACTGAGTAATCACTGCATAGAAACACTAAGACAGGCAAAGGCACATGGAAGACAGGCACCAAGGGAATAAAAAAGAGCTATTAGTTGACTTTTGCATGGAATAGCTGGTCTGGAATGTTTGTTTTTTGTGACTTTTATTTCAACATTGTGGTCAATGGATGGTCAGTAGCAGAGGGAAGGTAGGGTGTGGGACTGTTGTTGAATTGGGAATTAGGGTTGTGTTCACTGGTACCACAGTCAGATGAACCAATCACAGACAGCCCAACCAGAAAGAAGTTGTGTTCTTTGCCTCCTCCCTCCCTCTTCATCCATTGCTCACCATAGACCTGGTGGCAAAGGCCATGCCCTCAAGATGGCAAGGTTGTGAAGGATGCAGCAGGTCATGACAATTTGTGATATGCACTCTGGAGGTACTGCAGGCTCTTCCAGATTGATCCAGGCAGCAGAAGTACCACTTAAGCACCCCAATGCTCTGCTCAATGATATTCAATGTGGCAGCATGGCTCTTGTTATATGCATGCTGTGCGGGTGTGCGTGGGATGCGCACTGGAATCATGAACCAGCTGGTCAGTGGATAGCCTTTGTCACCCAGTTGCCATGCTCTGATTTGTCATCGTGCTTCAAATGCCGATGGTACTGCGGACTGGCACAGAACAAAGGCATCATGACTGCTGCCAGAATAAGGGGCATTGACGTGACTGAAGGGCTGAGTAATGCCACATGTTAGCTGGGACTGGAACACTTTGCAGTTGCAGTACATCTCTGAATTTACATGCAGCACCTGCAAAGTGTCTGTGTGCAAGCAATGGCGCCCTGCACCATGGGGAAGTCTGCTATCCTGGCGAGGCTGCATGCTCGCTCCATCCACTTCTCTCTGGAAAGAGAGAATGGCGTCTATTCCCCTCTCTTTGCTTACAGAGGGTCAATAACATCCCTTATGCAGCAGTGGGCGGTGAATGGCGAGATGTTTGCCGTGGTCACCTTTACAGTCACTGGCAATACCATCTTTGCTCTGCTGAGAGTCCTACCCCGCTTCCTCCACTTCGGGCACCTAGTCCTCCTTTGTGTTGCCTCTGCTTAGTCAAGGGGGATGGTAACTACAGCTCCCAGGACTCGGAGCAAGTGGTCTGAGCAAAACCTTTGAAGTCAGAACCAATGCTTTCACCACATGCCACATCACTCCCTATGGACTTCAACAACTTCAACTTGCAGCACAAACCTCAAAACATTTCTACTAATTCAGCAACAGCCGGTAGAAATCAATCAGCAACTAACCTTTAAGTAGCTGATGATCCCTTTAAATAGCACTGGTGAGATTCTTTCCTGCTGCTGACGCTTGTTCAGCTGTGCACGGTTAAGACAGGACATTAGCTGGAGCATTCAGGTCGCAAAAGGAACCACTAGAGTCAAATCAGCATTACAAGCTGATCGACTTCAAGATCTGCCTACTTTGCACATTTCTGACACACACTCCAGCACCCAGGCTAACAACCTACCCAAAATGGCATCTGACATGGCCTGCACCAGAAGCTTTCAGCATTGGTGCGGTTGCCATTTTGAACCCAAAAAGGCACCCATAGTGCTGAAAATATGGGCGCTATGCAACTGAATTTTGCAGCAATTGAATCATAGAATCGTACGGCAGAGTATGAAGTTATTTAGCCTGTGCTGGCTCTTTAATAGAGCTGTCCAATTTAGTCCTACACCCCAGCTTTTTCCCCATAATCCTGAAAATTAGTTTTTTTTTAGATTAGAGATACAGCACTGAAACAGGCCCTTCGGCCCACCGAGTCTGTGCCGAACATCAACCACCCATTTATACTAATCCTACACTAATCCCATATTCCTACCAAGCATCCCCACCTATCCCTATATTTCCCTACCACCTACCTATACTAGTGACAATTTATAATGGTCAATTTACCTATCAACCTGCAAGTCTTTTGGCTTGTGGGAGGAAACCGGAGCACCCGGAGAAAACCCACGCAGTAGCTCTTCAATATACTCTTCAAGTATATGCCCAATTGTCTTTTGCAAGGTCCTGTGGAATCTGATTCTCCCACTCTTTCAGGCAGTGCATTCTAGAACTTAACAGCCCTGGCGGGAAAAAAAAATTCATTTCCCCTCCAGATTGTTTGCCATTTATTTTAAGTCTACGGCCTTTGGTTACTGACCCACTTGCCAGAGAAAACAGTTTCTCCCTATTTCTCTATCAAAACCTATCATAAATTTGAAAATCTCTATTAGACCTTCCCTTAATTCTGTGCTGTAAGGAGAACAATCCAAGCTTTTCCAGTCTCTCCACGTAACTGAAGTCACTCATCCCTGGTATCATTCTAGTAAACCTCCTCTCTACCCACTCTAAATCCTTGACAACCTTCCTGAAGTGTGATGCCCAGAATTGTACACAATACTCCAGCTGAGTAATAAACCAGTGAATTGTAAAGGTGCATGAATTCCTCACTTTTGTGTTCAATGCCACTATTTACAAAGCCAAGTATCTCATATGCTTTTTTGCCCACCTTATCAATTTGCACTGCCACCTTCAAAGATTTGCGAATATGCATCCCCAGGCGCGACCTTCAAAATAGCACTATTTAGATTACACTGCCTTTCTATGTTGTTCCTCTCAAAGTGCATCACTTCATACATATCCGCATTAAATTGCATCTGCCACGTGTCTGTCCATTTCACCAGTCTGCCTATGTTCTCCTGAAGTCTCCCACCATCCTCATCACTACTTACATTTCCAAGGTTGTATCATCCACAAACTTCAAAATTGTACTTCCCATACGCAAGTCTAGTTATATATAACAAGTAAAGCAATGCTGATCCCTGGGGGTCCCTGTGCATACTTCCGCCAGTCAGAAAAACATCTGTTTACAACTAATCTCTGCCTCCTATCTCATAACCAATTATGCATCCACATTACCACTGTTCCTTTCATAATAATGCTTCTACGTTTCGAATAAACTTGTATGTGGTACTTCATTAAATGCCTTTTGAAAGTCCATATATACAACATATATTGTCCTGGCTTCATCAAGTCTCTCTGTTACTTCATCAAAGGACTCAATCAAGTAAGTCAGGCACCAAGTGTGGCTTGGGCAGAGAGTGTGAAGCTGGGAGTTTGGTGAGTGAGGAAATCTTAAGGGTTAATCTCTTTCTAAAATCTAGTCTTGTTTGCATTTAGCATTCAACTAAAATTTACAGTTTAAGTTTCTTCCAGTCTTAAGAGATAAATAGCACTTCAGTAGGGAATAATAAGTTATTAGGTGGGGTCAGAATAAGGGAGAAAGTAACAGTCTAAATCAGGGTTAATGTGTTTGTATGTGAATGCATGGAGTGCTGTCAATAAGGTTGGTGAGTTACAGGTGCAGATTGACATTTTTTTTAAATTCATTCAGGGATGTGGGCGTCACTGGCTAGGACAGCATTTATTGCCCATCCCTAATTGCCCTTGAGAAGGTGGTGGTGAGCTGCCTTCTTCAACTGCTGCAGTCCATTTGGGGTAGGTACACCCACAGTGCTGTTAGGAAGGGATTTCCAGGATTTTGACCCAGCGACAGTGAAGGAACGGCGATGTAGTTCCAAATCAGGATGGTGTGTGGCTTGGAGGGGAACTTTCAAGTGGTGGTGTTCCCATGTATTTGCTGCCCTTATCCTTATAGTTGGTAGAGGTCGCAGGTTTGGAAGGTGCTGTCTAAGGAGCCTTGGTGCATTGCTGCAGTGCATCTTGTAGATGGTACACACTGCTGCCACTGTGCGTCGGTGGTGGAGCGAGTAAATGTTTGTGGATGGGGTGCCAATCAAACGGGCTGCTTTGTCCTGGATGGTGTCGAGCTTCTTGAGTGTTGTTGGAGCTGCACCCATCCAGGCAAGTGGAGAGTATTCCATCACACTCCTGACTTGTGTCTTGTAGATGGTGGACAGGCTTTGGGGTGTCAGGAGGTGAGTTACTCGCCTCAAGATTCCCAGCCTCTGACCTGCTCTTGTAGCCACGGTATTTATATGGCTACTCCAGTTCAGTTTCTGGTCAATAGTGGCCCCTTGGATGTTGATAGTGGGGGATTCAGCGATGGTCATGCCGTTGAATGTCAAGGGGAGATGGTTAGATTCTCTCTTGTTGGAGATGGTCATTGCCTGGCACTTGTGTGGCGCGAATGTTACTTGCCACTTATCAGCCCAAGCCTGGATATTGTCCAGGTCTTGCTGCATGTCTACACGGACTGCTTCAACATCTGAGGAGTCATGAATGGTGCTGAACATTGTGCAATCATCAGCGAACATCCCCACTTCTGACCTTATGATTGAAGGAAGGTCATTGATGAAGCAGCTGAAGATGGTTGGGCCTAGGACACTACCCTGAGGAACTCCTGCAGTGATGTCCTAGAGCTCAGATGATTGACCTCCAACAACCACAACCATCTTCCTTTGTGCTAGGTATGACTCCAGCCAGCGGAGGGTTTTCCCCCTGATTCCCATTGACCTCAGTTTTGCTAGGACTCCTTGATGCCATACTCGGTCAAATGCTGCCTTGATGTCAAGGGCAGTCACTCTCACCTCACCTCTTGAGTTCAGCTCTTTTGTCCATGTCTGAACCAAGGCTGTAATGAGGTCAGGAGCTGAGTGGCCCTGACGGAACCCAAACTGAGCGTCACTGAACAGGTTATTGCTAAGCAAGTGCTACTTGATGGCACTGTTGATGACACCTTCCATCACTTTACTGATGATTGAAGGTAGGCTGATGGGGCGGTAATTGGCCGCGTTGGACTTGTCCTGCTTTTTGTGTACAGGACATACCTGGGCAATTTTCCACATTGCAGGGTAGATGCCAGCATTGTAGCTGTACTGGAACAGCTTGGCTAGGGGCGCGGCAAGTTCTGGAGCACAGGTCTTCAGTACTATTGCCGGAATATTGTCTGGGCCCATAGCTTTTGCAGTATCAAGTGCCTTCAGTTGTTTCTTGATATCACGTGGAGTGAATCGAATTGGCTGAAGTCTGGCATCTGTGATGCTGGGGACTTCAGGAGGAGACCAAGATGGATCATCAAGTTGGCACTTCTGGTTGAAGATTGTTGCAAATGCTTCAACCTTATCTTTCGCACTGATGTGCTGGGCTCCCCCAACATTGAGGATGGGGATATTTGTGGAGCCACCTCCTCCAGTTAGTTGTTTAATTGTCCACCACCATTCACGGCTGGATGTGGCAGGCCTATAGAGCTTAGATCTTGGTTATGGGACCACTTAGCTCTGTCTATCGCATGCTGCTTACGCAGTTTGGCACGCAGATAGTCCTGTATTGTAGCTTCACCAGGTTGACACCTCATTTTGAGGTATGCCTGGTGCTGCTCCTGTCATGCCCTCCTGCACTCTTCATTGAACCAGGGTTGGTCTCCTGGCTTGATGGTAATGGTAGAGTGTGGGATATGCCGGGCCATGAGGCTACCGGTTGTGGTTGAGTACAATTCTGCTGCTGCTGATGGCCCACAGCACCTCATGGATGCCCTGTTTTGCATTGCTAGATCTGTTCGAAATCTATCCCATTTAGCATGGTGGTAGTGCCACACAACACGATGGACGGTATCTTAAACGTGAAGGCGGGACTTCATCTCCACAAGGACTGTGGGGTGGTCACTCCTACCAATACTGTCATGGACAGAAGCATCTGTGGCAGGCAGATTGATGAGGACAAGGTCAAGTATGTTTTTCCCTCGTGTTGGTTCCCTCACCACCTGCTGCAGACCCAGTCTAGCAGCTATGTCCTTTAGGACTCGGCCAGCTCAGTCAGTAGTGGTGTTACCAAGCCACTCTTGGTGATGAACATTGAAGCCCCCCACCCAGAGTACATTTTGTGCCCTTGCCACCCTCAGTGCTTCCTCCAAGTGGTGTTCAACATGGAGGAGTACTGAGTCATCTGCTGAGGGAGGGCGTTTGGTGGTAATCAGTAGGAGGTTACCTTGCCCATGTTTGACTTGATGCCATGAGACCCCATGGGGTCCAGAGTCAATGTTGAGGACTCCCAGGGTAACTCCCTCCCTACTGTATACCACTGTGCCACCACCTCTGGTGGGTCTGTCCTGCTGGTGCGACAGGACATACCCAGGGATGGTGATGGCAGTGTCTGTCAGGTATGATTCCGTGAGTATGACTATGTCAGGCTGTTGCTTGACTAGTCTGTGGGACAGCTCCCCAAACTTTGGCACAAGCCCCCAGATGTTAGTAAGGAGGACTTTGCATGCTCGACAGGGCTGGGTTTGTCGTTGTTGTTTCTGGTGCCTAGGTCGATGCCGGGTGGTCTGTCCGATTTCATTCCTTTTTATTGACTTTGTAGCAGTTAGGTACAACTGAGTGGCTTGCGAGGCCATTTCAGAGGACATGTAAGAGTTAACCATATTGCTGTGGGTCTGGAGTCACATGTAGGCCAGACCAGGTAAGGACAGCAGATTTCCTTCCCTGAAGGACATTAGTGAACCAGATGGGTTTTTACAACAATCGACAATGGTTTCATGGTCACACTAGACTAGTCTGTTAATTCCAGATTTATTAATTAATTCAAATTCCACCTTCTGCTGCAGTGGGATTCGAACCCATGTCCCCAGAGAAATAGAACAAAGAACAAAGAACAAAGATAATTACAGCACAGGAACAGGCCCTTCGGCCCTCCAAGCCTGCGCCGATCCAGATCCTCTCTCTAAACATGTCGCCTATTTTCTAAGGTTCTGTATCTCTTTTCTTCCTGCCCATTCATGTATCTGTCTAGATACATCTTAAAAGACTCCATCGTGCCCGCATCTACCACCTCCGCTGGCAACGCGTTCCAGGCGCCCACCACCCTCTGCGTAAAGAACTTTCCACGCATATCCCCCCTAAACCTTTCCCCTTTCACTTTGAACTCGTGTCCTCTAGTAATTGAATCCCCCACTCTGGGAAAAAGCCTCTTGCTATCCACCCTGTCTATACCTCTCATGATTTTGTACACCTCAATCAGGTCCCCCCTCAACCTCCGTCTTTCTAATGAAAATAATCCTAATCTACTCAACCTCTCTTCATAGCTAGCGCCCTCCATACCAGGCAACATCCTGGTGAACCTCCTCTGCACCCTCTCCAAAGCATCCACATCCTTTTGATAATGTGGCGACCAGAACTGTACGCAGTATTCCAAATGTGGCCGAACCAAAGTCCTATACAACTGTAACATGACCTGCCAACTCTTGTACTCAATGCCCCGTCCGATGAAGGAAAGAATGCCGTATGCCTTCTTGACCACTCTATTTACCTGCGTTGCCACCTTCAGGGAACAGTGGACCTGAACACCCAAATCTCTCTGGACATCAATTTTCCCCAGGACTTTTCCATTTACTGTATAGTTCACTCTTGAATTGGATCTTCCAAAATGCATCACCTCGCATTTGCCCTGATTGAACTCCATCTGCCATTTCTCTGCCCAACTCTCCAATCTATCTATATTCTGCTGTATTCTCTGACAGTCCCCTTCACTATCTGCTACTCCACCAATCTTAGTGTCGTCTGCAAACTTGCTAATCAGTCCACCTATACTTTCCTCCAAATCATTAATGTATATCACAAACAACAGTGGTCCCAGCACGGATCCCTGTGGAACACCACTGGTCATACGTCTCCATTTTGAGAAACTCCCTTCTACTGCTACTCTCTGTCTCCTGTTGCCCAGCCAGTTCTTTATCCATCTAGCTAGTACACCTTGGACCCCAAGCGCCTTCACTTTCTCCATCAGCCTGCCATGGGGAACCTTATCAAACGCCTTACTGAAGTCCATGTATATGACATCGACAGCCCTTCCCTCATCAATCAACTTTGTCACTTCCTCAAAGAATTCTATTAAGTTGGTAAGACATGACCTTCCCTTCACAAAACCATGTTGCCTATCACTGATGAGCCCATTTTCTTCCAAATGGGAATAGATCCTATCCCTCAGTATCTTCTCCAGCAGCTTCCCTACCACTGACGTCAGGCTCACCGGTCTATAATTACCTGGATTATCCCTGCTACCCTTCTTAAACAAGGGGACAACATTAGCAATTCTCCAGTCCTCCGGGACCTCACCCGTGTTTAAGGATGCTGCAAAGATATCTGTTAAGGCCCCAGCTATTTCCTCTCTCGCTTCCCTCAGTAACCTGGGATAGATCCCATCCGGACCTGGGGACTTGTCCACCTTAATGCCCTTTAGAATACCCAACACTTCCTCCCTCCTTATGCCGACTTGACCTAGAGTAATCAAACATCTGTTCCTCACCTCAACATCCGTCATGTCCCTCTCCTCGGTGAATACCGATGCAAAGTACTCGTTTAGAATCTCACCCATTTTCTCTGAGTCCAAGCATAACATTCCTCCTTTGTCCTTTAGTGGGCCAATCCTTTCTCTAGTTACCCTCTTTCTCCTTATATATGAATAAAAGGCTTTGGGATTTTCTTTAACCCTGTTTGCTAAAGATATTTCATGACCCCTTTTAGCCCTCTTAATTCCTCGTTTCAGATTGGTCCTACATTCCCGATATTCTTTCAAAGCTTCGTCTTTCTTCAGCCACCTAGACCTTATGTATGCTTCCTTTTTCCTCTTAGCTAGTCTCACAATTTCACCTGTCATCCATGGTTCCCTAATCCTGCCATTTCTATCCCTCATTTTCACAGGAACATGTCTCTCCTGCACGCTAATCAACCTCTCTTTAAAAGCCTCCCACATATCACATGTGGATTTACCTTCAAACAGCTGCTCCCAATCTACATTCCCCAGCTCCTGCCGAATTTTGGTATAGTTGGCCTTCCCCCAATTTAGCACTCTTCCTTTAGGACCACTCTCGTCTTTGTCCATGAGTATTTTAAAGCTTACGGAATTGTGATCACTATTCCCAAAGTAGTCCCCTACTGAAACTTCAACCACCTGGCCGGGCTCATTCCCCAACACCAGGTCCAGTATGGCCCCTTCCCGAGTTGGACTATTTACATACTGCTCTAGAAAACCCTCCTGGATGCTCCTTACAAATTCTGCTCCATCTAGACCTCTAACACTAAGTGAATCCCAGTCAATGTTGGGAAAATTAAAATCTCCTATCACCACCACCCTGTTGCTCCTGGGTCTCTGGGTTACTAGTCCATTGATAATACCACTACGCCACTGCCTACCCCTATGTAAAATATGATGTTGTGGTTATAACAGAGACCTGGCTCAAAGGAGGGCAGGATCAGGTGTTAAATATTCCTGGATACAAGGTGTTCAGGAAAGATAGAAAATGAAGAAAAGGAGAGAAGTGGCAGCATTGATTAAGGACAGCATTGCAGTGCTGGAGAGAGAGGATATCCCTGAGGGGTCAAGAATGGAATCTAATTGGCTGGAGCTAAGGAACACAAAAGGTGCAATTACATTGCTCGGTATAGGTTATAGGCCACCAACTAGTGGAAAGGATGAAGAGAAACAAATTTTCAAGGAAATTACAGAGGGATGCAAGAGTTGTCGAGTAGTTATAATGGGGGACTTTAATTATTCAAATATAGAGGGGCAAGAGTTCCTACAGTACGTTCAGGAACATTTTCTACAGCAAGTCCAACAAGAGGGGAGGCACTGCTGGACCTGTTTCTTGGGAATGAGGTGGGTCAAGTGGATCAAATATCAGTAAGATAACTTTTAGGGGACAGTGATCATTGTATCATAAGTTGATTATGGAAAAGGACAAAGGACAAAGAACAATCTAAAGTAAGAATAACTGGGGGGAAAGCCAACTTCAATAGGGTAAGAATGGATCTGGGCTGAATAAATTGGACTTGAAGGTTGGCAGGGAAAACAGTCGCTGAACAATGGGCTCCCTTCAAAGAAGAGATAGTTTGGGCACAATCAAGGTATATTCCCTTGTAAGGGAAGGTAAAGCAAATAAATCCAGAGCTCTCTGGATGACAAAAGAGATAGAGATGAAGATGAAGAGAAAGTGTGCTTATGACAGATGTCAGGTAGATAATACAATGGAGAACCAGGTTGAATATAAATTTGAAAAGGCAAATAAGAGAAGCAAAAAGAGAATATGAAAAGAGACTAACAGCTAACATAAAAGGGAATTCCAAAGTCTTCTTTAGGCATATAAATGGTAAAAAGGTGGAGTAGGGCCAATTAGGGACCAAAAGGGGTATTTATGCATGGAGGCAGGGGGAGTAGCTGAGGTATTAAATGAATACTTTGCATCTGTCTTTACCTAGGAAGAAGTTGCTACCCCAAGGCCACAGTGAAAGAGGAGGTAATTAATCCACTAGAAGGATTTAAAATTGATAAGAAGGAGGTACTAGATAGGCTGTCAATACTTAAAGTTGATAAAGCACCAGGGCCGGATGAAATGTATCCAAGGATACTGAGGGAAGTGAGAGTGGAAATTGCACAGGCACTGGCCATAATTTTCCAGTCTTCCTTAGACTGAGGGGTAGTGCCAGAGGATTGGAGAATTGGAAATGTTACACCCTTGTTCAAAAAGGATGTAAAGATAAGCCCAGCAACTACAGGCCAGTCAGTTTAACTTCGGTGGTGGGGAAACTTTTAGAAACAATAATTCGGGACCATATTAATAGTCACATGGACAAATGCAGGTTAATTAAACAAAGCCAGCATGGACTCATTAAGGGAAAATCATGTTTAACTAACTTGCTGGAGTTTTTGAAGAGGTATCAGAAAGGGTTGATGAAGGCAGTGCTGTTGATGTGATGTACATGGACTTCCAAAAGGCATTTGATACAATGCCACACAATAGACTTGTCAGCAAAATTATAGCTCATGGAATGAAAGGGACAATAGCAACATAGATATAAAATGGACTAAGTGATGTGAAACGGAGAGTAGTGGTTAACGAATGTTTTTCGGGCTGGAGGAAGGTTTATCGTGGAGTTCCCCAGGGGTCAGTGTTGGGACCCTTGGTCTTCCTGATATATATTAATGACCTAGACCTTGGTGTACAGGGCATAATTTCAAAATTTGCAGACGATACGAGACTTGGAAGCATTGTGAACTATGAGGAGAATAGTGTAGAACTTCAAAAGTACATAGACAAGTTGGTGGAATGGGCGGACAAGTGGCAGATGAAGTTCAATGTGGAGAATTGTGAAGGGATTCATTTTGGTAGCAAGAACATGGAGAGACAATATAACATAAAGAGTGAAAATCCAAAGGGGGTGCAAGAGCAGTGGGACCTGGAATATAAGTGCATAAGTTAGTGAAAGTGGCAGGACAGGTTGGGAGATTGGTTAATAAAGCCTACAGTATCTTAGGCTTTATTAATAGGGGCATCAGGTGCAAGAGCAAGGATGTTACATTGAACTTATATAAACCTCAGCTGGAGTATTGTGCCCAGTTCTGGGCCCTGCACTTTAGGAAAGATGTGAAGACATTGGAGAGAGTCCAGAAAAGATTCACGAGAATAGTTGCAGGGATGAGGAACTTCAAGTATGAAGTTAGAATGGAGAAGTTGGGATTGTTTTCCTTGGAGAAGAGAAGGATGGGACGAGATTTGATAGAGGTATTCAAAATCATGAGGGGTCCGAACAGAGTGGATAGGGAAAAACTGTTCCCAATGATGAAAGGATCGAGAATGAAAGGGCACAGATTTAAAGTGATTGGTAAAAGAAGCAAAAGCAACATGAAGAAAAACGTCTTCACACAGCGAATGGTTAGGATCTGGAATGCACTGCCTGGGAGTGTGGTGGAGGCAGGTTCACCTGAGGCCTTCAAAAGGGAAGTAGACTGTTATCTGAAAAGGAAGAATGTGCAGGGATATGGGAAGAAGGTGGGGGAATAGCATTAGGTGAATTGCTCATTCGGAGAGCCAGTAGAGACATGATGAGCCAAATGGCCTCCTTCTGTGCTGTAACAATTCTGTGATTCTGTGAAGCAGGGATAAATAAGCTCTCTGCTGGAGAGCAGCTGAAATTAGTCAATTAGGTAGCTTGTTAAACTGGTTTCTGTAGTTGTAGCAGAGCTGACTCATCTTTGTATTTCAGGTAGCATAAATTCAGGGGTCTGGAGTGCAGCTGATCATGGAGTGTAGACTGGGCACAGAGTGTGAAGCTGGGAGTTTAGGGAGTGAAGGATTTCGGTGAAGAGGGAAAGGAGGTACTCCTTTCTTCTACCTTCTTCAGCCTCCAGTAGTTGGTGAGTTTTCTTCCTTTGTCTCCAAGCTAGGAGCATGCAACAAAACTTAGAAGCTGATTGGTCAGTGAGTATCCATTGTAAGGGACAGTGTGTAAATAGCAGCATAATAGGAAAAAGTAAAAGTTTTGAAATAACCCTTAACTACCCACAGGAGAACAGGAGAGAGCTGATTGGTGAGTGAGGGTCTGTAATTCTACATTCCACTAGCAACTAGCTTAAAAGTATGGTTAAGGTATGGGCAGGGCAGATCGGCCAAGTGGAATGTGCCTCATGCAGTATATGGGAAGTCGTGGACGCTTCAAGTGGCCTTGACGGATACGTCTACGGGAACTGTCACCAGCTGCAGAAACTGGAGCTCTGTGTTTTGGAACTTGAGCGGCGGCTGGAATCACTGATGCATCCGTGTGGCTGAGAACTATGTGAATAGCAGGTTTAGGGAGGTGGTCACACTGCAGGTTAGGAGCGTGCAAGCAGAGAGGGAATGGGTGACCACCAGAAAGTCTAGGAGGACCAGGCAGGTAGTACAGGAGTCCTCTGAGTTTATCTCACTCCCGAACTGGTTTTACATTTTAGATGCTGGTGAGGGAGATGGTTCCTCAGGTGTGTAGCAATAGCCAAGTTTGGGGCACCACAGGTGGCTCAGCTACATGGGTGGGAAGGAAGAAGAGTAGGAGAAATAGTGGTAGGGGATTTGATAGTTAGGGGAACAGACAGGCGTTTCTGCGGCTATAGACGTGACTCTAGGATGGTATGTTGCCTCCCTGGTTCCAGGGTCAAGGATGCTATAGAGCGGCTGCAGGACATTCTTAAGTGGGAGGGTGAACAGCCAGAGGTCATGGTTCACATTGATACCAACGACATAGGTAGAAAAAGAGGGATGAAGTCCTGAAAGCAAACGTTTGGGAGCTAGGTATGACATTAAAAAGCCGGACCTCGGGTAGTCATCTCCAGATTACTCCCAGTGCCATGTGCCAGTGAGTATAGAAATAGGAGGTTAGAGCTGATGAATACATGGCTAGAGAGATGGTGCAGGAGAGAGGACTTTAGATTCCTAGGACATTGAGACCAGTTCTAGGGAGGTGGGACCTGTACAAGCCGGATAGTTTGCATCTCAATAGGGCTGGAACCAATATCCTTGTCGGGAGGTTTGCAAGTGCTGTTGAGCAGGGTTTAAACTAGTTTGGCATGGGATGAAAACCTGAGGGTAGACTCAGATGGGGCAAAATCAGAAATGGAAATGGAAGGCAGAAAATTAGTGAGTGAGTCTGGAAGGCAGAGAAAACAAAGGATAGAAAATTTTAAAAAGAAAGAGTTTGGCAGTGCTCAAGGATATATATTTCAATGCAAGGAGTATAGCAAATAAAGTAGATGAGCTGAGGGCACAGATAGAAATGTGGCAGTATGATATCATAGCTATTATAGAAAGATGGTTTAAAGAGAGACAGGAATGGCAGTTCAACATTCCTGGTTACAGGGTTTACAGATGAGATAGAGAGGGGGATAAAAAGGGATGGGGGTGGCAATTTTGGTTAGAGAAGCAATTACAGCTGTGAGGAGGGATGATATGTTAGAAGGACCATCAATTGAGGCCATATGTATTAAGCTTAGGAACAAAAAGGGGGCAGCCACACTGTTGGGAGTGTACTATAGACCCCTGAACAGTCAGAGGAAGGTGGAAGAGCAAATATGTAGACAAATCTCTGAGACATGCAAAAACAATATGGCAGTAATAGTAGGGGATTTCAACTACCTCAATATTAACTTGGAAAGTTTTAGTGTGAAAAGAATGGAGGGAACAGAATTCTTAAGGTGCATTCAGGAGAACGTTTCTGGCCAGTATGTAGCAAGTCCAACAAGAGAGGGTACAGTTTTAGGCTTAGTTTTCGGTAATGAAGCTGGCCAGGTGGAAGGAATGGCAGTGGGAGAACATTTTGGTAGTAGTGATCATATTTCAGTTAGTTTTAACATAATTTTGGAAAAGGACAGAGATAGAACAGGAGTTAAAGTTCTAAATTGAGGTAAGGCCAATTTTATTAAGCTGAGAAGTGATTTAGCAAAAGTGGACTGGAAACAGTTAGAATCACAGAATTGTTATAGTGCAGAAGGAGGCCATTCAGCCCATCGTATCCGCACCGGCTCTCCAAAAGAGCAATTCACTTAGTGTCATTCCCCCGCCTTCTCCCCACAACCTTGCACATTCTTCCTTTTCATATAACAGTATAAATCAGTAAATCAGTGCCAGAGCAGTGGGAGACAAAGGGGAGATTCAGAGGGTTCAGAGTAAAGACGTGTTCCCTCAAAGAAAAAAGGATGGGATGGCCAAATCTAGAGCCCCCCAGATGTCAAGGAGCTCACAGGGTATGATAAGGTAGAAAAGGAAAGCTTATATCAGACACAGAGAACTCAGTACTCCAGAAAGCCGAGAGGAGTTTAGAAAGTGGATGGGTGAAATCAAAAAGGAAATTAGGAAAGCAAAGAGAGAGGATGAAAGAATATTGGCAAGTAAAAATCAAGGAGAACCCAAAGATGTTTTCTCAATTGTTACAACCACAGCGGGAGCAACGCACTGTCAATTCAGTCCAGTCATTCCATAGGTCGCAGCATATTGTTAAAGTTTTCCCACCCAACCAGAAAACAGCCAAATTAAACACTCTAGTAACTCCTGGAATAAAACAGACAAAACCAGGTATCTTTAGACAACAACAAATTAATTATTTATTAAAAAAGCTAAATCTCAAGCACTATTATGATAAACCCATGTCTAAAGACCTTATAAAACTTATTTTAATCTAACTCCCCATTCACACACATACACTCAAAAATAACAGTAGTTAATCATTTTTTAAAAATTAGCTGTTAAGAATAACAAACAAGTAAATCCTTGTGGATTATGTTCCTGATGGATGAGGTATTCTAATGTGGAAATAATCAAATGCTACTCCAAGTCTTCACTTGGAGTTGATGAAGCAGTCTGTGTTTGATAGGCCTTCAAATTCTTCAGCTGCAGCAGGCATCAACAGTTCCTTCAGCAATACCAAATGGTCTCTCAAAAGGGTTATTTTCTCTTTAGGCAATTAATTTGGCCTGTAGATCCTTGTAGAATTTCTGCTGAGAGAGAATGGACAGCTTTTCTTTTCAGTACACTTCACTGGTGAGTCTGGTTCAGACCTTTTTTTTGTCAGTTTTACACAGTCAAATTGAAACATTATACCATGTGACCTCTCTCCTGCTGTTGCTTAGGTAACAAAATGCAGCTGTGGCACATTGTGCCCCAGAAAATCCAAAACTTCTCTCCTGGTCTTAAAGGCACACTGTTTTAATCCGAGGAGAAAAATAATACAAGTCCGTGACACCTCCGCCCTTGGCGAAATGAAATGCCATTACTGAAATGCATTTCATTACAATGAAAAAAAATGGAAACTGGGAAAAAACAATAAAATTTTTTCGCATTCACACACCATTCACTCTTCTGATAATTTACTGCATTTTATTTGTACCACGGCCATCCATATAAGTTAACATGGTTAAATTTGTGACAAAGCCTTGATGATAAAATTATTTTCCGAACTATGTACAATTTTCAAATGCTAAGACTGTAACAACAAACTCCATCTAAATATTGTAGCATTTTGGTTTTTCAATTTTTCCACAAGCACTAATGGGTTACGATCAGTGTATATTAGTGTTTCTTTATAGTCTTGGCGGACATATACTTCAAAATGTTTGAGAGCCAGCAAAAGTCCTAATGCTTCTTTTTTCACAATGGAATACTTTTTTGATGGCAATTTAGTTTTCTTGAAAAGTACCCTCCTGGCTTCTGTATGCCTGATTTGTCATCCTGCAATGGGACTGCACCAACCCCCAGGTCGCTGGCATTGATAATTTTTGTAAAAGAGAGTAGTAAAATTGAGAGCAGCCAACACTGGTTCATTAATTAAGATTGCCTTTAGCTTTTCAAAGGCTGCCTGGCATTCATCTGACCATACTATTTTGTTTCTATTTTGTTGTAGCAAATCGGTTAAGGAGCAGCCACAGTACTAAAATTCCGTACAAATTTCCTGTAAAAACCTCATTATTTCCCGTTTAGATTTAGGGATAGGGAACTCTAATAAGGCTTGTACCTTTGCCGTTTTTGGCAATACCTGTCCTTGCCCCACTATGTGTCTGAGGTAAATTACTCTTGCTTTTTCCAAATTGGCTTTTTTCCAGATTCATCACTAAGTCCACGGCTTCTAACTTTTTAAACAGAATTTTTAGCTTGTTTAAGTGCCAAGTGTTACTGTATATTAGTATATCACCGAGATACAGTACACAGTTGGGAACTCTGGTTACCACCTGATTCATTGATCTTTGAAAAGTGGCTGTGGCATTTTTTAGCCTGAATGGCATCACCGGTACTGATAAAGACCGTCAGATGTTACAAAAGCTGATATCTTTTTGGCTCGAGGAGTCAAAGGAACTTGCCAGTATCCATTTAACAAGTTAATCTTGGTAAGAAACCTAGCACTGCCCACTCTGTCGATATAGTCTTCGAAATGCAGAATTGGGTAGGAGTCTGCCTTTGTTACCGCATTGACTTTTCTGGAGTCTATACAAAACTGGGTTGACCCGTCAGATTTAGGTACTAGAGCTATTGGTGAACTCCAGCTGCTTTGACTAGGTTTGATCAAATTGTTTTACAGCATGTATTGGATCTCTGCTTTTACCTGGGCCTGTTTTTTCGTACTTAAGCAGTAAGGATGTTGTTTTAAAAGGAACAGTTCCCCCTACATCCACATCATGTGTGGCTAAGGTTGTACATCCTGGCTTATCCCTACAAGCCCTTTTAAATGTTTTTAACAGCCTGGTTCGGTCTTCACATTATTTTGCCTATAAGTGCAAAAGCATGTTGTCCAATTTTCCTAGCCATTCTGTATTTGCTAATCTGATAGTTGGATGTTCAATCTGAGATTTGTCCAAGTCTCCTTCTGCCTCATCCTCACTTCCTTTTCCTTCTCAATATTTCCAATTACCTGACATATGTGTACTGGCTTATCCTCCACCTAGTGATAATACTGGTTTAACATATTGATGTGACACCATTGGTTCTTCTTCCAGCGACCTAGGGTGTCAATCAAGTAATCTACCTTACCCACTCTTTTGATCACTCTATATGGGCCACTGAACCGTGCTTTTGATGGTTCTCCCTGTAACGGTAACACTTATACTTCATCCCCTGGTTGAAAATTACAGGCTTTTGCATTCTTGTCTGCCCATTTTTTTCATATTGGCTTGGGATGCTATAAGGAATTCCTGAGCCCCACAAAACTGCTTTACGTCCTTTGTAAGGCCTGGCTAGTAATAATGTTGGCTTATACATGATTTGGTCTTCTGAATTCCCCTATGTCCTGCAAAAGAAATGTCATGTGCTAACCTTAATAATACCTGGCAATATTTAGGTGGTACCACTATCTGTTCAACAACTGTCCAGTCTTTGTCCGCAGGTCTATGAGGCAGTCTCCATTTCCTCCTCAAAACCTTGTTTGCCATATAACAGCCTACTGGAACTCCTTTCGCCTCAGCTTCTGTCAGAGCTGTCTGTGCCATTTGGTATAACTCTGGATCAGCTTGCTGTGCCACAATGATAGAAGATCTGTTAAACATCTCATTTGGATTATCTAAATCCCCAAACAAGGTTTCAAATGGTCTCTCAAAAGGGTTATTTTCTCTTTAGGCAATTAATTTGGCCTGTAGCTCCTTGTAGAATTTCTGCTGCGAGAGAATGGGTAGCTCTCTTCTCTTCAGTATGCTTCGCTGGTGAGTCTGGTTTAGACTGTTTTTTTGCCACAGTCAAATTGAAACATTATACCATGTGATCTTGCTCTCCTGCTGTTGCTAAGATAACAAAATGCAGCTGTGGCACACTGTGCCCCAGAAAATCCAAATCTTCTCTCCCTGTCTTAAAGGCGCACTGTTTTAATCCAAGGAGAAAAATAATACAAGTCTGTGACACAATACATTAAGAGTAAGGGGGTAACAAAGGAAAGAGTTGGCCAATAAAAGACCAAAAAGGTAATCTATGTGTGGAGGCGGAAGATGTGGGTCTGGTTCTTAATGAATACTTTGTGTCTATCTTCACAAAAGAGGGAGACGATGCAGATACTGTAGAGCAATAGGCTGTATTAATGGGATTAGCATCCTTGAAAGTTGATAAATCACCAGGGCCAGATGAAATGTACCCCGGACTGTTAAAAGAACCAGAGAGGAAATAGCAGAAGGTTTGTCCATCATTTTCCAGTGCTTAATGGATACAGGTGTGGTGCCAGAGGACTGCTAACATTGTACCTCTTTAAAAAGGGAGCAAGGGATAGACTGAATAATTGCAAGCCAGTCAGTCTAACCTCAATAGTGGCAAATTATTGGAATCAATTCTGAGAGACAGGATAAACTGTCACTTAGAAGGGCACACATTAATCAAGGATAGCTAGCATGGATTTAAGGGAAGATCTTGCCTGACTAACTTGATTGAATTTTTTGAAGTAGTAACGAGGAATATTGATGAGGGTAGTGCAGTTGACATGGTCGACATGGATTTCAGCAAGGCTTTTGACAAGGTCCCATATGGCAGACTGGTTAAAAAAATAAAAGCCCATGGGATCCATGGAAATGTAGCAAGGTGGAAACAAAATTGGCTCAGTGGCAGGAAACAAAGTGTAATTGTTGACAGTTGTTTTTTGCAACTGGAGGGCTTTTTCACGTGGCGTTCCGCAGGTCTCAGTACTGGGTCCCCTGCTTTTTTGTGTTATACGTTAAAGATTTGGACATAAATGTAGGGGGCATGATCAGGAAGTTTGCAGACGACACAAAGCTTGGCTGTGTGGTTGATAGCAAGGAGGATAGCTGTAGGTTGCAGGAAGATATTGATGGACTGGTCAGGTGGGCAGAAAATTGGCAAATAAAATTCAATCTAGAGAAGTGTGAGGTGATGCATTTGGGGAGGTCGACAGGGCAAAGGAATACACAATAAATGGGAGGATACTGAGAGGTGTAGAAGAAGTGAGGGACCTTGAAGTGTATGTCCACAGATCCTTGAAGGTAGCAGGATAGGTCAATAAGGTGGTGAAGGGGCGTATGGAATCCTTTCCTTTATTAGCTGAGGCATAGAATATAAGAGTAGGGAGTTTATGCTGGAACTATATAAAACATTAGTTAGGCAACAACTGGAGTACTATATGCAGTTCTGGTCACCTCATTACAGAAAGGATTTAATTGCATTAGAGAGGGTACAGAGGAGATTTACAAGGATGTTGTTAGGACTGTAAATTTGCAGCTATGAGGAAAGATTGGATAGGCTGGGGTTGTTTTCCTTGGAACAGAGGAGGCTGAGGGGAGATTTGATTGAGATGTACAAAATTGTGAGGGGTCTGGATAGAGTGGATGGGAAGGGCCTATTTACCTTAACAGAGAGGTCAGTAACTAGGGGACATAGATTTAAAGTGATTGGTAGAAGGATTAAAGGGGAGATGAGGAAAACTTTTCAACCACAGTGTGGTAGGGGTCTGGAACTCATTGTCTGAAAGGGTGGCAGAGGCAGAAAACCTCATCTCATTTAAAAGGTGCCTGGATGTGCACCGAAGTGCTACAACCTGTAGGGCTACGGACCAAATGCTGGAAAGTGGGATTAGGCTGGGTGGCTTTTATTTTTCCACCGGCACAAACACCATGGGCCAAGTAGCCTCTTTCTGTGCTGTAAACTTTCTATGATTTACCTTTAACAAACCCGTGCTGGCTGTCCCTTATTAACTCATACTACTTCAATAAAAATTAATTTTGTCCTTGAAAATGGTCCACCAGTTTTCCCAGCAACAACATTAGGCTGATTGGCTTGTAGTTAGCAGGTTTATCTCTCTCCCTTTTTTTGAACAGAGGTGTAACATATACAATCCTCCAGTCCTTTGGCACTGTTCCCATATCCAAGGAGGATTATGAGAACATAGGAAATAGGAGCAGGAGTAGGCTATTCGGCCCCTTAAGCATGTTCTGCTATTCAACTAGATCATGGATGATCTACCTCATTTTCCATTTTCCTGCATATCCCCATATACCTTGATATCTTTAGTATCTAGAAATATTTTGATCTCTATACTCAATGACTGAACCTCCACAGCCCTCTGGGGTATAGAATTCCAAAGATTCACCACCCTTTGAGTGAAGAAATTCCTCCTCATCTCAGTCCTAAGTGGCCTATCTTATTCTGAGGTTGTGTCCCCTGGTTCCATTTTTTCCCCACCCACCCCCAGCCAAGGGAAATATCCTTCCCTCATCTACCTATTGAGCCCTGTAAGGGTTTAATGAGATCACCTCTCATTCTTCTAAACACTAGAGAATATAGGCCCAGTCTCCGCAATCTCTCCTCAAGAGACAATCCCGCCATCCCAGGGATCAGTCTGGTGAACTTTCACTGCACTTCCTCTATGGCAAATATATCCTTCCTGAGGGAGGGAAGGTTGTAGTCAGAGTTTCTGTTATCTCCACCCAGCAACCTAGGATGCATCCCTCTGGACCTGGTGGTGTATTAAATGAGTGATTCCAACCTATTTAGTACTCCTTGCTATTTATTTTCATACTATCCAATATTTCCAAACCCCCTTCCTTTACAGCAACATTAACTTCATCCCCTTTTGTGAAAACAGATGCCAGGTACTTATTCAGTATCTCATGCCCTCTGCCTCCATAAGATTTCCTTTGTTGTTTCTAATTGGCCCCACGATTCCTTTAACTATCTTTTTACTTTTTATATGTTTAAGATTTTTAGCTGAGGGAGAGCAGTAGGTGGTAATCAGCAGGTGGATTCCTTACCCACGTATGATCTGATGACATGAGATACAGAGTCAATGTTGAGGACCCTCAGGGTCACTCCCTCCCGACTGCATAAGACTGTACTGCCACCTCTGGTCGGTCTACCCTGCCAGTGGGACAGGATACACCCAGAGATGGTGATGGAGGAGCCTGGGACATTGGTTGAAAAGTATGATTCTGTATGACTGTGGCAGGATGTTGCTTGTCTAGTCTGTGGGACAGCTCTCCCAATTTTAGCACAAGTCCCTTGATTTTAGTGAGGAAGACTTTGCAGGGTTGACTGGGCTGCTTGTGCCTTTGTCATGTTGGGAGCTTGCGTTGATGCTGCAAAGTGGATATAGGCTGCCTTTGTGACGTAAGGCAATGGGTTGAAAGCTCAGCTCAGGATTGAAAAGCTGCGAACAGTTGGTGGACGGAATGGAAATCAGTGCAAGAATATGGTGGGCTGAATTTTGAAAGCGAGTGTCAAAAAAGTAGAGGGGGTGGCCGCTCTGTCCCCGGGATAGACGTCCAGCGCCACTGTGCAGGCGCCATTTTTAAAGGGCTTGTAGCCCTTCAGTGCCATTTAAATTTTTCTTTTCAAGGTCCCAGTCTCCATGAAATAAAAATAAATTTTATTACAATTTTGAATCCTGTCTACGACCCCCCCTTCCACACACAATGAGTGATTTACATATAAATTATCCTCTCCCCCAGAAAAACTATTATTCATATCCCGAACTTTCCCCCGCCGAACTTTATTCCCTTTGACCCTCAACCCCTTCCCACCATCCCTGCAACCAATCACATTCATTTTTGCCACTTCCTCTCACCGCCCTGAAAAATTCATTCCTCCCCCCTCCCCCACCAGCGTTATGCCTCGGATCTCCAAATGGAGATTTGAAGGCTCGGGAGTTCCAGCCACCAGCTGGGACAAAGTAAGTGCTTTTGCATGTATTTAAATATTTAAATGAAAGCTCTGCCGCTGAGCGGTGGGGTGGGGCCCCCCCCCCCAAAGTCTCACCACCGCCATTAAAATGCAGAAAGGGCCTTCCCGGCATCGAGGCCTCCCCACCACGACCCCTGACGTGGGGAGCTTATAAAATTCAGCCCAGTGTTTCGAGAGAGTTCTAATGAGCAATTGATAATGTTATCCTATTAGTGGGCTAAATTCACATACACCTTTAGGTGCTTCCATTACACAGCCCTCATTCTCGAGGGCAGCCCCTTTATTTGCCCTTAGTATTGCTCTCAGATTCTATGTATCTTTGGCTAGTCATGTGCATATCTGTGTATGAAGGTAAAGAATGGGTCATATTGACTTGAGTATGCACCCTATGTTTAAAATTCTTTTAATTCTGACCATAGTAATACGGAAACTATCATAAACATGTGATACATGTGACTTCCTAACATTGAAATTTGTCTTACTTTCAATTGGATGAAGTTCAAAGTGTCTGCCAGCAGCCATTCCATTTACTCGTGTCAACAGTAACTTTGAATGTATTTTGTTAATTGTCATACAATTTATTTTCAAACTGAATGCAATTGGATAAAATCCAAAATGGTTGCCCAGCAACAATTCCATTTCATTGTGACTCTAACTTCAAAGCTGTTCAATTAATCATCATCAAATGTTACATGCAACTTCCAGCAGTACAAATTTCAATTTGCTTTTAAATTGAGCAAGCAACAGCTCAGAAAATCAGTGAAAATGGCCCATCCTTTCAAACTGGGGAGAGAAGCCTGTGCTGGCTTACAAAAAGTGGAAACACTGGGAGCCGGACTGAAAATTACCAGAGCTGCACTTGAAAAGCAAAGAACACGGATAAAAAATAATAACCACAAACTATAATGGTGCTTTTCCCCAACAACTTAACCCCTATACCCCCTACCTTCTCCCTCTTTCTTTTACCCAACAACACCTCTACCTCATTGCCTAGGCCCATCTCTCCTTCTCTCTTGCCTTCGTTTCCCCACATGTTCCCCCTATCACTCTTTTCTCTCAGCAGTTCTCTCCGCTACCTTATCCTATATCTTGGTCCCAAACTTGGTGCTTGTTTGTCAGCACTGAGTTGAGAAACAGGTTTTAATTTTTTTGACCATTTAACTTACACAGTACAACATTTGTAAAGTTTAAGAGTAATGAAGCTGTCAATGCAAGTTTTCTGATAATTCCTGGAAAACCTGCACAGAGATGCATGGGGGTTGGTGATGGAGGGAAGTCAGAGGAAAGAAGAGACAGGAGAGGATGCAGGAGGGGATCAAGAGCCAAGGCCTAAAGAGGCCACAAATTGGAATGGGGCAGGCAGAGGCAACAACAACAACTTTTATTGATAGTGCCTTTAACGTAGCAAAAACGTCCCAAGGTGCTTGACAGGAGTGATATCAAAATAAATTTGATGCTACATAAGGAGCTATTAGGACAGATGACCAAAAGCTTTGTCAAAGAGATAGGTTTTAAGTAAAATAGGAACATAGGAGCAGGAGCAGGACATTCAGCCCATCGAGCCTGCTCGCCATTCAGTACGATCATGGCTGATCATCCACTTCAATGCCTTTTTCCCCACACTATTCCCATATCCCTTTATGTCACTGGTAGTTAGAAATCTGTCAATCTCTGCTTTAAACATACTCAATAATTAAGCTTCCACAACCCTCTGGGGTAGAGAATTCCAAAGATTCACAACCCTCTGAATAAAGAAATTTCTTCTCATCTCTGTCCGAAGTGGCTTCCCCCTTATTTTGAAATTGTGTCCCCTAATTCGAGACTCCCCAACCAGGGGAAACATATTACCTGCATCTACCCTGTCCAAGTATTTTGTAGGTTTCAATTACATCACCTCTCATTCTTTGAAACTCCAGAGAATAAGGCCCAGTTTCCCCAATCTCTCCTCATAGGACAGTCCCGCCATCCCAGGAACAAGTCTGGTGAACCATTGTTGCACTCCCTCTATGGCAATAATATCCTTCCTAAGGTAAGGGGACCAAAACTGCACACAGTACTCCTGGTGCAGTCTAACCAAGGTTCTATACAATTGAAACAAGACTTTGCTACTCCTGATCTCAAATCCTCTTGTAATAAAGGTTAACATATCATTAGCCTTCCTAATTGTTTGCTGAACCTGTATGTTAGCTTTCAGTGACTTATTAATGAGGATACCTAGGTCCCTTTGTACATATACACTTTCTAATCTCTTACCATTTAAGAAATATTCTGTACACCTGTTCCTCCTACCAGAGTGGATAACCTCACATTTTTCCACATTATCTGCCATGTTATTGCCCACTCACTAAGTCTGTTCAAATCCCCTTGCATCTTTCTCACAATGCACATTCCCATCTAGTTTTGTGTCATCCACAAACTTGGGAATATTATATTTGGTCCCCACATCCAAATCATTGATATATATTATGAACACCTGCGGTACCCCTCAAGTCACAGCCTGCCAACACGAGAATGACTCGTTTATTCCTACTCTGTTTTCTGCCTATTAACCAATCCTTAATCTATCCTGGTATGTTACCTCCTATCCCACGTGCTTTAATTTTGCTAACCAACCTCCTGTGGGGAACTTTATCAAAAGCCTTCTGAAAATCCAAGTATACTACGTCCACCGACTCCCCTTTATCAATTCTGTTTGTAACATCCTCAAAAAACTCCAACAGGTTCGTCAAACATGATTTCCGATTCATAAATCCATGTTGACTATGCCCAATCAGATCATTATTATCCATGTGTTCATTTATCACATCCTTTAGAATAGATTTTTAGCATTTTCCCTACTACTGATGTAAAGCTAACAGGTCAGTAGTTCCCTGTTTCCTCTTCTTAAATAGGGGGGTGACATTTGCTACCTTCCAATCTGCAGGAACCCTTATAGAATTTATAGAATATTGGAAGATGACCACCAATGTATCCACTATCTCCACAGCTACCTCTTACAACATTCTGCAGAATATCAGGTCCCGGGACTTATCAACCTTCAGCCCCATTAATTTCTCCAATACAACTTTCTTACTAAAACTAATTTCCTTCAATTCCTCATTCTCCCTAATTCCTTGGATCTCTAATTCTGGGAGATTCCTTGTATCTTCTTCAGTGAAGACAGACACAAAGTAAGCATTTAGCTTCTCTGCCATTTCTCTCTTCCCCATTATAAATTCTCCTGACTGCCTGGAATGGACCCACATTTGTCTTAGCCAAACATTTCCTTTTTACATACTTGTAGAAGCTATGACAGTCCGTTTATGTTTTCTGCTAGTTTACATTCATATTCTATTCTCGTTTTCTTGGTCCTCCTTTGCTGTATTCTAAAATCCTCCCAATCCTCACGTTTACTACTATTGCTGGCATCTTTCTAGGCCTTTTCTTTTAATCTTATACAATCCTTAACATCCTTTGTTAGGCACGGTGGACTGACATTTCTTTGTGGGTTTTTGTGCCTTGAAGGAATGTACATTTGCTGTAAACTATGTAATAATTCTTTGAAGACTATCCATTGTCTATGCACTGTTATACCTTTTAATGCATTTTTCCACTCTACCTCAGCCAATTTGCCCCTCATACCTTCATAATTTCCTTTGTTCAAATTTAACAGCCTGGCTTCAGACTGAACTACCTCACTTTCAAACAATGAAAAATTCTATCATATTATGGTCACTCAATCCTAAAGGTTCTTTTACAGCAAGATTATTAATTAACCCTTTCTCATTACATAATACTAGATCTAAAATAGCCTGTTCTCTCGTCGGTTCCTCAACATACTGCTCTAGAAAACCATCCCTAACACACTCCAGAAACTCGTCCTCCACAGCATTATTGCTCATTAGGTTTACCCAGTCTATATGCATATTGAAGTCATCCATGCTATATGCTTCTCTAATCACCTGATTACTACCATGCCCCACACTACCACTACTGTTTAGTGGCCTATAAACAACTTCTACCAATGTTTGCTGGCCCTTGCTGTTTCCTAGCTGCACCCAAACAGATTCCACATTTTGTTCTTCCAATCCGAAATCCTCCCTTACTAATGTACTGATCCCATCCCTTATTATCAGCACAACATCACCTCCTTTTCCATTTTGCCTGTCCTTCCTAAATGTCGAATATCCTTGATTATTCAGTTCCCATTCTTGGTCACCTTGTAGCCATGTTTCTGTAATGGCAATTAGATCATACTCATTTACCTCTATTTGTGCCTGTAAATCATCCACCTTGTTGCAAATGCTGCACGCATTCAGGTAGAGTGCCCTTAATCTTATCTTCTTGACATTATTCTGCATTCTAAGCCTAGTCGATACTCGCTTTTGCTTCGCCTGCCTTCTAATTTCACTTTCTACCTTTCTACTTCCTGTTACCAGCTTTACTTACTTCCAATTTGAGCTATCTTTCAGGTTCCAATCCCCCTGACAAGCTAGTTTAAGCCCTCCCCAACAGTACTAGCAAATCTCCCTGCAAGGATATTAGTCCCGGTCCTGTTAAGGTGCAACACGTTCATCTTGTACAAGTCCCACCTGCCCCAGAACCAGTCCCAATGCCTCAGAAATCTGAAGCCCTCCCCCCTATACCAATTCTCCAGCCACATGTTCAATCGCTCAATTCTCCTATTCCTGTTCTCACTAGCGCATGACACTGGGAGTAAGCCAGAGATTACTGCTCTTGAGGTCCTGCTTTTTAATTTCCTTTCTAACTCCTTAAAATCTGCTTTCAGGACTTCATCCCTCTTCCTACTGTCACAAATGGATGCGAGCCCCCTTGTAAATTATCTTGTGCATTAGAGTATTAATGTCAATTGCCATTTTATACAGCATATTTTAAGTTTGTACTTCTGTGTTCTGATTGTCAAAATGGAGGCGAGAGGTCAGTTGGGACAGCCACTTGAAAAGACTCTAGCTTTAGGACCCAAGAGATCCCATATTCAACCTGCTGGACTCAAAACTGTAACCATTTGTGAGTACAGCCTGTCTTTTTAATACAGCTGCTGTGTGCTAGAGACACATCCCCCTGCAAGAAGCCACAGCCTGTCTTCAAGCTGCATTGACTTTTCTCTCTAAGGCCTTTTCAACAAAAAAAAGAGAAGCCACACTGAAAAATCCAGCAAGTAACAAACCAACTTGAAGACAAGCCGCAGTAACAGCAGAAAAGGTCTAATGTCTACCCGTTTCCTCTCCGTCCAAAAAGGTGTCTTCAGCAATTTAGTTGTCTCCATTATCACCTTTGAGAGTGCAAAGAAAAAAAATTGCAAGAGAAGAGATATCTCCAACATCTCCTCCCCTATTCCGCATTTCTAATCAGTAATCTCCTATCTTTGGACTTTTTTTTGATATTCATAGACACTAGTTTTAAACAAAATCCACATTAGCTAGTAGCTAAGATACGTTTCTATTTAATAAATGTCCTTGCTTTTTTTATGCCTTTAACCTTTCCCTGAATGTTTGTAAGCATGCGTAGCGAAGTTAAACCACTTCCCATGCTTAAGAGTTTAATAATAAATGACTGCTTCCACAACACTGAGGTTGGGGCGTAGGCAATTTTTAAACTCCTCCATAAACCCTACGTCTTTGTTTTAACTTTAAAATCTGTGTTGTGGAAGCAGTCATTTATTATTAGGGTTTAATGGAAGGAAAAAAATTCAATCACTAATCTAGTTACAGACAGGTGGTTGGAACAAAAACAGGGAAATTTGTAGAGAAGAAAAAAAAATGAAATTAACTGCCTGTTCGTAACACTACCTATGTCATTGGTACCAATGTGGACCACGACCTCTGGCTGTTCACCCTCCCCCAGAAGGATGACCTGCAGGCACTCCGTGACATCCTTGACCCTGACACCAGAAAGGCAGCACACCATCCTGGACATAAGAACATAAGAAATAGGAGCAGGAGTAGGCCATTCAGCCCCTCAAGCCTGCCCCACCATTCAATATGATAATGGCTGATCTGCCCCAGACCTCAAATCCTCTTTCGTGCCAGCTCCTCATAGCCCTCAAATCTCCGATATTTCAAAAATCTATCTACCTCCTCTTTAAATACTTTCACTGATCTAACCTCCACAACTCTCTGGGGTAGAGAATTCCAGACATTCACTACCATCTGAGAGAAGAAATTCCTTCGCATCTCAGTTTTAAATGAGTGTCCCTTTATTCTGTAACTATGTCCCCTAGTTCGAGATACCCCCACTAGTGGAAACATCTTCTCAACATCTACCCTGTCAAGCCCCCTCAGAATCTTACACGTTTCCATAAGATCACCCCTCATTCTTCTAAACTCTAATGAATAAAGGCCTAACCTGTTTAGCTGTTGTTGATAAGTCAACCCCTTCATCCCAGGAATCAGCCTAGTGAATCTCTGAACTGCTTCCAATGCCAGTCTATCCTTTCTTAAATATGGGGACCAAAACTGTACACAGTACTCTAGATGCGGCCTCACCAATACCCTGTACAGTTGTAACAAGACTTCCCTATTTTTAAACTCCAACCCCCTAGCAATAAAGGCCAAAATTCCATTTGCCTTCCGAATTACTTGTTGCACCTGCACGCTAACCTTTTGTGTTTCATACACAAGAACACCCAGATCCCTCTGTGCTGCACGTTTTTGGAGTCTCTCTCCATTTAAATAATAGTCTGACTTTTGATACTTCCTACCAAAGTGCATGACCTCACACTTTCCTACATTAAACTCCATCTGCCAAGTTTTTGCCCACTCACTCAACCTATCTATATCCCCTTGCAGATTCCTTATGTCCTCATCACAACATGCCCTCCCACCTATTTTTGTATCATCAGCAAATTTGGATATATTACACTCTGCCCCCTCCTCCAAGTCATTAATATAGATAGTAAATAATTGAGGCCCTCGGACTGATCCTTGTGGTACTCCACTAGTTACGTCTTTCCGCTGGGACCCTCCCGGAATCCAGTGAGTTCTGGAATATTTCGACCAAAGCCTCCACTATCTCTGCAGCCACTTCCTTTAAAACCCTTGGATGCAGGCCATCAGGTCCTGGCAACCTGTCTGCCTTTAGTCCCATTAGTTTGTCAAATACTTTGTCCCTCATGATAGAGACTGTTACAAGATCTTTCCTCCCATTAGCTCCTTGATTATCTGATATCTGTGGGATGTTTATTGTGTTCTCCACTGTGAAGACTGATGCAAAATGTTGGTTTAAATTATCTGCCATTTCCCTGTCCCCCATTATCAATTCTCCAGTCGCATCCTCCAAGGGTCCCATTTACTGCTGCAGAAACGCCCGTTTGTTCCCCTATCAAATCCCCTATCACTATTGCTCTTCCACTCTTCCTCCTCTCCTTTGCAGCTGAGCCACCTGTGGTGCCACAGACTTTGCTCTGGCTGCACTCCCCTGAGGGAGCATCACCCTCACTAATATCCAAAATAGAAAACCAATTAGCAAGCAAGATAGACTCAGGGAACACTTGCACTACCTGCCTGGCTCTCTTAGACTGCCTGGCTGTCACCCATTCCCTCTCTGCCTGCAGTGTGACCACCTCCCTAAACATGTTATCCACATAGTCCTCAGCTTCACAGATACACAACAGTGACTCCAGCCAACGCTCTAATTCCAAAACCCAGAGCTCAAGCTCCTGCAGCCAGTGACACTTGCTGCAGATGTGTTCGTCGAGGACACATGGTGCATCCATGACTTCCCAAATACCACAGGATCTACATTCCACTTTGCCGAGCTGACCTGCCATACCATAACACTCACTCACTCACTCAAAGCAACACTAAGGAAGCCCTGCTTTTATACTTTCTGAGAAACATCTGATTCAAACTTCTGAAAACCAGTTTGAGGCAGCTACCTGAGTAACTAGCTACAGCTGCTCCCAGAGAGTTTGTATACCCCTACTTTAAGGCTGGAATAAAAGTTAACTTCTCTTAACTTAAGGATTAGTTTTTAGTTAATTGCTAAATTGAAGAAAAAACTAGACTTTGGATAGAAATTAACTCTTAAAACTCCCTCTCACCAGACTCACCATTTCTCAGTGCAGAATCATAAAGGAGCAGAGATAGGTAGTGAGGTGGAGAGGTTTAGAGAGGGAATTTAAGAGCTTAGGGCCTAGGCAGGGGGTGGGAATACAGAGGGCGGCTGGAACTTGATAGAAGCAAGAACAAGGTCAGGCAGTAGCAGCAGCAGTGCAAATGGGGTAACCGGTAGCAGCAACACATGAGGGGCAGATAGTGAGAGGAATGGGTAGTGGTGGTAATAATGGGGTAGGGCCAGATGGACTTGGAAGTTGTACCTAGGAGGACCGAGGTTGCAGTTGATCATAAAATCAACTCTAGCCAATCACAGGAAATTATAGTCAATAGATTTGTACCACTGTGCCGCCTAGCTTAAAGCCACAGCTGGAAGGATTGAATCAGCACTGAATTCTAGCTCAGTACAATAAATAGGAAAACTGAAGTATGGCATTATAAAATTATAGAAATAACAAGATAGAAAAATTGTGACAGAATAAATTGTTGTAGGATATAAGTTTTATACTTTAAGGAAAGACAGACAATTTGTGCCCTACAAAACAGTAAAATCTGTGGAATGTTCACTATTATAGTGATTTGTTAATTCTTAGTGAGCAAGTTTTCCTTTGCGTCATCACCACTACGGACTCCTCTTCTCCTTCCAATAAGATCACTAGTATTAAATAATCTATCTACAAATGTGGTGGCACTCTGTCAAACTTCATAGAATATGCTGATAGGTTGTTTTCACCTGAGAAATTCACTAACTCTAGTCAGAGAATTGTATATCTGTATGATGGGTTTGTGAGAGTGAGAAACAAAGTAAACTGAAAACCTGAGGTAAATAACAACAATAATAACTTCTGCATTTTTTGAAATAATTTGTGGTGAGAAGAATGCAAGTTTTTCACTTTCATAGACTAATGTTTTTATAGAAAAGTGCTTTTGTTATTATTTTAGTTACCCTAAAGGCTTCAGAGATAGATCATAGTTTCAAAATGTGTTAAAAATTACTGAAAAGCAAACTTGCAAACATACACAGCTGGCCAAGCTGCCAGCATATCAACTTTGCAGTGTTTGTAAATCATTGTGTACTATACTACATACTTTATGATTGTACTGTTCGGACAAGCATATTAAATTCTAGAATCTTGCAGTATGAAGGAGGCCATTTGGCCCATCATACCTGTGCCAGCTCTTTGAAACAGCTATCCAATTCATCACACGCTTTCCCCATAGCCTTGCAAATTTTTCCTTTTTCAAGAATATATTAAATTTCCTTTTGAAAATTACTACTGAATCTGTTTCCACCACCCTTTCAGGCAGTGGATTCCAATCATAACAACTTGATGCACAATAAAAAATTATCTTCATCTCCCCTCTAGTTCTTTTCCAATTATCTTAAATCTCTGTCCTTTGGTTACTGACTCACTTGCCAGCGGAAAAAGTTTCTTCTTATTTACTTTATCAAAAACCTTCATAATTTTTTAACACCTCTACTATTAAATCTCCCCATAACCTTCTCTGTTCTAAGGAGAACAATCATATCTTCTCTAATCCATCCACAAAAATGAAGTGCCTTGACTGATTTGTGCAATACCACTGCACTAAACTTCCCACAGACTGGCACTAAATTGGAAATCAGCCTCGAAGAGGCTACAAGATGACTGATATGAGAAACAGAAAGATTTATACAAGGTTCACCAGTTGGTACACTGCTACAGTTAGAATTAAAATTCATTATTAAGGCAGTGTTGAAGAGCTTTACTATGCTATACTTGTTCTCGGAATACTCAATGTAATCTCAGAGTACAAAAAGTGGGAAAAGTTCCATTCCCCACTACTTAAATTTCTCATCTTGTTAAGTATTCATTTACCATTTAAGACAGAAATGTATGCCATAGTATATTAGCAAAATAATTTTAGGTCTTTATTTCTTCAGCTTCTACCACTGTCATGCTTGTTTTATTTGATATGCGTGTAACAATGTAAATCCAACACGACTGTCAGAATTGACCAGAAAATCAATTTCAATTTATGTTTCATTCCTCCACCCCCCACAGCGTAAAATGCAAGGCATGCTTGCAGAGTCATGTACAGCATGATTTTAAGCAAGCATGCAGGCCACATGAACGCTAAGGCAGTAGAAACTATGTAACTTAAGAATGCAGAGAATGAGTGAAGATTCATTCATGTTGAGGGTAAATTGGATCTTTAAAATTATTATTGACGATACATATGATTATGATATCAACACAGCTTACATTTTTAAAAAATCAAAACAGAAAATTATTTTCAATATTTTGTACAATGATAATTGGAACACAAATCCAAATGATGGCAAATTCCAAACTGAAAAATTAGTCAAAATTTAACCTGATCAGTCAGCCTGTGGAAGCTAACTATGATTAGGACTGCAAATTCATATCAGATATAAATTAGCATTTTGTCTGTCCTTAATTGTGAACTATAATAACTGCAGAGTTGAAGACCCTGCAGCTGACAACTTAAGCCTTCCCATAGTTTTTATTCATTCAAAGATGTGGGCATCACTGGCAAGGCCAGCATTTATTGCCCAACCCTAACTGCCCTTGAGAAGGTGGTGGTGAGCCGCCTTCTTGAATACAACTGACTGGCTTTCTAGTTTATTTCAGAAGGCAGTTAAGGGTAAATCACATTTCTGTGGGTCTGGAGCCCCATATAGGCCAGTGCAATGTTCCATTTAAGATTTAGCTGTTGTGCATTCCAGTTTTTTCTGTGCGTGGTCCCTTTAATTTTTTTTGTATGGCTGTGCACACACGGTACTTCCATGGACAAGGCCTACACAGTAGATTCTAGGCTGCTGCACATCCACGCAGCATCGCAGGAACATCGGGCCAGACCAGTTAAGGACAGCAGATTTCCTTCCCTAAAGGATATTAGTGAATCAGATGGAAAACACTACAGATAAACATTCCTTCTGTTAAAATAATTTATTTAAGGTCTTAGGACACAATATATTAAGGGAATAAAATCCCTTACTTTATTATTCAGCCAATTCGTTCAGCAGATTAGGATCAATAGTACCTGAGTTGGCCTACATTGTTTTCTTCAGTGTTCGCAACATTGTTTGTAAATGTGATTCTCAATAAGATTCCTCAGTAATATGGGTTTTAAATATTACCTGGAAAATTCATGTAGAAAAACCATCTGAATGTTGAAATTTTTAATTGATAAAACTCTTCCATTCACTTTAGCATCATTGGTCCTTCTAAAAGAGTAACACAGTGCTGCAGCTTTGTGGAAACTGGATTCAGAACAGTAGACTTCTCCCAATGTTATGCAGAAACACACTGGCCGGAATTTTACGGCCCTACAACGAGCAGGTTGGTGGCGGGTTGTGTAGGGTGTAAAATAGAGTGGGAGGTGTGGGTGCCGTTACTTGCGGCGGCAGCGTGAAATGGCCCGCCCACCCCAGGCCAATCAAGGCCCTTAGGTGGCCAATTAACTGCCACTTAAGGGCCTCCTCCCGCCGCCTCGGGTTTTTTACCCTTGGTGGGCAGACGGCAAAGACCCCAAGAACACTACCAGGTAAAACCTGGTTGCCTTCTTGCAGGCTTGGGGGTGGCCCTCCTGATCAGGCACCCTGTGCCCCATGGAGGGCTGTCCCCAAAGCCCCAACTTCCCCCACTGCCACAACCCCCACCTTGCTTCACTGGGGCCCGGCCGATTTTATAGGGTCTTGCTGGGGACACTTACCTGAGTTCACCTTGCTTGCGATGGCTGGGTGTAGTCGCAGCAGTGGTCACCACTCCTGGTGGCGCTGCTGGGACTAAGAACTGCCGGCCTGCTGATTGGCTGGCAGCTCCATTAGGTGGGACTTCCTACCTCAAGAAGGTGGAAGTCCCGCCTAAGACCAATTAAAGGCCTGGGGAGCGGAAAATCCCAGCATGGCTCCCCAGGCCCAGCAGAGGTGGGCTCGCCCCCGACTTTTCAGCCAGTGGGCGGGGCTTCCCGCCCAACGTTAAATTCTGGCCAGTAACTCAATCTTGGTTATGATATACAGCAACAATGATTTATAGTAATGTCAATCAACAAAAAGTTGCTAAAAACATTTCTGTTATACAACACATTTTACTACAAAGTACAATGTCATTATGGTAAAACTTAATTCACAGAAGTCTTTAGAAGAAAAAATGATAGCAATTTATGGGGATCATCCCTAAAAACAAACTTGGGGATAATGATGCACGATTAACCTGAGACCGTTCAATGTACTGGAGGCAGTATGCCAACTTCATGTTGTTTACTCATTTCCATGACTGCTGTTTCCAGCTAGCACTATGTTGTTCATTAGCTTTATGCATCAGCACGCGGCCCAAAATCGTAACTTGCCTGCACCACTTAAGGATAGCCTGCACTGCTTAAAGCCAGTCTGCACTTCGTAAAGGCGAGGTGCATTGTGGCTGGAACAGGTGCTGGCAGTCATGTAGGAAGTGAATCTGAGTTGGAAAACAATGAAGAATGGCACAACATGGGAGATAGCATGCTCCAAGGTTTTCAGACACTGCACTGGAGATGTTCAGTATCTGCGGACAGCCAGGAAACCCTCCAGAAGGCAGTGTCAATGCAAGGAGTCAAGTCCTGAGGCCCTAATTACAGTGCCGCAAGAAGTTCAATGACTTCACATGAATGGCCAAGATCGGTGAACGCATCTTCAAATGCCACATTCTACCAATGGCACTACCAACCTCAGCCACTACTTAAATCACCACACTCCCATCACACACTTACCAACAATTTTTCCCAATCAGAACTCATACCTTACGTTCATATGCTTCATCTAACCATCAGACATTTTTTTTTTCATACATGGGATGTGGATGTTGCTGGCAAAGGTAGCATTTATTGCCCATCCCTAATTGCCCTTGAGAAGGCTATGATGAGCCACCTACTTGAATACAACTGAGAGGCTTGCTAGGCCATTTCAGAGGGCAATAAAGAGTCAACCACATTGCTGTGGGTTTGGAGTCACATATAGACCACACCAAGTAGGGAATGGCAGATTTCCTTCTCTAAAGAACATTAGCGAACCAGTTGAGTTTTTATGACAATCAGGTAGTTTCATGGTCACCATTACCAATACTAGCTTTTTAATTCCAGATTCTTTTTAATTAATTGAAATTAAATTCCCCAGCTGCAATGGTGGGATTTGTCTCTGGATCATTAGTCCAGGTCTCTGGATTACTAGTCTAGTAACATAATCATTATGCTACCATACCCGGTTAATAGTTAATTGATCCATTTTAATTCCTCCTGATGAAAATAACATGGTGGATCTCTTCTTCAGAATAGTTTCTATTAATGTTTGAATATCATGCTAGAATATATATTAAGCAAGAAATTGCTTTTAAACACCGATCATAGCTTAGAAATTTCAAGAGTCACAATATACCACTGGACATGTAGCTAGCTGGAACTTCTGCCTGCTCCTCTGTCTTGCCCCAACACTATCCTAAATCAGGAATGGGGATATTTGCATAAAAGGGGCATGGGTCTTGCAGAAAAAATGATATTTTGGAGCAGCACATGGGCATTCTGTTCGGGACCTGTGGGCCAGTATAGCCCAAGACTGGAAACTTACAAATTTGAACTTTCATTTCTCCCTTCACTGTGTCACTCTTCCAACAGAAATAAATGCCTCCAAGATCTACTGATGTTTAGATCAGTTATGGTTAGCACCGCAGCCTCACAGCTCCAGGGACCCGGGTTCAATTCTGGGTGCTGCCTGTGCGGAGTTTGCAAGTTCTCCCTGTGACCGCGTGGGTTTTCGCCGGGTGCTCCGGTTTCCTCCCACCGCCAAAGACTTGCAGGTGATAGGTAAATTGGCCATTGTAAATTGCTCCTAGTGTAGGTAGGTGGAAGGGAATTATGGGATTACTGTAGGGTTAGTATAAATGGGTGGTTCTTGGTCGGCACAGACTCGGTGGGCCAAAGGGCCTGTTTCAGTGCCGTATCTCTAAATAAAATAAAATTAAAATAAATAAACCACAACGACTTATATTTATATAACACCTTTAACGTAATAAAACGTTCCAAGGCACATCACAGGAGCATTATAAAACAAAATATGACACCAACCACGTAAGGTGATATCAGGTCAGATGACCAAAAACTTGGTCGAAGAGGTAAGTTTTAAGGAATATCTTAAAGTTAAATAAGATAGTGAGGCGGAGAGGTGTAGGGAAGGTCTGCTAGATCTTAGGGCCTAGGCAACTTAAAGCATGACTACCAATTGGGATGCTCAAGAGGCCAGAATTAGATGAATGCAGATAGCTTGGAGGGTTGTGGGGCTGGAGGAGATTGCAGAGATAGGGAGGGGAAAGGCCATGGAGGGATTGGGAAACAAGGATGAGAATTTTAAAATCAAGACATTGCTAGACAGGGAGCCAATATAGGTCTGTGAGCACAGGGGTGATAGATGAACGCGACTTCGTGCCAGTTAGGACACAGGCACCAAGTTTACGGAGGGTAGAATTCAGCTAGGAATGTGTTGGAATAGTCAAGTCTACAGCACTGTGGAATCCCTTTTGGAGGTTGTACAGCAAGTATGTGTGTTGCATGCTTTTGGCCATATACTGGGTGGAAGTTCTGGACTTGTAGCGCAGCCTGCCAGTCCTACCTCCAAAGATATGGGGGTCAGGTGGAAGAAACACCTCTGAATTTGCCAGTGTGGCCAGGAATGAACCTGGGTTTCACCCCAAATCGCTGTCTTTCAACTCAGAATTGATTTTGCCCTCCATATGGGTGCCATTTGTGAACCTACTTCCGAGGTTCTAAGCTCTGGATTCCCTTCCTAAGCCTCTCTACCTTTCTTTCCTCTTTTAAAACATACCTTAATACTTGCCTCTTTGATCAGGCTTTTATTCATCTGCCCTAATATCTCCTCAATGTCAAATTTAGTCTTCTGAAGTGCCTTGGGAATAGTTTACTATGGTTAAAGTCACCATATAAATGCAATGCAAATGTTGTTGTTAAGGTACCAAAATCACAAATTGTCAACATTTTTGTGTGAATATCTTAGTTTATTAAAGACTTGGACTGGAGTTGTGATCACTTTAAAAATATACTGCTATTGACTCAAAATTGATTAAAAACATCTTCATGTATATTGAGTGAAGTGCATTTTTTTAGTGTAGATACTAGGACAGTTCAAGACCATAATTGAATCATAGGGGCCAGATGCTGGTTACAAACTGCCTTCTTATGACATAATTTGATGTCTAGATTACATTGTTAAGAGGTATCCATTATTCTATATACAATTGAGTCAATTTGTTTTGATGATAATTCATTTGTATTATTTTCCAAACCAAATAGAAGCACTGGCTTGGATTTTACTCAAAATTACCATTCATTTTGTGTTGGTTTTGGAGCAATAAATGGAATAATATGGTTCACCTCAAATTCACCACTAAATGTCTGCACCTCAACTTTTTCTGTTAGTTTCACTCAGCTCTGTTCAAAGTACTGCTTTGCACTGGGGACATGGGTCTCCCTTGAAAATCTCTGGCCGGAATTTAGAGCGAATGGCACAAGTCTCAGCAGCGTTTTCCGCACAAGCGAAATGTGGCCTGCCGACAATAATCACGCGGTGGCCGCCAATTAAAGGAAAGGGAGGCATGGGACCCATGCAATCAAACAGCAGAGGTGGGAAAGGAGGCGCTGATGGCAGCATCATCTGACTCAATGGCAGGTGCTGGTGCCATATTTAAAGGGCTGCCAGCCCTGCATTCACTGCTGCCTGGTTTAAAGGAGTGCCTTCCTGAGTATCGTGAAGAACTCTGCTGCTGCCTTTGCTCCCTAAAAGGAAAGGAGCTGAATGTGAGCCTGCAGCGACCATGGCTGAAGGAAGACCCCAGGTAGTCCCAAGGTTTAGTGATGCCTCCCTGCAGGTTCTCCTCTAGGCTGCAAGGGAAAGGCGGGAGGTTCTCTTCCCCAGGGATGGGAGGAGGAGGCCTTCCTGTCTGACCAAGTAAGTCTGGCTAGAGGTAGTGGAGGAGGTCAGCAGCTGTGGGATCATCCCCAGGACATGGATCCAGTGTGGGAAGCAGGTCAATGACCTGATCCAGGCTGCTAAGGTGAGAACTCCAAACACTTTTGACCCTATGGGCATTGCATGTGGCCGAGCGAGAGGGAGCATTTGGTGGACAGGGAGTGTTCACCAAGTTGTGTGCATTGGGGAAGGCTTGGCTACATCTTGGTGAGAGGTGGTTGTCAGACATTATAGAACCCCATAAAGTCCCTTGAGAGGGGCTACATGCAGGAGGCATATGTGTGCCCCTAAGATGGATTGCTGGACTATCACAACCAAGGTCGGTGGTGGAGTGCCTTAGCTCCATGTCTTAAGCCCAAAGGAGAAGGAGGTCATAGAACTGGCAGGGCAGCAAGGCAGCCACTCTATAACAGATGGTGAGGCAGGGGCGCATATCCAAGAGAATGAATGAGCATCTCCTGGGGCACAAGGATGCATCTGCTACAAACAAGCCATGCAGCTCTTGTGTTAACCATTGTGTAATTGGAGCTGCACAGTAGGGGTGGTTGGAATGTCGCAATGGGCAGCTCTTAACCTTTCAATGTCTTTGTCCTCTCACGCAGATCAAGATGAACAATGCTGGAGAGACTGAGGGACAGCCGACCACCTCTGAGGAGAAGGAAAGAGCCTCAGATGGTGCACCATCACATCATTCCCCCATATCCTCCACTAACGCAGCTTCTCTCATGTTGGTGGGTATCCAGTCGCGGTTAGATTCACACACAACCTAGTGGGCACATCACAGACACGCCTGAGCAGCTGATGGAGGCTGTGGCAGCCGAGGCCACTGGCAGTTGGAGGACTGCTGGAGGCCAGGCC
Source organism: Heterodontus francisci (assembly GCF_036365525.1). Classification (NCBI taxonomy): domain Eukaryota; kingdom Metazoa; phylum Chordata; class Chondrichthyes; order Heterodontiformes; family Heterodontidae; genus Heterodontus; species Heterodontus francisci. Next base: position 44,585,250 of record NC_090388.1, on the reverse strand, counting down.
AGTGCTGAGTCCCAGGCTGATGACATGCTTCTGGTGTCGCCGGCAGCACGGAAAATACTGCAGCTGCAGTGAGAGATAAAGCAACATCTGGTAGAGATGTCAGATGCAATGTGTACCTAAGCCAGACAATGGAGGAGTTCATCCAGGCCTTGAGTGCTGCCATGACTCTGACGGGTGCACCTTTGGCATCCTCCATCAAGGGACTGGTGACTCTCATGGAGAGCCACATCCAGCAGACCAATCAGTGGTTGCCAGAGATGCGCGTAGACCTGTACACTACTGCATTGTCCATGAACTCAAGGCAGCAATGACAAGGCGAGAGGGAAGTGAGGCATTTGGAATCTCCACCAGGTAGTTGTCCCTCTCAGATCAGCAGGGAGGTATAAGTGTGCCTTATAGGGAGGAGGAGCTTCTGCCTCCTGCATCTGGGGCTCTTCTCAGGGCACTCCTGGTGTGGGCAGTAGCTTTAAAGCCCCTCTGCCAGTGATGTCAGCGCCTCCATCATCCATGACAATAGAGGGGTACCCTGCAACTGTGCAGGAGGCCCTCAGTATACCAGGGCCCTCCAGGCCTCAGGCAGCTAAAGGACAATGGCCAAGGTCATCCCAAGCCACAGGGAGGCAAGGTCAACAGCTTGCCTCTACCTCTGCTGAGAGCGCAGGGAGAGCACCACGTAGGAGGATCCAGAAAAGATTTAAGAAGAGTGCCTACCCACACTTCACGGGTGAATGTTTGGCCTGCATGGAAAGGGTTGCGTTTGGTGTCACATGGAATAAAGAAGTACTCATTATGTCACAACATCTTCCTCCTTTCATTAATGTCCTTCCAGATGTCATTTAAACCCTGCCTCTGTGAAGGGGCTAGAAGTGAGGGACCAAGCCACATGCTCAATGCTGCACCCTTACCACAGTGCAATGTGCACCTGGGCACAGGACCATGGATTGCAGAATGAAGGAAGGTGATAACTGTGCTGCATAAAGGTATGGCTTTATTGTAGCAGCCATCAAAGATAGTAAGTGTCATAAGAAATGTAAATGTATAAGGACATCTTGTGCCTCCATTGCACGTATCTCATGGCACCTTTCCTGCTGTCGCTGGGGGTCTTCATCTCGCACTGCCTGGGCAGTATCCTCCCCTGCATCCTCATCGTCGGAGAAGGCATCACCATTCATGATATCTTCACTGGCCAATGCATTCCCCCTCTGTAGTGCCAGGTTGTCAAGTGCACAGCAGACCACCACGATACACAAGACCCTCACCAGGACATCCTGGAAGGCTCCTCTGGATTGATCTGGGCACTGGAATCTCCTTTTCAGAAGACCAATGACTTGCTCGATGGTCACTCGAGTAGTCTCGTGCAAGATATTTTACCTCTCCTCTGCATCAATGCATGGGTTCCTCAAAGACGTCAGTAGCCATGTCCTCAGTGTATAGCACTTGTCACCTAGTATCCATCCTGAAGGCATGCGGACAGCCAGAAAAGCTCTATCACCTGGGACTGCCGAAGTATGTAGGCGTCGTGGCTGCTTCCCGGGAACCGGGCATAGATCGGCAAGATCTGTTTGCAGTGGTCACAGACCAATTGTACATTGAGCGAGTGGAAGCCCTTTCTGTTGGTGAAGGCTGCTGGCTGGTCCGCGGGAGCATTGATGGGCACATGCATGCAGTCAATCACACCCTGCACCCTGGGAAATCCAGTGAGGTCCCTGAACTCTACAGCCATCTCAACTTGACTGTTTGGATTGAGGTGTACAAAATCATGAGAGGTATAGACAGCGTGGATAGCAAGAAGCTTTTTCCCAGAGTGGGGGATTCAATTACTAGGGGTCACGAGTTCAAAGTGAGAGGGGAAAAGTTTAGGGGGGATATGCGTGGAAAGTTCTTTACGCAGAGGGTGGTGGGTGCCTGGAACGCGTTGCCAGCGGAGGTGGTAGACGCGGGCACGATAGCGTCTTTTAAGATGTATCTAGACAGATACATGAATGGGCAGGAAGCAAAGAGATACAGACCCTTAGAAAATAGGCGACATGTTTAGATAGAGGATCTGGATCGGCGCAGGCTTGGAGGGCCGAAGGGCCTGTTCCTGTGCTGTAATTTTCTTTGTTCTTTGTTCTTGAAACATAGTTGCCGCCTCTCTTGAAAAGGGCACTGGTGACCTCCTTGATGCACTGATGTGGTGTAGACTGTGAGATCCCAAACATATCTTCAGTGGATACCTGGAAAGATCTGAAAGCATAGACGGTCAGTGCCACAGTGATTTTCAGTGCTACTGGCATTGGGTCTCCATCAAGTACCATGGAGCTCAGCTCGTCCTGCATCATAGCACACAGATCAGTGACAGCTTCCATGGAGAGGCAGAGTCTTCACAGACACTGCTGCTTGGACATCTGCAGGTAGATCTGCATCTGCCTCAGCTGGTAGACAATCTTTTGAGGGTAGCTTCTTCTGTGCACAGGAGGCTGTGGACATGTCCCTTTGTGCCCTTTTCCAGTGTTCTGACCCTGAGACTGGTCCCACTGTGGGTCCTGAGGATGCTGATATCCCGCTGCCGGGCCTAGACATCCTTCCCTCTCTGCTGCTCCTCTTCCTCAATGGGGGCCCCAAAGCCAGAGTGAAAGAGGCCCATGACAGGTTGCCTCTCCCTGTGTACAAGGCATTCACAGCAAATGGCCCCCACTTCTTCCTCTCAGTTGTCACCTCGAAGAAGGTGGCATTTGCCCTTTCAGATGCTAATATGCCACACCCACTCCTCAGACTGACTCCCGATGCCCTCCCTCCTCCACCCCCCATGGCAATCAACGCTGTCTCACCCGCTGGCTTCCCTTTGCAGCCAGAACTGAGCTCCCAACTCCTTGTTGCCTCCTTTAAGAAGGCGAGGCTCAGAAGGCCTGTGATTCTGTGTGCCATCAACTAAATGCAAAAGGGAGAATAAAATTGCTGTCACTTGGGCTCTTAACGACCCTAATTACCTTACCACTGCGTGGATTTGCGAAGTCTGCTCTCCATGTCGGCTGCCGACATTAAAATATGGATGGGACGTCATAATGTGAGATTTCCAGTCTGACGCCTTCTGTCCAGATTTTATGCTCCCACCTCCGTTCCCGTCCCCAACGTTCCCATTAAATCCAGCCTTTTCTTTCTCATGTTATTAAGAGAGAAGGTTGAGAAAATGGGAGAGGTGAAACTGGACGCTCTTAGAGTGTGGCATCATAGAAGACTTCTCTTCCCTACATGCTCTTACTCACTCACCAGAGTTTACAAACTAAGAAGATTTTATTTAGACTTTACTGACCATCAGTGGCTCAGAAGCCTGAGCTCCTGAGGAAGTAGTGTTCACACATGTTGTGAGAACTGATCCTTGCCTGTAGACCCTGTGTTGGGGAGTCTCACCTCCTTTGAGCTGGATCTCTGTCTATCCTTTCTGTTCTATGGAGCGGCATGTGGCTGAAGGGAAGGCGGCTGCTGCTGCTGGTGCTGTTGGTGTTGCTGCTCCTCTTGTTCCTCAACAGAGGTTCAGGATAGTGCTGCATAAGCTTCTCCTATGCCATAGGACAGCAGGGAAGTGCCAATCAAGGTGAATGAAGTGCAAGACAGGTGAACTGACTTCCAAGAAGTTGTCAGTCACCTGCCAAGCAGCGAAAGTATGGCTGCAGCTGTTCAGTTTCACCATTCAAAGGCTTCCCTGCCTGTCAATTTCACTGAAGAATCGGTCCCTGCTATGCAATTGCCTGGTTGACCCTGGTGAGTTGCTGACAGCTCAGGAAATATGTGCGCTGGCTGTTAAAGCCAGAATGGTTGGTTAAAACAGCTGTTAATGACCTACTTGAATATTTTAATTACTTACCCAACAGCTCCTAGGGGTTTTCCTGCTTGCCTGCAAACCCACCTGGCTGAAAGTCAGAAGTGGACGGGATGATGGCTGGATCGTGGACCAACGTCACTTTTAGAGGATTTAACTTCCCGCACACACCCAAACCTGCCTCCCCCTCCCTGTAAAAAAGAAATTCCCCCCCCAACGTTTCAGGTCAATGAACTCTTGTCAGAACTAATACTACCAGTTACATAAAGAGAATCAGTGAGTTATTGTATTACTGTTTATTATATTACTATTACTGAGAGAGCAGTACCACAGGACATGCGCGATGCCAATATCATCACCCTCTATAAGAACAAGGGTGACTGCGGTGACTGCAACAACTACCGTGGAATCTCCCTGCTCAGCATAGTTAAAACAGGCTCCAGAAGCTGGCTGAGCGTGTCTACCCTGAGGCACAGTGTGGCTTTCGAGCAGAGAGATCCACCATTGACATGCTGTTCTCCCTTTGCCAGCTACAGGGGAAATGCCGCGAACTATAGATGCTCCTCTATGTTGCTTTCATAGATCTCACCAAAGCCTTTGACCTCGTCAGCAAACGTGGTCTCTTCAAACTACTAGCAAAGATCGGATGTCCACCAAAGCTACTAAGTATCATCACCTCATCCCATGACAATATGAAAGGCACAATTCACACCTACACTGTTTGGGATCTTCTTCTCCCTGCTGCTCTCACATGTGTTCAAGTCTTCAGAAGAAGGAATTTTCCTCCACACAAGATCAGATGGCAGGTTGTTCAACCTTGCCCGTCTAAGAGCGAAGACTAAAGTACGGAAGGTCCTCATCAGGGAACTCCTCTTTGCTGACGATGCTGTAGTAACATCCCACACAGAAGAGTGCCTGCAGAGACTCATCGACAGGATTGCGGCTGCCTGCAACGAATTTGGCCTAACCATCAGTCTCAAGAAAACGAACATTAAGGGACAGGACGTCAGAAATGCTCCATCCATCAATATCGGCTACCACACTCTGGAAGTGGTTCAAGAGTTCACCTACCGAGGCTCAACTATCACCAGTAACCAGTCTCTCAATGCAGAAATCAACAAGCGCATGGGAAAGGCGTCCACTGCAATGTCCAGACTGGCCAAGAGGGTATAGGAAAATGGCGCACTGAGACGGAACACAAAAGTCCGAGTGTATCAAGCCTGTGTCCTTAGTACCTTGCTCTACAGCAGCGAGGTCTGGACAACGTATGTCAGCCAAGAGCGACGTCTCAATTCATTCCATCTTCGCTGCCTCCGGAGAATCCTTGGCATCAGGTGGCAAGACCGACGCAGAAGTACTTGAGGCAGCCAACATCCCCAGCATATACACCCTACTGAGCCAGTGGCACTTGAGATGGCTTGGCCATGTGAGCCGTATGGAAGATGGCAGGATCCCCAAGGACACATTGGACAGTGAGCTCGTCACTGGTATCAGACCCACCAACCGTCTCCACTTTAAAGACGTCTGCAAACGCGACATGAAGTCCTGTGACATTGATCACAAATCATGGGAGTCAGTTGCCAGCGTTCGCCAGAGCTGGCGGACAGCCATAAAGGTGGGCTAAAGAGTGGCGAGTCGAAGAGACTTAGCTGTTGGCATGAAAAAAGACAGAAGCGCAAGGGGAGAGCCAACTGTGTAACAGCCCCGACAACCAGTTTTATCTGCAGCACCTGTGGAAGAGGGAAGAGTCTGTCACTCTAGAATTGGCCTCTATAGCCACTCCAGGCGCTGCTTCACAAATCACTGACCACCTCCAGGCGCTTACCCATTGTCTCTCGAGACAAGGAGGCCAAAGAAGAAGAAGATCAGTGAGTTATTATATTATTATTGGCTATGAGGAGTTACCAGTTATGAGTGTTACCACTATTACTATTAGTTAACAATGCAGCTTCAGTGAGTTATATTAGTTACTAGTGAAATCAAAGTTCTTTCCTTCACTGGTGTCCCACTGTAAATCCCTCCCCACCTTTGTAGACCCCTCTTTCCTGCCTGCAGCTTCAGCTTTTTGTTTCCTTGTGGGTAGCCTCCTGGTTCTTGGAACTTCTCCCACAACAGATGCTGGCGGAAAACCATAAGCAAATATACTCAACCACGGAGAGGCCAACTGTAATAAGGTCAATGCAATAACATTTCCAGATGTCACTTGATCACATATTGTGATCAGACATCTTGGGTTCAATTTTGTGCCCATGGTGGGGCACACCACGCTGGGCTGAAATCGCAGGGGCAATCCTGCGTTGGCCAGCTGGAGCCCCCCCTAGAGTGATTCTATGGCTCCAGACCAATTAACAGCCTGGTGCCTGGATTTGCATCCATTTAAAAACAGGGATCCTGCCTCCAAGAGCTGCCGGCCAATCAGAGGGCCGGCAGCTCAGTAGTATCGGCAGCATCACCAGGAGCAGTTGCCACTGCCGGTATTTCAAGAGGCTTTAGACCCAGGCCCAGCGCTGGAGCCCGGATCCAAGGTAAGTGAGGCGGGGTGGGGGGAAGGTGGGCATTTAGTGCAGGGGGAGGGGTTTCAGGTTGGTGCAGGTTTTCCTGGTGGCGGGCCTCCATGGGCCACAGATTTCCCAGAGAGGAGGGCACACCCAAACCGGTTAAATCCCAGCAGCGGCTTAATGGCCTCAATTGGCCTCTGGACGCAAAGGCCGTCATTGGCCTATCCTGCCCCCAACAAAACTGTGTTGTGACAGGTAGCTGACAGCCCCTCCGCCTCCTGCCTCATGTCGCAATTCTATGGGCCTCCCTAACCCTGCCCCTGAACCTGTCTCGGGGGACCCCATGCTGTCAGAAAATCACGTGATTAATCCTCTAGGAATGCCTCCATCACTGTTGGCAACCCTAAACACAATGCAGGACTCAGCACATTTGAAACATGTTTGAAAAGGAGACAGAATGGTACACAAAGCAGCACCTTGAATTGATACATGCTTATTTTGAGAATTGGCCCTGTTCCTCCTAATTTTCTAACTTGATACAGTACAGCAGAAATGTTAAGTACATTTGATCTAATGAATTCAGTGCAAGGAATCATGATCAATATTAAAGTTACTGTTATGACTGGTACAAGGATTATATGTGCTGAGAACACAATTTTAAGCACACAAAGAAGTGCATGACAGAAAACAGAATGGTGGCAACTCAAACCAACAGGAATTAAATGACAGGTCTGAATGAGAAATCAAGACAGATCAGGCAGTTTAAAAAAATAGGCCAGCTGAAACAGGAAGTAGTAAGCTTGATGCCAAAGTGCATAGAAGCACATGGGCACAAGTACTGAGATGGCAGATAAAGTATCTGTCAAAACATTTTTTATTTAACTTGCAGCTTTGCAACATACATGCTGCTGTACAATTAAAGAAAATTAGTTGACTGGAGGCATTAATCAGCACTGACACAATAAAGAGGCACTGCTATTAATAACTCTGCCTGCTGCTTGTTACGAGTTGCAGCTGTCACATCAGACCAGAAGCTGCAAGGATAGCCCTGACTTAATTAGAATCCTATGATTCTCAGATCAAAATTTATCCATTACTTAAAAAAAAGATTTATTGGCTGCATATGTTTGTTCTCTAAATGATTATTTATAGTGTATATCATTAGTTATCAATTAAGAACATAAATTTTAGTAAAGAGTATAAGAGGCGATTAGGGCAGAGATCAGGAACAATCCATCTCTGGGGATAGGCTGTCTACTAATATCCATTATAAGCCCACCAACTCCCACAGCTACCTCGACTACACTTCTTCACACCCTGCCTCCTGTAAGGACTCCATTCCATTCTCCCAGTTTCTCAATCTCCGACGCATCTGCTCTGATGATGCTACCTTCCATAACAGCGCTTCTGATATGTCTTCCTTTTTCCTCAACATTGGTTGACAGGGCCCTCAACCGTGTCCGGCCCATTTCCCGCATCTCTACCCTCACCTGTTCCCCTCTCTCCCAGAACTGCGACAGGGTTCCCCTTGTCCTCACTTTCCACCCCATCAGCCTCCATATCCAAAGGATCATCCTCCGCCATTTCCACCACCTTCAGCGTGATGCCACTACCAAACGCATCTTCCCTCCCTTCCCCTCTCAGCATTCCAAAGGGATCGTTCCCTCCATGACACCCTGGTCCACTCCTCCATTACCCCCACCACCTCGTCCCCTTCCCATGGCACCTTCCCCTGCAATCGCAGGAGGTGTAATACTTGCCCATTTACCTCCTCTCTCCTCACTACCCCAGGCCCCAAACACTCCTTTCAGGTGAAGCAGCGATTTACTTGTACTTCTTTCAATGTAGTATACTGTATTCGCTGCTCACAATGTGGTCTCCTCTACATTGGGGAGACCAAACGCAGACTGGGTGACCGCTTTGCGGAAAACCTCTGCTCAGTCCGAAAGCAGGACCCCGAGCTTCGGGGTGCTTGCCATTTCAACACTCCCCCCGCTCTCATGCTCACATCTCTGTCCTGGGATTGCTGCAGTGTTCCAGTGAACATCAACGCAAGCTTGAGGAACAGCATCTCATTTACCGATTGCAACCGATTTACACACTGCAGCCTGCCAGACTGAACATTGAGTTCAATAATTTCAGAGCATGACGGGCCTCTCATTTTACTTTTATTTTTAGTTATTTTTTTATTTTTCCTTCTTTTTAAATATATTTTTTATATATTTTGTTGTTTATTTTATTTTATTTCATCCTAGTTTGTTCAGTTTGCTTACCCACTGTTTTTTTTTCATGTTTGTACTTGCTGCTGTTCAATTTTCAGTCCATTAACACCCTATCTGTACTAATGCTTTGTCTTTCAACACACCATTAACATATTGTTTGCCTTTGCTCCACGACCTTCTGGTCAGCTATTCTGTGACCTTGTCCTATCTACACCTTCTCCTTTGTTATCTCATGCCCCACCCCCGCTTTACTTGCTTATAACTTTTTACATTTCTAATATTTGCCAGTTCTGAAAAAGGGTCACTGACCTGAAACGTTAACTCTGCTTCTCTCTCCACAGATGCTGCCAGACCTGCTGAGTATTTCCAGCATTTCTTGTTTTTAGATCAGGAACAAGTGTTTTGATCTATTTCAATGCAGATCTCTTAAATTCACTATTTTAAGAGTAATGCTACTGTAAGTAAGCAGGTTTGTCCCGAGAGTAGAAGGGAGGCCAGGTGTCTCAATCGGAGGTTTTCAAATTTTACAATGTGAAGGACCCTATGCAAATTGTTGATACACTCCCAGGAATCCCCTCTATTTTCAGAACAGGAAGTGTGTTCATTCCATCAATGTGTAGCTAGTATAGGATGTTAATCACCCGAACCTCCATGTCACTGTCAGAAAGCCAGGGAGTTGCCATGACTCTTCCACTATGTGACAATTCACCATTCTAGTCTTCATGGTTCAGGGTTATGTATCAGATTGGTCAGTTATGACTAGGGCTATCTCCTCCACCTCATAGCTGGAAAATTTGGAGAACTTGCCCTTCAGCAGACTTGGTGTCTTTCTCTGTGGTGGTCATAAGCCAGTGATATTTCTTGGTGGCTTGCTCTTGGCTGGCTTTTTTTTTGAAGGGAGAGAAAATAATTTTACAGGCCTGTCGGTGGCATTGACACTTTCCCCCGTATGAGCACATGGATCCCATGTTGATTAGAATTAGAGGCACTTTAAATGAAATGTCCTTGAAAACTAGCAGTAGTCATTGTGGCAGGCAAAGTGAGTTGTGCGAGTAAGTGAGGTAAGTGTAAATGGTTATAAGTGCTTGGAGAGGTTGTCCTTTAAATTAATGAGTTTTCATGACACACAGGTACCAAGGAGTAAAAATAAATGATAGGGAAGGAGATAAGTGAATGGGGGTATGGTCGCATAATGGTTATGTTACTGGAGTAGTAATCCAGAGTCCTTGACAGTTGATCTAGAAATATGAGTTCAAATCCCACCACGGTAGCTGGGCGATTTAAATTCAACTCAATAAATCTGGAATAAAAAGCTAGTATCAGTAATGGTGACCATGAAACCACCAGATTGTCTTAAAATCTCATCTGGTTCACTAACGTCTTTTAGCGCTGTCCTTACCTGGACTGGCCTATATGTGCCCTCTGGCCCACAGCAATGTGGTTGATTCTCAACTGCCTTCTGAAATGGTCTAGCAAGCCATTCAGTTGTATTCAAAAAAGGAAGCACAACACCACTTGCCAAGAGCAATTTAAGAAACGGTAATAAATGCTGGCCTTATCAGTAATGCCCACATCTTATGAATGAATAAAAAAAAGTGAAGGGCTAATAGTGATAGAGCTTTGTTGTTTACCTTGCCACTCTTGTAAGACCATTCTTCACTGTATAGTAGTTCTTGGGTGCTGGAGGCTGCACTCTGCCACTTCACTACAGACAGCTCATATCACACTCTTATGAGGCTTCATGGGACAGTCCTTCCTTGCCCTCACTTCTGCCAACTGCTGCTCTACAAATTCATCTGAAAACTGGGGTGCTTATGTTGTTGTGATGCCCAAGTTTGCTGCTCTGTCACCTTTTAGTGCCTTGAGCTATAAATTCAAATTTCCCCTTTGACTGGCTGCAATTCTTTTGACAGACTGCATCAGAATTATATTTCTCTCTCTCTCTCCCAGAGGCAATATTATGGCCTCCACAACATCTTGCATGGTTAATAAGGGTTCTGGGAGGAAATAGTGATGGCATTAATGGGAAGAGAATATAAGCCTGAGCGTAAAGAGGTTATTCGACTGTAGGGGACATCATTGTTGAAACCAATTGTGACTTCACACAAGCAGTTTCAGCATAGAGGTGATTGAGATGGGACTCTGAGTCAGTTTCACCCATAACTGAGGGGCACTGAGGCTAATATGCTACCTCTACTATTGTCCTGCATGAGATCAGCTAATTTAGCACAGACCAGAGCTTGAAGCTTTGATCTCCCTGGTCTGTATGGCTCAGTTATTCATTGAGCCATTGTGGAAGCCATGCTTTTTCTATTTTTTAATTATCCAACTTCCATCTCATGAAAAAATCTAAAAATACTTCTGCTGGAAAGGCATTTTACTTTCATAATAAAATGTTATGGTGAATCATGAACTGTTTCAGCACTGAAGGCAGAGATTACTGCAGTGCTCCAAAAATGTGGACTGGGAAATGTCTTAGGCAATCACAGTACATGGGGTCAGCACTGGAACATATATAAAAGTGATAAATTAAAATGTGATTGTCTATATTTTTCAGCTCACAAAGCAAGGGTCATCATTCTCCTTTAAACAAAGATGAAAGTTTTACCTAGTAATAACAACTACTGCTAGGGTTTGTGTAATTCTGGTCATTTCAATGGACAGTTTTGATTTGCAAGTTCAACCAAATAGCCAGAAGTAAAAATCTAATAAATATGTGGATTATTTTGAATCTAATAGAAGTTTCTCTGCTACCAGATTAAGGTGTTACAGAGTGAAAATTTCACTTTATGATGTTTTGTGAAAGATTAAGTCCGAAGCGTTTCACAATTGTTTATCATCTGATGAAACCTTGCAAATGGGGGTTAACAAATGGTTTTGCTCTAAGGTACTAGCTGGGTAATTTGTTATTAATCACTGTCAGCACTCATAAAACGGCCAATTTCCATCCCCTCTGCCGGGCAGAAACAAAGCAGTAACATAATCAAAATAGCAAAATATCTTATTGGCCTATTTCTTCTGGGGTCTGTGTGTCCATAATTTTGGAAACTTCATTAATGTGTGCAAGTTGGGGTCCTATGACATTAATCAGACCCCAAAACAATTTTGAAGTACCAATGGAAAGAATGTACACCACTCTACCCATTAGTACTTGGCAATGAGTAGATGAACCAATGGCCCTTAAATGGCCCTTGAGCAGATTGCTCAAAAAATGAAAATCTACCTGCACTTATTAAAATTTATTTTTGTCCTTGTCACTTCCTCTACTTAAGAAGATGTTTCCTTTAAGAGCTATCCATTGGTGTTCCACTACAAATATAAATTAGTAAAATACTATTGCTCTGACAGAATGAATATTTGAACAGAACTTTGTTTTAAATATTCTGTTCTATAATTCAGACCTTTCAAATAGTATATTACAATTTTCCTTTATAACAAAGATACACTGATTATTACTTTACAAAATACAAATGCAAATCTCATCTTTCATAGAACACATAATTCTATACTCTCCCCTTAGAAACATGTTTTCTTCATACCATGATTGCACCCAATAGCTGTAATATATTTATAAACTTGGCTTCATGCCTGCATGTAACAATAGGCTTGGCAACATTGCAAGTTTCATGCATAAACACCCTTTACAACACCAGTGGGACACGTGTAGTGCAATGACTGACACAATGCAATGATTATAGTGATAGAATGATAAACAGTGGAAAAAATGTGCAATGTGTGCATAATTCCAAAGTTCCATAAGTAACTGATAACATCCAGCTGATTATGGATAAACCTCTAAGGTCCCTAATTACAGCAATTATGCACCACAGCTCAAATTATAAGAGGGACAGAATTTTTTTTCTAAGCACAGTTAGTTGTGCTGGTTCAGTTTAGTTTTATATGGATTTCCATTCCAGCTAGTTATAAGAACATTGCTATTATCTGGGTCCTGGATTGGGAGGTAGTGTGTATTTAAAGTTTAGCTTTTACAATATTCAGCTATTGATGCACCTTGCACATGTATATCTATAATATATTAAATATGTATATGGGTCATACATTTCATCAAGAGGTCCTATGTAAACATACCTATGGGGAATCCCATGTTAAGATGTCCACAGTAACAGTTATGTTTCTTCTCTTGAAAGTAAGTGCTGCTGTAATATGAATTTTATATTAATTTTAAAACTCATCTGTAATGCCCTTTTCTCACAGTCACACCATCACAAAACCTGTTCATTCCCTGACACTTCTTGGTTACAGCTCCATCTGCTGCTGCATGTTCCAGACTCAGCTTCTTTTATTTTTGAAGATTCTTTTGAATTTCTAACTTTAAATTGTTAGCACTTTTTTGGCCTATATCTTTTGGGGCCCATTTCTGATCCCACTTCCAAATTTCGTGTTCCTGCTCACAGTCTCCAGCTCCTATTTTGCTACCAGGTCATTGCCCCTCTGCCTCTGGCCCAAACTTCTAAATGTAAATGTTGATGTTCAGAGCGACTTGGGTGTACTCATACAAGGAACACAGAAAGTTAGCATGCATGTACAACAAGCAGTTAGGAAGGCAAATGACATGTTGGTCTTTATTGCAAGGGGATTAGAGTACAAGAATAATGAAGTCTTGCCACAATTGTACAGGGCTTTGGTGAGACCACACCTGGGGTGCTGTGTGCCATTTTGGTCTCCATATTTAAGGAAGGATATACTTGCATTAGAGGCGGTACAGCGAAGATTCTCTAGATTAGTTCCTGGGATGAGAGAGTTGTCCTATGATGACAAGCTGAGTAAACTGGAGCTATACTCTTTGGAGTTCAGAAGAATGAGAGGTGATCTCATTGAAACATACAAGATTCTGAAGGGGCTTGATAGGGTGGACACTGAGAGGTTGTTTCCCCAGAACAGGAATCTAGAACACAGGGACACAGTCTCAGGATAAGCGCCCGATCATTTAGGACTAAGATGAGGAGAAATTTCTTCACTCAAAGGATTGTGAATCTTTGGAATTCTCTATGCCAGAGGTTGTGGATGCTCGATTGTTGAATATATTTAAGGGTGAGATAAACATATTTTTGGTCTCTCAGGGAATATATGGATATGGGGAGCTGACAGGAAAGTGGAGTTGAGGCCGAGGAACAGCATGATCATATTGAATAGCGGAGCAGGCTCAAGGGGCCGTATGTTCTACTCCTCTGTTTCGTATGTTCTTATGTTCTAGAGAGGATATCCCGGGGGGAATTTCCAGCGAGGCCATATGGGTAGAACTTAGAAATAAGAAAGGGGTGATCACTTTGATGGAATGATACTATAGGCCCCCCAATAGTCAGAGGGAAGTGGAGGAGCATATATGTCGGGAAATCACAGATTGGTGTAGGAATTATAAGGTTGTGATAGTAGGTGATTTTAACTTCCCTAATATTGACTGGGACTGTCTTAGTGCTAAGGGATCAGATGGGGAAGCATTTGTTAAGTGTGTCCAGGATAGTTTTCTGAAGCAGTATGTGGATGGCCTTACTAGAGAAGGGGCTACACTCGACCTCCTCTTAGGAAATGAGGATGGGCAGGTGGTTGATGTGTCAGTGGGGGAACACCTTGGGACCAGCGACCATAACTCTATTAGCTTCAAGATAGTTATGGAAAAGGATAGGACTGGTCCTCAGGTTGAAGTCCTAAATTGGGGGAAGGCTAATTTCGATGGCATCAGACAGGAACTCTCAAAAGTTGAATGGGAGAGGCTGTTTACAGATAAAGGGACGTCTGGCAAGTGGGAGGCTTTTAAAAGTGAGATAGGAAGAGTTCAGGGCCGGCATGTTCCTGTTATATGGAAGGGCAAGGCTGACAAGTTTAGGGAACCTTGGTTGACGAGGGATATTGAGGGTCTGGTCAGGACAAAGAAGGAGGCATATGTCAGGTATAGGCAGCTGGGATCAAGCGAGTTCCTCGAGGAGTATAGGGGATGTAGGACTACACTTAAGAAGGAAATTAGGAGGGCGAAAAGGGGCCATGAGATTTCCCTGGCAGATAAGATAAAGGAGAATCCTAAAAGATTCTATAAGTATATTAAGAGTAAAAGGGTAGCTAGGGAGAGAGTAGGTCCCCTTAAGGATCAGTGTGGTAATCTATGTGTGGAGCCACAGGAAATGGGTGAGGTCTTAAATGAATACTTGTCTGTATTTACTGTGGAGAAGGTCATGGAAGCTAGTGAGTTCAAGGGAGGGAACAGCGATATCCTGAGCATATCAACATTACAAAGGAGGAGGTGTTGGAGGTTTTGAAGAACATTAAGGTGGATAAATCCCCAGGGCCTGACCAGGTGTATCCTAGGATACTATGGGAAGCAAGGGAGGAGATTGCTGGGGCCCTGGCAGAGATTTTTGTATCATCGTTAGCCACGGGTGAGGTACCGGAAGACTGGAGGATAGCTAATGTTGTGCCTTTATTTAAGAAGGGCAGCAAGGATAAACCAGGGAACTACAGGCTGGTGAGCCTTACATCAGTGGTGGGAAAGTTATTGGAAGGGATTCTGAGAGACAGGATTTATATGCATTTGGAAAGGCATGGTCTGATTAGGGATAGTCAGCATGGCTTTGTGCGTGGGAAATCATGTCTCATGAGTTTGATTGAGTATTTCGAGGAGGTGACCAAGAGGATTGACGAGGGCAGAGCAATGGACATTGTCTACATGGACTTTAGCAAGACCTTTGACAAGGTCCCGCATGGTAGGCTGGTCCGGAAGGTTAGAACACATGAGATCCAGGGTGAGCTAGCCAATTGGATACAAAATTGGCTTGGTGATAGGAGGCAGAGGGCGGTAGTGGAGGATTGTTATTCAGATTGGAGGCAGGTGCCCAGTGGTGTGCCACAGGGATCAGTGCTGGGCCCTCTGTTGTTTGTCATATATATTAATGACTTGGATGAGAATGTAGGGGGCATGATTAGTAAGTTTGCAGATGACACCAAAATTGGTGGTATAGTGGACAGTGAAGAAGGTTGTCTAAGGTTACAACAGGATACAGATCAACTGGGAAAGTGGGCAAGGGATTGGCAAATGGAATGTAATGCAGACAAGTGTGAAGTGATGCATTTTGGGAAGTTAAACCAGGGCAGGACATATACAGTGAATGGCAGGGCCCTGGGGAGTGTTGTTGAGCAGAGAAACCTTGGGGTGCAATTAAATAGTTCCCTGAAAGTGGCAAAACAGGTAGACATGGTGGTGAAGAAGGCATGCTTGCCTTCATCGGCTGAGGCATTGAGTACAAGAGTTGGGAAGTCATGTTACAGTTGTACATAACGCTGGTTAGGCCACATTTGGAGTACTGTGTGCAGTTCTGGTCGCTGCACTACAGGAAAGATGTGATTAAGCTAGAGAGGGTGCAGAAAAGATTCACAAGGATGTTGCCTGGTTTGGAGGGCTTGAGTTATAAAGAGAGATTAAATAGGCTGGGTCTGTTTTCCCTGGAGCGAAGGAGGCTGAGAGGGGACATGATCGAGGTATATAAAATTATGAGAGGCATAGATAGGGTAGATAGCCAGAGTCTGTTTCTCATGGTAGGGGTGACTAAAACTAGAGGGCATAGATTTAAGGTGAGAGGGAGGAGGTTTAAAGGGGATCAAAGGGGTAAATTTTTCACACAAAGATAGTGGGTATCTGGAATTGGCTGCCTGAAGAGGTGGTGGAGGCAGGAACAGTAGCGACATTTAAGAGGCATCTGGACAGGTACTTGAATGAGCAAGGCATAGAGGGATATGGAATTAATGCAGGTAGGTGGGATTAGTATAGATAGGCATTATGGTCGGCATGGACGCGGTGGGCCGAAGGGCCTGTTTCTATGCTGTACGACTCTATGACTCTATTTCCTGTACTTGTATGGGGCTGCCAAGCTGCTTCAGTTCTGCCATCCTTCTGCCCTGGTACCTGGTTCCTCTTTCTCTCTGCCTTTCTCGTAGCTGCAACAATGAATCTAGTGCAGCCACAAAGATAGTGCAACATCTAGTTTTTATCTGATTTTGTAAAATGGGTTACTGTAGATCAGTTAGGTGTTAACTGGATGCTTGCTGTGTTAAAGAACACTGGCACTTGATGAGTACACATGATCCTTCATATGCACTGTAATACAAGTCCTTTCAGATACTATTTATGCCCTGGAAACAGCATGCAAATTAGTAGTTGATGCCTGTACTGTACACTCACAGAGGTAGGAATAAAGCCTCAAAGTTGAACAGCTCTGCTTTGTACCATAGAACATTAAAGTGAATTAACAAATAGCTAAATTTACTGGGGGTTATTTACACCTATAGCACTTGATTGCTAGCCCAGTAGATTGCTAGTGCATTGTTGAAACTGCACATTGATTTCAATGGAAATGAAAATCCAGCAAGTTCCATAATGGGCGGGCGATCAGTTCCACCAGTTTCTAGCCCGAGTGGTGAAGGTGAAAAGTTATCCTCATGCTGTTCTGTGCAAGTTCACAATCATGTAATTTTCTTATCAACATAACAACATAAGTGGAAAATATTGACTATCTTGTAGTATTTATCTATCATAAGCAAAAGCTGAGAGGGAAGGTTTACAGGAAAAAATACTTAAGAAATATTAACTCACAACAACAATTCCTGAAAGATGGATTTGTCCACCTACTTCCTTCTTCACTCTGCACCCCACCTTGCCCCAAACCATTGATTCTGGCCATGAGCTACCTATCTGTTCAGAGAAAGGGTGTAACTATAACACATTTACATAGTCACTTTCTATTCTAAATGTGAACATGGACTTTATACTGGTGAAGGTTGACAGGAAGTGCATGCAGATGTAAGATTTTAAATCTTTTATATATAATTTAATAATCTGCACTGTAGAAGGCAACATAGAAAAAAAATGCAGCACCACAGGTCCACACCTCAATTAAATATTTTTGAACAAATATAAAATTGCTGTTTCCCTATCGGCCACAGGAGATAGACTGGTATTATTTAAAAATCCAGTGTTGATGAATGGAAGCTATGCTGCAGGAAAGGTAATATACCAAGTCTGACACCAATGTTTGAAAATATTATATTCTGACAGGCTGAATAATATACTCGTAACCTCACTCTCATGACATGCTCCCAGCAGAAAATGCAGTCACAGCTTACTTCATCTGCCCCAGCTGCATTGGGCCATTTTCTGTTTCAGAATGGCTGTGGGACCAGCTCATTTGAATTCTGCTTGATTCATTGATGTGTCTTTCAAAAATTGGAAATATCAGGAAAAACATTCAACCATTGTATTAAAAAAAAAGCATTGCCACTAACTACCTGGGGACAGGTTGTGTAACTAGACTTGTATTCCCTTGAGTATAGAAGGGTGATATAATTGAGGTGTTTAGATGATTGAAGGATTTGATAGATTAGATTGAAACTATTTCCTCTGCTGGGGAAATCCAAAACAAGGGAGCATAACCTTAAAAATAGAGCTAGGCCATTCAGGGATGATGTCAGGAAACGCTTCTTCACACAAAGGGTAGTGAAAATCTGGAACACTCTTCCCAAAAAGCTGTTGAGGCTAGCTCAACTGAAAACTTTAAAACTGAGATTGATAGATTTTTGTTTGGCAAGGGTATTAAGGATTAAGGAACCAAGCTGGGTAGATGGAGTAAAAATACAGATCAGTAATGATCTAATTGAATGGGGAATCAAGCATGAATGGCTTACTCCTATTCCGATGCCAGCTTTTCATTTATCTGACATGTTGTATAGGAACAGAAGCAAAGTAAAAAGCAGTCATCCTACAGCAGCATATGTTTGTAATTAGCATTATTATTTAACAATTTATTGCACCCGCCATAAAACTTAGAGCTTTCTCGTTTAAAAAAAAACAACAAAAATATATTTTCTTCTTCTTCCCAGCTTTTAAAAGATGAAACTCAGCCCTACATTGGATTCTGATTCACAGCTGCACGGTCTTTACTCAGCAGGACAGATTTGAGTGGAGGAGGAGAATCAGACAGACTCATTGAGAAGCTAATTGAAGCTGGTGGGCACTTTAAAAAGTGAAATCAAAATTGAAAAATTACAATTTAAAAAGCATTCTCTATGTACTGGATTTGGGACCGATTCTAGCTATTTCAGTTGAAAGGCTTGACATGACAATCGTGTCCTACCAAATATATTTTAACAACCCTGTCCTCCACTCTCCAGTAGAATAGATCGGGGAGCTCTTTATTGCTAAATCAGCATTGTTTCATTAATTATAGTCATTACCAGTTTGAGATTAATGGTAGCCTAAAGGATGACAATGACCCTATTGCCAAATGATGTTATTACTGTTATCAATCTCAGCTCCGTAGCTCTCCTTTACCCTGCTCAGTTGCTGCTTTATGTTTTGTGGAGGTTGCTGTCTGCACTCTGACAGTACTGTTCAACATTTTCTTTGTCTGTTGTTACATCACCAGCATTCAAGCATACTTAGGCTTCAGTTTTAATTATGGTTGAGTTGTTTTTGCAATAATAAATTGCCTGGTGTTGCTAAATTAAATGAATTGCCGACTAACCCCAATTCTTCATTTGGCCCATTGGTGGATAATAATGACTGCGCAGCAATTCACTTCTAGGATATTTGAAAGAGTTATTACTATACCACAGAGCAATTCAAACAAAACTGGAAATACCCCTACTCTGCACACCTACAAAATTTCACAATGAATCCAGAAAAATTGGAATAAGCCAAACTAGACTAACAGTCAAATTTGATTATTAAAATCCCATAGCAAAATCAAAGCAATTATTCCTATACAGGGAAGGGGAGTATCATATTGAGGTCGAGCATTCTCTATTATAGAAGATGTCATGTCCAACACAGAAACAAAACTAAAATCTCCTGCAAATTAGGCTGTTTGATAACAAATGAATGAGAAAAGACAGAAGTAACATTCGCACCGCATAAGCGCCAGGAAATGAGCATCTTCCAACAAGACAGAATCTAACCATCTCCCTTTGATATTCAATGGCATTAACATCACTGAATCCCCCACCATCAACAACCTGGGGGTTGCCATTGACCTTAATGGACCAGCCACATAAATACTGTAGCTATAAGAGCAGGTCAGAGGCTAAGAATTCTGCAGCGAGTAACTCACCTCCTGACTCCCCAAAGCCTGTCCACCATCTACAAGGCACAAGTCAGGAGCGTAATAGAATACTCCCCACTTGGCTGGATGGGTGCAGTTTTAACAACACTCAAGAAGTTCCACACCATCCAGGACAAATTAGCTCATTTGATTAGGATCCCATCCACCACCTAAACATTCACTCCCCTACAACAGCAGCAGTGTATATCATCTACAACATGCATGGCAGCAACTCGCCAAGGTTCCTTTAACAGCAGCTTCCAAACCCACAACATCTACCACCTAGGAGAACAAAGGCAGCAAGCACATAGGAACACTGCCATGGGCAAGTTCCGCTCCAAGTTACACACCATCCTGACTTTGAAATATATTGCCATTCCTTCACTGTCGCAGAGTCAAAATCCTGGAACTCCCTCCCTAACAGCATTGTGGGTGTACCTACACCACAAGGACTGCACCCGCTCAAGGCAGGGGCTCACGACTGCCTTCTCAAAGGCAATTCGGGATAGGTAATAAACACTGGCCTTGCCAGAAATGCCCACATCCCATGAACAAATAAAATAAATGTCATGAATGTGGAGACATTATGGGCTGAATTTTACAAGCCCCTCGATGCCATGGATTGTGGCAGGGAGGCCCGTAAAATGCTAGCGGGAGCGACCCACCATGACCCACGACGCTGAGAAGGCCCCACCGGATATTAGTGGTGGCAGCGACGCCTTCACTAAAATATTAAAATGAGGGTAATAAGCATGAAAATGGACTTACCTGCCACCGCTGGCCATCCCACGCCGATTTTACAGCTGCCGGCTGCAACTCATATGCCTTTGGAACTCCGTATCGAGTTCCGAGGCGCGACACTGATGGGGAGGGGGGAGGAGCCAAATTATCAGGGTGGGAGTGGAGGGAGGCAGGAAAAAACTTTTCATTGGGGATGGTGGGAAGGGGTTTAGGGTCAACGGGAATAAAGTTCGGGGGTGGGGGGGAAGGTCGTTAATGATAACTAATTTCTTTTGGGGGGGGATAGGCCAAAAAACTATTTATGCATTGGGGAATGGAAGAGGGGATTGCAGGTGTGGACAGATCTTTATTTAAATTTTCATAGAACCAGCACCTTTAAAAATTTAAATTTCTCCTGAAGGGCTGGAAGCCCTTTAAAAACAGCGCCGGCACCTGCACGGTGGTGCCTGGTGCCATTGCCGGGGACACGGCAGCTGCCCCCTCTACGTCATCGGGGGCGTCTGCTCCGCCCCCTCCATTTAAATGAGCCCCCGTACATAATATCATGGGGGCTCTGCGGCGGCGCTTCCGTGTCAGAAGGCTGCCGACTTCACAGCACCGGCCCGCTGATAAAATTCAGCCCTATATCTCATGACAGGTTCTGTATAAGAACTGATCAGTAAAGGCTGTGCAATGGCTTAATCTCAAATATACATGTAAAAATATAGCACTTCAGATTTGATTTTTGTAAAGCATTCCAAGTTTTAAGAAGGTGCAACAGTTGGCCACTTCATCAGAGCTACCACCTTGATGCTCTTTGTCAGACAAGGCACGGAAGCACTACATTTTAACACTCCTTCAGTTTGCAGTGTATCCTGCTCTTCCACTAAATTCTGAGAGTCGGTTCCATGCAATAAGATGCACAGTGTTGGTGTCTAGTTTTGATAAAAGTGCAAAGATGGCAGTTTTGATCAGGAGTCCATCTATTGAAAATGGTTTACTTTTTATTAAATTTAATATGAAGGGCATTTTTGGAGGAGTTGCAAACATTCAAGGTTAAGGCTATTGAGTCTTTATCCTAAATATTTCTTTAATCTCACATATTTTAAAATATATATAGCTTTGAAATTCTTTTTTTTTAATGACACCTCTTGCAATAGAAGCAAAATTGCTCTCCAGAATTCCCAGACCACATGTGTGATGTAAAACGAGATAGGAACTGTCGCTTGTTAAAGCCCAGTTTACTCTGGAATAAAGCCAATTGGAATCTGAATCACTATGTGCCTAAGTAGTGATACTGTGAGCTCCAGAGGTACTCCAGAGTGAAAGAAACCTTCCCTCTGCTGGTGCCCACAATTAGTGCAGGATTGCAGTAACTCCATTGTTAGTACAAACTGTGGACATTCAGGCAATAAAGGAGACAAACGGCAAAGTGATATTGATATTAATACACTAAACACGTCATTATTCAACTGTCATGATCAGTTCTTTGTGCTTAGAATCTGCTGCTGTACAAGTGTAAAATTTACATAGGTGAAGTCCTCCAAATGTGGCTTTATTCTGTTCAAGGTACTCTAAGCATTCTTAGGAAATAATTAAGTTGTGCCATTATACATTGAAATAGGCAAGGCACACTCAGATCACGGAACTTTATTGAAACTGTCCTTATAACTTACTGAAATAAAAACTGAAAATTCTGGAAATATCAGCAGGTCAGGCAGCATCTGTGGAGAGAGAAACAGAGTTAACAGGATGAATTTTCACTTTGGGGGTAGGAAACAGGAGCCAGATCTGTTTCTGGGTCCCGAATCCACCCACGGGGAAAGCAATCACTCTTTGGTATTTTGACCGGGGCACCCCCTTAATCGGCATGGAAACAGGTTCCCTGCCCAATGAAGGGTGGCAAGCAGGCTCTTGACGCTGGAGGGCCAATCAGAGAAACAGCTGGCTACAGTAAAGAGTAAGTAACTGAGAGAGTGCTTCAACATGAAGGTGCCCTCTCAATAACTTTTTAAATTTTTTAATTAAAAACAGAAAAAGCAGCCAGGCCACCACAGTTTGTAGGGGGTGAGTGGGGTATGGGAGTATGAATCCCTCTACATGTCGGCCTTTGGCTGGATCTGCACCCAGGTAGGCAGAAGGGCCTGTAGGCCTGCCTGGAGCACTGGCACCCCAGCCTGTCACTGGGTGCCTGCCTCCAGACAATTGAACTGTCCCCCATCGTGTTGTGAAATTGGAGGCTGACTGGAAAATTTCAGTTGGCCTCGTTTAACTGCCATTAGCAAGGCTCTCAATTAGCCTAATTGCCATGGCCCGAGAGCGCCTCCCCAAAATGGCCGGCGCCTGGAACAGTATTAGGAAACTGGCATGCCAGCTGGCGTCAGTATTTTCGGGCCCCGTCCGCCTCCCTTCCTGACCTCGGTGGAGCTCGAAAATCCTACCCAAAGTTTCAGGTCGACGGCCTTTCATCAGACGCTGCCAGGCCAGCTGAGTACTTTCAGCATTTTCTGTTTTTATTTCAGATTTCCAGCCTCCGCAGTATTTTGCTCTTGTCTTACTATTTACTGTCGCCTGAATCTTCATGTAGACTTCAGCAAAGGAGTCTGTTTGTGTGTATATGTGAGAGAGATATGGGCCTAGATTTTCAATCCAGGATCAGGAACCCAACGCCCAGATCATTTCCGGGTTCCAACCTCGCGTTGCATTAGCGTAGGTGACCTAACAAGAGCCTAATTGGCCTAGGTGCAAATTCGGCAGCCAATTAGCAGTGCTGGGAGTGGCTTAGAGGTGGAACCCAATAACCAAGTGCCCTTTGAAAAGGCAAACGGTAGCCATGACTGGGCTTGTCGTTCATGGATGTGATGGAGCAGCAGGGTACTCAGAAGGCCAGTGCTGGCATGGGCAGGCATCCACGGGTGACACCAAAGTTTTCTGATGCCTCCCTTGAGGCTTTAAACAATGAAGGAACAAACAGGCAGGAGCAAGATCTTGTTCCTGGCGTCTGGAAGAAGAAATGCACCTGGAGACACAAAGAGGGCCCCGGCCTGGATGGAGGTTAGCAGCTGAGGAAGGACATGGGTCCAGTATAGAAAAAGATTCCATGAACTGATAAGGTCTGGAAAGGTGAGTGGCAAGGTCTCCAACCCTGTATACACCAGCATGCAGATGAGCTGAGCAAACTGAGTGCCCATAGTTCTCCCTAACATTGTCAAATCAAGTGCCAATTGCATCATTGAGATGTGAGCAACCCTCACATATGGGGCACAATTGAATGGGGGCATCACTGAAAAGCAGAACAGTTCATGTGAATGTCAAGCTGCAATAGGTGAGGGAGGGCAGCCGACTCATAAATTATTCTCTCCTCATCCTGCAGGATAAGAGAGCACACAACTCCCGGGAAATGTCTCGGATGGGTGGTGTGCCGAACCTCCACACTCTGACCCCAATGGAGGAGGCGGCGCTGGATATCACAAGGGTGCCATTATGGCAGGCCAAGGACAATGGCGAGACTGGAAGCCACAAAGGGCAGGGTCATTTGATAGCTCTATCTTCAGGTGTAGGGCATGGAAGAAACTCCTGCCCAATGCATGCAGTGGCTATAAAGCTACTGTCATCTATGGGGTTGGTTGTACTGAGATACTTGCTGAGTAGCCCGAATTCTCATCACCATCTTCTTATGTTTCCCACAGTTCCAGTAGTGAAGCAGAAGCAGAGTTTTCCAGCCCAGTTGTTGCCGGCCTCCTCAGCAGGGGGAGATGTTCCAGAGTCTACACCATCTCATCATTCTTCCACACCATCCACCAGCACGGACACACTGGCCAGAATTTTAAGGAACCATTGGAGATGAGAATGGAGGTGGGGAGGGGGTGGGGGGGTTCTTAGGCACATCTACGCGGCAGGAAAGCCAAAGGTACTTAAGAGCCCAACAGAGAGCAATTTTATTTGCTGGATCTGATTTAACAAATGGTGCATGGGAACCACGGGACTTCAGAGCCTCACCTGGTTAAAGGAGACGACAAGGAGGTGGAAGCTCAGTGCTGACCTCACTGGGAAGCCATCGGGTGAGGCAGCGTCGCTTGGCAGGGAGGGCATCAGGAATCGCTGTCAGGAGTACGGCCAAGGTGCCAGCTGTGTGGGGAGCCACACCAGGGTGCCATCAGGGCAGTGCCACCTCATCAGAGGTGTCAAGTGAGGGAAAGGGGGCGGTGCCGTTTGCAGTAAAGGCCTTGCACTCAGGGAAAGACAACCTGTCATTTATCTCATTCACTTTAACTTGATGCCAATGTCGCTGAAGATCACCTTGGCACTGAACTTCTATGCCACTGGATAATTCCAGGGATCCACTGGAGATATGTGTGGAATCTTGCAGTCTGCAGCACATCGGTCTGTCAAAGAGGTCACCAAAACCTTGCTCAGGAGGGCTGGCGACTATGTAACTATGTCCAGCCCCTTGGGAGGAAGTGTTTAAATGAAGTACCAAAGGGCATCAACAACGAAAAGGAGCTGTAGTGAGATGACATCATTTCTTTATTCTGCATGACACCAAATGCAATCCTATCCATCTGGAATGTATATTCACCTATGAATGCTTAAGTACGTCAATGTGTCTTCTAAAATCTTTTCCAGGTGCTCCTACGTGGTGCTCTCCCTGCGCTGTCAGCTGAGGTAGAAGCAGGCTGCTGACCATGCTGCTCCCTGGCTTGGGATGACCTTGGCGGCCATCCTCTGGCTGCCTGAGGCCAGGAGGTCCCTGGCACTCTGAGGGACTCTGGCACAGGTGCAGGGACCCCCTCTGTCGTCGGGGATGGTGTCGGCACTGGTATCACTGGCAGAGGGGATTTGGAGTTACTTTCCACATCAGAAGTACCCTGAGAGGAGCCCCCAGATGCAGCATCCAGCTGCTACTCCCCTTTATAAGGCACACCTGTGGACCTGAGAGGGACGTGGACCTGGTGGAGACTCCTGGTGCCTCGACCCCTCTCACCTTGCCATCGCTGCAAGGAGCTCATGGACAATGTGATGGTGTGCAGGTCTGCATGCACCCCTCACAATCACTAATTGGTCTGCTGGATCGGGCTCTCCAATCTGTCAATGGAGGAAGCCAGACGTGCACCTGTCAGAAACAGTGCAGGACACAAGTCCTGGATGAACTCCTCCATCGTCCAGGCTTGGATATGCGTAGCCTCTGGCATCTCTGCCAGATGTTGCCTTACCTCTCGCTGCAGCTACAGCATTTCCCATGTTGCTGGCGACACCAGAGCCATGTTATCAGCCTGAGGCTCAGCATGGGCCTGGGCTCCCACTGTCCTCGACTGCCAGAGGCCTCGGCTGTCACAGCCTCCATCAGCTACCTGGAGGCATCTGTGTTGTGCTCTCCAGGTTATATGCCCGAATATAACTGCAACTGGATACCCACTGAGGTGAGAGTATCTGTGCTAGTGGAGGGTGTGGGCGAATGATGTGTCAGTCCACCATCTAAGGCTCCTTCCTCCTCTGTCCACCAGTCTCTCCAGCTCTTTGCTGTTGTCGTTCATTTTGATCTGCATGAGAAAACAGAGACATTGAAGCATTAAGGGCTGCCCATCGTGACATTCCAACCACCCCGACTGTGCAATTCCATTTATGCAGTGTGAACAGATGAACAGCATGGCTCATTTGTAACAGATACACCCTTGTGCCCCAGGAGATGCTCACTCACTCTCTTGGGTATTCCCTGTCTTGCCATCAGCTATGGAGTAGCCACCTTGCTGCCCTACCAATTCCATGGCCTCCTCCTCCATCGGGCTTACCATGGAGATAATGCACTTCACTGCCGGTCTTGGCACATTGTTTTCGACTGTGTCTTCAGGAGAAGACAGTGCACAAAGATGAACAATGTTAGTCTCCCAGAGGGGACAAGTCCAACACCACTGATGGTGATAGTCCAGCAGTCCATGATGGGGGCACACATATGTCTCCTGCATTTGGTCCCTCTCGAGGGACTTTGTGGGGTTAAACATTGACTGACATGCGCCTCTCACCAAGTTGTAGCCAAGCCTCAGGTAGCATGTCCTGCTACCCTTCCCCAATGCACACGACTGGGTGGTCTCTCCCTTTCTACCAAACACTCCTTCTCGCTTTGCAATGTCCAAAGGGTCCAAACTGTTTGGAGTTCTCATCTTAGCAGCCCAAACCAGGTCATTGACCCGCTTCCTGCAATGGATCCATGTCCTGGGGTTGACCCCACAGCTGTTGACCTCCTCACATCTCTGTCCAGGGTGCTTGGTTAGGCAGGCAAGTCTCCTCTTCCCATCCCTGTGGAAGAGGACCTCCCACCTTTGCCTTGCAGCCTGCAGGAGAATCTGCATGGAAGCATCACTAAACCATGGGGCCACCTGGGGCTTCCTTCAGCCATGGTCGCTTCAGGTTCGTGTTCAGCTCCTTGCCTATCAAAGGCAGCAGAAGGGCTCCTGGGCAGGATAGGGCACACAGGAAGGCACTCCTGGCAGCCCTTTAAATATGGTGCGAGCACCAGCTATTGCATCAGATGACTGAGCCTCATTTCCTGCCTCTGGTGATTGATTGCATGGACCCCACGCCTCCCCTTCCTTAACTGCACGTGTGGCAATGGCACGTGCTTCCAGTGCCATCGCTGAGACCTGCACTGTTACATTAAAATTCAGCCCACTCACATGCCTTAATCAAGATTAGAACAGGGAGCACTGAGTGAGCAGCACATCACGCGTATGGGATGTGGGAGCTAGTTGACGGTAGTGACCCCATTTTCAATGGTTTTGGGTGGCAATGGGATTCTTCAGATGTGCGCTTGTTGGATGATTTCTCTCTCTGATGGAAGGTGAATTACAGAGTCATCTGTCATAAGGGCTGAGAGGTGCTCAAGTAAAATATTACTGAATTAGTGTGACCGTTGCAGCTATGCCAGTCTGCTGATTGCCGTGCGGCCTGGAATGACCTCAGTGGTCATCCTCCAATGCCTGGGGGCTGGGCAACTTTGAAGCCCTCCCTTTGCTTTCCTTTTCTTCTTCTTCCTCTCCGCTCCGTCCTCCTGAGGAAGAGCAGGGTTCCAGCTTTTCCTCGTCATCCAACTCCAGGCCTCTTTGTACAATCATGTTGTGCAGTCACAACAGATGACCACAATATGAGACACCCTGGCTGGCTCATATTGGAGGGCACCACCCAACCGGTCAAGGCAACAGAAGCACATCTTCAAGATGTCAATGGTCTGTTCAGTGCAGCTTCGTGTTTGGAGATGGCTCTGGTTGTAGTACCTCTCTGCATTCATGTCTGGGTGCCAGACGGATGTCAGTAGCCACCTTCTCAGGTGATAACCCTTAAGGCCTCAGCAGCCACCCATGGAGTAGGGATGTTGACCTGAGTGGTGCGGTACCTGGAACCCTCAAAGGATAAAGGAATGACAGTTGCCCAGGAACCGAGCGCAGACCTGCAAGATGCACCTCCTATGGTCACAAGCCAGCTGGAAATGCAGTGAACGGAAGCCTTTTCTATTCAGGGATCTGGCTGGCTGGTTGGTCGGTGCCTTGATGGCTATGTGGGTACAATCAACGACCTCCAACCTGAGGAAATCCATTGATGGCGGCAAAGTCCAAAGCCCTCTGTGCTTGCACTGACCCATCTGTCTCAAAATGGATGGTGATGGTGACCTTGACGTTTACCGGTAGCAGACTGCCATGGGGGCTGCAAGGCATCAGGTCATTGTGGATCTTTTTTTTATTCTTTCATGGGATGTGGGCATCGCTGGCCAGGCCAGCATTTGTTGCCCATCCCTTGACAACTGAGTGGCTTGCTGGGCCATTTCAGAGGGCAGTTCAGAGCAACCACATTGCTGTTGGTCTGGAGTCACATGTAGGCCAGACTACGTAAGGACAACAAAGTTCCTTCCCTAAAGGGTATTAATGCATTGGTGTTAATTTTTCAAAATTCGTTAGATTCTGGAAAGGTTCCATCAGACTGAAAAATAGCAAATTTAACCCCTCTATTCAAAATGGGGGTGGGGGTGTGGCAGAAAACAGGTAATTATACATCAGTTAGTTTGATGTTTGTCTTGGGGAAGGTGTTAGAATCTATCATTAAGGAGGCTATAGCTGGGCACTTAGAAAAACTCAAGGTAATCGGGAATAGTCAGCATGGCTTTGTGAAAGATAGATCATGTTTAACCAATTTACTGGAGTTCTTTGAAGGAGTAACATGCTGTGGATAAAGGACAGCCTGTTGACGTACTGTACTTGGATTTCCAGAAGACATTTGACAAGGTGCCACATTAAAGGTTATTGCGCAAAGTAGGATCTCATGGTGTAGTGGGTAACATATTAGCACGGATAGGAGAAATAGGTCCTTTTCTGATTGGCAGGATGTGACGAGTGGAGTCCCATAGGAGTCTGTGTAGGGGCCTCAATTTTTTACAATTGATATGAATGACTTAGATGAGGGGAGCAATGGCATGGTAGCTAAATTTGCAGATGACATAAAGATAGGTAGAGATGTATGTTGTGAAGAGGACATAAGGAGTTTGCAAATATAGATAAGTTGCGTGAGTGGGCAAAAATCTGGCAGATGGAGTATAATGTGGAAAAATGTGAAGTTGTTCACTTTGGCAGCAAGAATAAAAAAGCAGAGTATTACTTAAACGGAGAATGACTTAAGAATTCTGAGGTGTAGAGGGATCTAGGTGTTCTAATGCATGAGTTACCAAAAGTTAGTATGCAGGTACAGCAAGTAATAAAGAAGGCTAATGGAATGCTATCCTTTATTACGAGAGGAATTGAAAATAAAAGTAAGGATGTTATGCTTCCATTATACAGTGCATTGATGAGACCACATCTCGAATACTGCGTGCAGTTTTGGTCTCCTTATTTAAGGAAGGATATGAATGCGTTGGAGGAGAATCCATTTGGTTAGAGTTAAGCAGAAAGGGTACGAACACTCTACTGGACGTATTCTATCGGCCTCTAAGTAGTGTGAGAGATATCGAGGCGCAACTTTACAAGGAAATCACAGAGATGTGCAAGAACTATTGAGTGGTGATAATGGGGACTTTAATTACCCAAATATGAATTAGGAAAATGTTAGAGTAAAGGGAAAGGAGGGGAAGGAATTTCTGAAAAGTGTTCAAGAGAAGTTCCTTGACCAGTATGTGCTGGTCCAACTAGGAAGGAGGCATTGCTGGATCTGGTGCTGGGGAATGAGGTGGGCCAAGTGGACAAAGTGCCCATGGGAGAAGACTTGGATAAGAGCAATCATCATATCACAAGGTTTAGATTAGTAATGGAGAAGTGCAAGGAACAATCTGTAGTAGAACTTCGAAATTGGATGGAGGCTAACTTCACTGGGTTGACAGGGGATCCAGCCAGGGTAAAATAGAACCAAAGATTGACAGGAAAAACTACAACTGAACAATAGGATTTTTAAGGAGGAGGCATTTCAGGTACAGGCTAGGTACATTCCAACAAGAGGGAAAGGCAGGGGAACGAAAGCCAGGCCTCCTTGGCTGATGAGGGAGCTAGAGAATATGATGAAACAAAAAAAAGAGGGTGTATGATGCATGTCAGGTGAATTCTTCAAATGAGAACCAGGCCACATACAATAAGTTGAGAGGGGAAGTGAAGAGGGAAATAAGACTGGCAAAGACAGAATATGAGAATAGAACGGCAGTTAACATAAAACATAACCCAAATATCTTCTACTGGCATGTAAATAGTAGTAGTATGAGGTGGGGTGTTTCCTATTAGGGACAAAGAGGGTGATATATGCTTTGAGATGCAAGGCAAGGCTAGAATACTTAATGAGTACTTTGTATCAGTGTTTACTAAGAAAGAGGATGCTGACAAAATATCAGTAGAAGCAGAGATGGTAGAGGTAATGGATAGGGTGAAAATTGATAGGAAGGATGTACTGGAAAGGCTGGCTATGCTCAGAGTGGATACGTCACCTAGTCCGGATGGCTTGCATCCCAGGTTGCTAAGGGAAGTGGGGGGTGAAGATAGTGGAAGGACTTGCCATAATCTTCCAATATTCCCTATATATAGGAGAGGTGTCAGAGGATTGGAAAGTTGCAAATATGCCATCCTTATACAAGAAAGGGTATAAGGACATTCCTAGTAACTACAAACAGGTCAGTTTAACATCAATGGTGGACAAAGTTTTAGAAATAATAATCAGGGGGAAAATTAACAGGCACTCGGAGAGGTTTGAGTTAAGTAAAGAGAGCCAGGATGGATTTGTAAAAGGCAGATCATGGTTGACTGATCGAACTGAATTTTTTGATGAAATAACAGAGAAGTTTGATGGAGGGAATATAGTGGCTGCCATCTATATGGATTTTTAAGAAAGCACATAACAAAGTACCACATAAAAGGCTGGTTAACAAAATCGAGGCTCATGGAATAGGAGGGTCAGTGTCCAATGGATAAAAAATTGGCTTAAGGACAGAAAACAGCGAGTCGTGGTAAATAGTTGTTTTTCAGACTGTAGGATGGTAGACAGTGGTCTTCCCAAGGGTCAGTGCTGGGACCACTGCTTGTTTTTGATATATATAAATGACTTGGATATTGGTATACAGAGTAAAATTTCAAAATTTGGCGATGATACTAAACTTGAAGGTGTGGCAGTGAGAATGCGACCAATCGAGTGCAACAGCACACAGAAAGGCTAGCAGAATGGGAAGACAAGTGGCAGATGAAATTTAATAAAGAGAAGTGAGGGTGATGCATTTTGGCAGAAGGAATAAGAAGAGCCAATATATAGTTATGGCACAGTTCTAAAGAGTGTGCAGGGACAGAGGGACCTTTGAAGGTGGCAAGACAGATTGAGAGAGTAGTTAGCAAAGCATATCGGCTCTTGGACTTAATAAATAGAGGTATTGAGTACAAAAGCAGGCAAGTTATGCTGGACCTTTATCAAGTTCTCATTAGGTCACAACTGGAGTATAGCGTCCAGTTCTGGTCGCCACACTTTAGGAAGGATGTGAAGGTCCTTGGGAGGGCGCAGAGGAGATTTTCCAGAATGGTTCCAAGGATGAGGGATTTCAGCTACAAGGTTAGGTGGGAGAAGCTGGGGTTGTTCTCCTTGAATCAAAGGAGATTGAGGGGAGATCTGATAGAGGTGTACAAGATTATGAGAGGTTTAGGTAAGGAAGACAAAGAAAAGCTGTTCCTGTTAGCTGATGGTGCAAGAACAAGGGGCACAGATTTAAGTTTTTGGGCGGATGTGTGGAAGAACTTTTTTACGCAACGAGTGGTAATGACCTGGTGCTTGCTGCCTATGAGGATGGTGGAAACTGAGAGGGCCGAGTGGCCTACTCCTGCTCCTAATTCATATGTTTGTATTTCAAAATGAGATTGGATGGGCACTTGAGGGAAATAAACTTTCAGGACTATGGGGATAAAGCAGGGAAATGGGACTGCCTGGACTGTTCTACAGAGAGCCAGCATGGACTCGATGGGCCAAATGGCCTCCTTCTGTGTCATAATGACTATGACTCTGCAGGCAGGATTTTCATGGTGAGATGGGTCTGGCATGGAGGCAGGCGGGCCCAGTGCTTCCCACCGCCAGACAGCATGCCTATTCCCCAGCACAGTCCAGACCCCCAACTATTTTTCAGGAGGCCTGATCAGGTCCAGAATGGCTTACTGCCTGCAAGTGGCAGATAACTTATTGAGCCAATTAACGGGCCTATTAAGGCCCTCTCCCGCACCAACTGGAAGTTTCCAATCAGCAGGGGCTCCCCCTCCACAAAGGCGGTCTGGCAGTTGTGGTCATTTTTACTTTTTTAAATTTTATAAGTGCTGAGAAGGTGCGTCAAGATGGAGTGTGCCCTCTGGCTATTAATTGGCTGATCCTCCAAAAATTATGTCATGTGACTATTGCCAACAAGGTGTTGGGTTGGGACCCGCATTTGACGTTCCAACCCCAGACGGAAAATTCAACCCTATGACTCTACATCAGGTCCCAATGGCATCATTGGGATCCAATTGCAATTTTTACAACACAGCCTGAGTGTAAAGCAGCGGTTGCTTTTCCACCAGGCCAGCCCAGTGATAATGCAGATCAGAGCCAGAAGAGGCCCAGAAAGGTACGGTTAAAATATGTTTTCATTTTCCTTGTGGAAAGCATAGGACTCCTCTGCTGAATTTTTGCCTCCACCCCCAAATCAATCACAGGACACCTGTGAGACAGTGTGTAAACTGAACTCATTAATTACCTGTTGTCGCCAAATAGTTGATTTTCTTGTAATTTTCCAGAGCTTCCAGGTTATTTCTCATGCAGAACAGGTGGAAAGTCAGCTGGTGGCTTTTAAGTGAGGCTTGGGTCTCAATTCTGGATCAGCAGATGTTTTTTCATCAGTCTGTGCCTGATATCTGCCTCTTGGATAGCCATATTAGGGCCAAGATTCTCTTCCAGACTGCCACCGAAGTCATCTCTCTGATTTCACCTCAACCACAACCCAATTTTCAGCCCCTATGCACATTGAACTCCTGGTGAGGTTGCTGCCACCAAGAAGGAGCATATCAGTGTAGAGAGGGGAATATTGATAGTGTTGCACATGAGCCAGTAAGGCATCTTAAAAAGCCTAAGTGTCTTGAAGATTGAAGGCCTCGACCAAAATCAATGCCTTCCGGACATAAGTGTTTGAGACCAGATTGGAGAGGGTGAAGGGCACTACAAGGCCCTCTTCCTGCCATTGAAGCAGTGGTAGGCCTCAATGCCCGAATTCTCCTGAGGCAGGATCAAGGAGAATTTTAGCTAAGTGGTCTGCAGAAATCCAAATTGACCAGGCAAATTTTTATCCCCTATCCCTGCCTGAAGCACAGTCAGCTTTGCTTATTCATGCTTCATTTATCCAATTTTCCCCCAAAATATTTGTAGCTGACATTCAAATATTTCTATTGAAAGTCGGCTATATTTGAACACAATAACATTTTACTTACGGCTAAGGGATAAAGTTCAAGGACTAGAAAATCGTTTGCCCCAATCTTCAGGCACCGGGGTCACAATTTGAGAGTGTATGATCCATCTCAGCTTCCTGCAGAGGCTCCAGCATCACAGACAATTTGTTTCACTCCACATGATATCAAGAAATGGCTGAGCACACCAGATACAACAAAGGCTATGGGCCGTGACAACATCACAGCCGCAGTGCTTGTGCTTCAGAACTAGTCGCGTCCCTCGCCAAGCTATTCTTGTACTACACTGGCATCAACCCTACAAAGTGGAAAATTGCCCAGGTATGCCCTGCCCACAAAAAGCGGGACAAATCCAATCAGGCAATTACCATGCCATCAGCCTACAAAAACAACAACTTATATTTATACTCTCAATTATCAGCAAACTGATGGAAGGTATTGTCAACCTTGTTATCAAGCAGACCTATTCACCAATAACTTGCCCACCGGTGCACAGTTAGGTTTTGCCAGGACCACTCAGCTCCAGGCCTCATTGCGGTCCGAGTCCAAACTTGGACAAAAGAGTTGCATTCCAGAACTGAGGTGAGAATGACTACCTTGACATTAAGGCAGCAGGTGTGGCATCAAGGAGCACCAGTAACATTGAAGTCAATATAAATCGGGGGAACACTCTCCACTGGCTGGAATCATATTTAGCACAAAGGAAGATGGTTGTGGTTGTTGGAGACCAATCATCTCAACCCCAGCACGTCGCTGCAGGAGTTCCTCCGGACAGTGTCCTCGACCTAAATGTCTTCAGCTGCTTCATCACTGATCTTCCCTCTGATCTATTCCGGAAAGCCAGGTGATGAAGGATAGAACTGGAGCCTTATCTTTACACACTTTATAAACTTTTATTTACAGACAATTTACATTATAAACATGCACCTCCTAACCCAACAATTACAGTTTCAATCTGCTCTGATATATAGGAACATAGGTGAGTCTCCAGTTAATGCCCATGACCTGAACACAATTAAATACTAAACTGCTATACAATTAACACCCTCCATCATAAGGTCAGAAGTGGGGATGTTTGCTGATGAATGCACAGTGTTTGGTTCCATTTGTAATTCCTCAGATAATGAGGCAGTCCATGCCTGGATGCAGCAAGACCTGGGCAACATTCAGGCTTGGGCTGATAAGTGGCAAGTATTATTCGTGCCGCACAAATGCCAGGCAATGACTATTTCCAGTGAGAGAGAATCTAAACATCTCCCCTTGATATTCAACAGCATTAATAACATTCAATCCCACAACATCAACATCCTGGAGTCACGACTGACCAAAAACATAACTGGACCAGCTGCATAAATAGTCTGGCTACAAGAACAGCTCACTACCTTAAACATGTACTCCCTTAACCACCACCGCACCATGACTGCACTGTGTACCATCTACAAGATGCACTGCAGCAATTCACTAAGACTGCTTTGACAGTATGGACGGAATTTTTTGCATGACGGACAGTAGCCGTCCACCGACCAAGAGGTCGGTGACGATCCTGCCTCCACCGGGCCTGGGGATCCAGTCTGGATTTTACAGTTCACAGGCCCTTAATTGGTCTTAGGCGGGACTTCCACCTCATTGAGGCAGGAAGTCCCGCCTAATGGAGCTGCCAGCCAATCAGCGGGCCGGCAGCTCTTAGTCCCAGCAACGCCACTGGGAGAGTTGGCCACTGCTGGGACTACACCCAGCTTGAAGATGAAGAGGAAGGATAGCCTGGAAAAGAGGTAGGTGTATGGGGCCTCGCCAGCGGTGATCAGTTGGCCCCCAGCGAGGCAAGTTGACTGGGGGGAGGGGGCGTGTTGGGCATTAGGGTTGGTTGGGGTATCGGGGATGGCTCTCCATCAGGCACAGGGTGCTCAATCAGGAGGCCCACCCCGGCCGTCAGAAGGCCGCCTGCGTTTGTTGGGCGGCTTTTCTCAGGCCTGGGCCGCCCACCTGCCAATGGTAAAATTCCCGTGGCAGCGGGCGGAGGCTCTTAAATGGCCGTTAATTGGCCACTTAAGGCCTTAATTGGCCTGGGATGGGCAGGCTGTTACCTGCCGCTGCTGCCAAACCGCGTAAAATGGCTCCCCTCACCCCCACCACCAGCCCGCTCTTTGGAGGGGGGGCATAACATTCTGGACTATCTCGCACACTACCAATCTCTACTGCCTAGAAGAATAAGGGCAGCAGTAGTATGGGAACACCACCACCTGCAAGTTCCCCTCCAAGTCACACACCATCCTGATTTAGATATTTATTGCCATTCCTTTACTGTTGCTGCGTCAAATTCCTGGAACTCCCTGCCTAACAGCACTGTGGAAGCACCTTCGCCACAAAGACAGTATCAGTTCAAGAAGGTGGGTCACCATTACCTTCTGAAGGGCAATTAGGATGGTCGTTTCAATAAATGCTGGTCTTTCCAACAAAGCCCACATCCATAAATGAGTAAAAACAAGTATTGAGCCTGATTTTGCTGTAGAAAAATGATCAGGCTAAGAGTGCACACTGTTGTTAAATCATAAATTGACAGCAACTTCCAGTGACTGCACATCACAGCTAAACGTGGAAATCAGGAAGTTGCTGTCTGAACTGCCATTCTCCTCCTGAAGCTTCGCTACAATTGTACCTCTCTAAGAGATGCAGCATGGAAATACATGGAACAGTGTTAAGTTCCTGTACTTACGTGGTTGTTCCTCTAAACTAGCCATAAAAAGTTAGGGCTTGTCCATTTCTGTGTAAGCAAGTTTTTAATGACAAGTTAAGTCTAAAGTACTGCCAAACAACTTCTCTGGCACTAAAAGTTAGTTTTTACAAGTGTGGAGTCTCATTCCTTCAGATATTAATTATTGTTGGCGATTTATAAAGAAGTAGTTTTTTACTTTTTCTTTCTGCTGTGGGAATAGGAAGAGAATGATGGGTTGACGGTGAGGCATCTGAACTTATGCGTGGATGCAGAAGATGTGGGCAGGGTTCTTAAAGAGTTTTTTGTCTCTGTATTCACAAAGGAGAGGGTTGATGCAGACATTGTAGTTAAAGAGGAGGAGTATGAAATATTAGATATGATAAACATAATTAGAGAAGAAGTGCTTGAGGGTCTGACATCCCTGGAAGTGGATAAATTGCCAGGACCAGATGGATTGCATCCCAGGTTGTTAAAGGAAGCCAGGGAGGAAATAGCAGATGCGCTGAGGATCATCTTCAAATCCTCACTAGATACAGGTGAGGTACCAGATGATTGGAAGCCTGTGAAAGTTGTACCATTGTTTAAAAGGGGTGCATGGGATAAGCCAGGTAATTATAGGCCAGTCAGTCTGACCTCAGTGGTGGGTAAATTATTAGAATCTATTCTGAGGGATAGGATAAACTGTCACTTAGAAAGGCATGGATTAATCAGGGATAGTCAGCATGGATTTGTTAGGTGAAGGTCATGTCTTACTAACTTGATTGAGTTTTTTGAGGAAGTGACCAGGAGGATTGATGAGGGGAGTGTAGTGGATGTGGTTTAAATGGATTTTAGTAAGGCATCTAACAAGGTCCCGCATGGCCAACTGGTCAGTAAAATGAAAGCCCATGCGATACAGGGGAAGGTGGCAGGTTGGATCCAGAATTGGCTCAGTGACAGGAAGCAAAGGGTAGTAGTCGACGGACGTTTTTGTGAATGGAAAGCGGTTTCCAGTGGTGTTCCACAGGGCTCAGTGTTGGGTCCCTTGCTGTTTGT
Organism: Heterodontus francisci; assembly: GCF_036365525.1. Classification (NCBI taxonomy): domain Eukaryota; kingdom Metazoa; phylum Chordata; class Chondrichthyes; order Heterodontiformes; family Heterodontidae; genus Heterodontus; species Heterodontus francisci. The sequence continues at coordinate 44,548,241 of NC_090388.1, read as the reverse complement.
GGTATATATTAATGATTTCGACTTAAATGTGGGAGGCATGATTGGGAAATTTGCTGATGACACAATAATTAGCCATGTAATTAATAGCGAGGAGGAAAGCTGTTGACTCCAGAATGATATCAATGTTTTGGTTGAGTGGACTGAAAAGTGGCAAATGGAATTCAATCTTGAGAAGTCTGAGGGATTGCATGTGGGGAGGGCAAATACAGCGAGGGAATATACAATAAACGGGAGGATATTGAGAGGGATAGAAGAAATACATGTACCTTGGAGTGCATGTCCACAGGTCCCTGAAGGTGGCAGGACATGTGGATAGAGTGGTTAAGAAAGCATATGGATTGCTTTCCTTTATTGGCCGAGGTATAAGAGTACAAAAGCAGGGATGTGATGCTGGAACTGTATAGAGCGTTGAGTTAGGCCACAGCTGGAGTATTGCGTACAGTTCTGGTCACCACATTACAGAAAGGACATAATTGCTCTGGAAAGAGTACAGAGGAGGTTTACAAGAATGTTGCCAGGGCTTGAAGGTTGCAGCTATGATGAAAGTTTGGATAGGCTAGGGTTGTTTTCCCTTGAACTGAGGAGGCTGAGGGGTGACTTTATTGAGGTGTACGAAATTATGAGGGGCCTAGATAGAATAGAGAGGAAGGACCTGTTTCTCCTGGCGGGAAGGTTAGTTACCGGGGACACAGATTTAAAGTGATTGGTAGAAGGATTAGAGGGGACATGAGGGGAAACCTTTTCACCCAGAGGGTGGTGGGTATCTGAAATTCACTGCCAGGAATGGTGGTGGAGGCAGAGACCCTCAATTCTTTTAAAAGGTACCCGGACATGTACCTGAGGTGCTGTAACCTGCGGGGCTATGGACCAGATGCTGGAAGGTGGGATTAGTTTGGGCGGATAGTTTATTCGGCCGGCGCCGACATGATGGGCTGTACTTTCTCTGTGGTTCTATGTTTCAATCAAGTCGCCTCTTACTCTTCTAAACTCCAGTGGATACAAGCCTATCTGGTCCAATCTTTCCTCGTTAATCAGCCTGCCCATTCCAGGTATTAGTCCAGTAAACCTTCTCTGAACTGCCTCCAATGCATTTACATCCTTCCTTAAATAAGGAGACCAGTATTGTACATAGTACTACAGATGTGGTCTCACCAGTGCCCTCTATAGCTGAAGCATAACCACCCTACTTTTGTATTCAATTCCCCTCACAATAAACAATAACATTCTATCAGCTTTCCTAATTATGTGTTGTACCTGCATAATAACCTTTTGTGATTCATGCACGAGGACACGCAGATTCCCTCTGCATCTCAGAGTTCTGCAATCTATCACCATTTGGATAATACATTTCTTTTTTATTCTTCCTGCCAAAATGGACAATTTCACATTTTCCCACATTATACTCCATTCGCCAGGTCTTTGACCACTCACTTAACCTGTCTATATCCCTTTGTAGCTTCCATATGCCATCTTCACAATTTACTTTCTGACCTATCTTTGTGTCATCAGCAAATTTAGCAACCATACCTTCGGTCCCTTCATCTAAGTCATTTATATAAATTGTAAAAAGTTGAGGCCTGTGGCACACAACTCGTTATATCTTGCCAACCAGAAAATGACCCATTAATGCTGACTGTTTCCTGTTAGCTAGCCAATCTTCTATCCATGCTGGATTACCACAGCTAACCAGAGGTAAATAAGAGTCCATTAAAGGCTTTTTTCAGTTTCTCCAAGAAGAGGATTAGTGCATATACAATTTAGAACATTGGGCACCAAGTTTTGATTGGGTCTTTGGGTACAAACCTGTTGGGATCCATCGGAAGAAGAACAGATAATGGTGTGGAACCTGGTTCCACTGGGACTATCCCCTGTTTTGTCAGCTGAAACATTTTACGGTGGGGGAGGGGGATAAGTCAAACCTTCCACCCTCTCTTCCTATGACAACATGGAGTGTCTGGTGGAGTTCCTGGACTACCCTAGCAACTCTATCCAGTATCCCCTCAGCAGGCCTCAGGTGAACTGTCACCAGCTGAAAGCAGGTATGATTTCCATTTAAGCCTCAGAATTTTTGAATGTAATGAAGAGAATCAATTACCATCAGAAAGTCTCCCCATGGTTCCCCAAGGAGTTAAAGATGCAAATGTCTTCATACCTCATTGGGCCCTTCCGGGGCCTTCTCTCATTTAATGTAGTAGCATGGCATTGATCCAGCATTCCTGCTAGCAGTTGGGAACAGGTGACAATGTTTTTTCCTTACTGGTGCAATGCATTTGTACTAGATAAGCAAATGACACCACTCCTGTCATTTGAAATAGGGTGCTGGCCTGCCTTCTCAAAGCAGTCCTACTGGAATGATCTTTAATGCTTATGCACCAAGTTTGTTAGTATTCAAGCAGGAAGTTAAATTTCTTTGGAAAAGGTGAGATAGCAATGATAATTTTAGTGTTGTTCAGATTTTTTGGAAACAAACAATGATTTCAATTTAAAGGTACCATATTGACATATGTATAACCTTCCCCGGGAGCTCAGCCCCATATCTGGGCCTTTCCCAAGAAAAACAGTAACTAACGTGCTTGACGTTGCACTCTGAACTTAAGCTATTTTTTGATTTTTTAAACTGCTTTACATGCAAGTTAATATGATAAACTTAATGAGGCAGAATACCCCATTAATGCTTGACTACCTGTTTGAATTAAAGAGTAAATTGTTAAGGATCACTTAAATTTCCAGTTTAAATGAATTTATAATCAGACTTCAATCAGGAAAAACAAACTCAATATTTTTCTGTGACAAGAGAAAACTACATCATAATTTTCTTACATTTTCCATGTCACAGGGCAGGAGTTTAGGGTAAAATGTTATTTACTGTCAGTGTTCATTCTGTTGATCAGCAACAAGTCAAATAAAATTTTACCAAGAGCTAAAGACAAGCAAGTTAAAATGTATCATGTGATGAACATAGTAAAATAATTCACACAATGTGTTTGTTAGTGTATTAAGTTATATTAATTGCATGAGTTATCCAAAGATGTATTTCAGAACATGAGAACATTAGAACATTACAGCGCAGTACAGGCCCTTCGGCCCTCGATGTTGCGCCGACCTGTGAAACCATCTGACCTACACTATTCCATTTTCATCCATATGTCTATCCAATGACCACTTAAATGCCCTTAAAGTTGGCGAGTCTACTACTGTTGCAGGCAGGGCGTTCCACGCCCCTACTACTCTCTGAGTAAAGAAACTACCTCTAACATCTGTCCTATATCTATCACCCTTCAACTTCAAGCTATGTCCCCTCGTGTTTGCCATCACCATCCGAGGAAAAAGACTCTCACTATCCACCCTATCTAACCCTCTGATTATCTTATATGTCTCTATTAAGTCACCTCTCCTCCTCCTTCTCTCCAACGAAAACAACCTCAAGTCCCTCAGCCTTTCCTCATAAGACCTTCCCTCCATACCAGGCAACATCCTAGTAAATCTCCTCTGCACCCTTTCCAAAGCTTCCACATCCTTCCTATAATGCGGTGACCAGAACTGCACGTAATACTCCAGGTGCGGCCGAATCCAGAGTTTTGTACAGCTGCAGCATGACCTCGTGGCTCCGAAACTCGATCCCCCTACTAATAAAAGCTAACACACCATATGCCTTCTTAACAGCCCTATTAACCTGGGTAGCAACGTTCAGGGATTTATGTACCTGGACACCAAGATCTCTCTGTTCATCTACACTACCAAGAATCTTCCCATTAGCCCAGTACTCTGCATTCCTGTTACTCCTTCCAAAGTGAATCACCTCACACTTTTCCGCATTAAACTCCATTTGCCATCTCTCAGCCCAGCTCTGCAGCCTATCTATGTCCCTCTGTACCCTACAACATCCTTTGGCACTATCCACAACTCCACCGACCTTCGTGTCATCTGCAAATTTACTAACCCACCCTTCTACACCCTCTTCCAGGTCATTTATAAAAATGACAAACAGCAGTGGCCCCAAAACAGATCCTTGTGGTACACCACTAGTAACTAAACTCCAGGATGAACATTTGCCATCAACCACCACCCTCTGTCTTCTTTCAGCTAACCAATTTCTGATCCAAAGCTCTAAATCACCTTCAACCCCATACTTCCGTATTTTCTGCAATAGCCTACCATGGGGAACCTTATCAAACGCCTTACTGAAATCCATATACACCACATCCACTGCTTTACCCTCATCCACCTGTTTGGTCACCTTCTTGAAAAATTCAATAAGGTTTGTGAGGCACGATCTACCCTTCACAAAACCGTGCTGACTATCGCGAATGAACTTATTCTTTTCAAGATGATTATAAATCCTGTCTCTTATAACCTTTTCCAACATTTTACCCACAACCGAAGTAAGGCTCACAGGTCTATAATTACCAGGGCTGTCTCTACTCCCCTTCTTGAACAAGGGGACAACATTTTCTATCCTCCAGTCTTCCGGCACTATTCCTGTCGACAATGACGACATAAAGATCAAGGACAAAGGCTCTGCAATCTCCTCCCTGGCTTCCCAGAGAATCCTAGGATAAATCCCATCTGGCCCAGGGGACTTATCTATTTTCACACTTTCCAAAATTGCTAACACCTCCTCCTTGTGAACCTCAATCCCATCTAGCCTAGTAGTCTGTATACAGTATTCTCCTCAACAACATTTTCTTTCTCTACTGTAAATACTGACGAAAAATATTCATTTAACGCTTCCCCTATCTCCTCTGATTCCACACACAACTTCCCACTACTATCCTTGATTGGCCCTAATCTAACTCTAGTCATTCTTTTATTCCTGATATACCTATAGAAAGCCTTAGGGTTTTCCTTGATCCTATCCGCCAATGACTTCTCGTGTCCTCTCCTTGCTCTTCTTAGCACTCCCTTTAGATCCTTCCTGGCTAGCTTGTAACTCTCAAGCGCCCTAACTGAGCCTTCACGTCTCATCCTAACATAAGCCTTCTTCTTCTTCTTGACAAGCGCTTCAACTTCTTTAGTAAACCACGGCTCCCTCGCTCGACAACTTCCTCCCTGCCTGACAGGTACATACTTATCAAGGACACGCAGTAGCTGCTCCTTGAATAAGCTCCACATTTCGATTGTGCCCATCCCCTGCAGTTTCCTTCCCCATCCTACGCATCCTAAATCTTGCCTAATCACATCATAATTTCCTTTCCCCCAGCTATAATTCTTGCCCTGCGGTATATACCTGTCCCAGCCCATCGCTAAGGTAAACCTAACCGAATTGTGATCACTATCACCAAAGTGCTCACCTACATCTAAATCTAACACCTGGCCGGGTTCATTACCCAGTACCAAATCCAATGTGGCATCGCCCCTGGTTGGCCTGTCTACATACTGTGTCAGAAAACCCTCCTGCACACACTGGACAAAAATTGACCCATCTAAAGTACTCAAACTATAGTATTTCCAGTCAATATTTGGAAAGTTAAAGTCCCCCATAACAACTACCCTGTTACTCTCGCCCCTGTTGAGAATCATCTTCGCTATCCTTTCCTCTACATCTCTGGAACTATTCAGAACGGGATCTGAAATACCATCAAGTTTTAAGATAGTGCATCATGCACTTACCTTATCTTCCAGACGGATCAGTCTGGCTCCTGCAGTGTAGTAACCTTTGTCTAGTCCCTTTTCTACAGGAAAAGTTAAGATATAAAACAGAAAAACTGACTTTAAAAAAGTACTGTCACTGTTCTTAATGACTAGTTTTAAGAAATGTGTATTATTGGGGAAGCATGATGCACAATTTGTTATAGCACCAATGCTTTGTATTACAAAATGATGGACTTGGTTTCATGCTCATTGTTTCTGCACATAGTGGAGTAGTATTTTGTCTTGGACAGCAGTGCGCAACGGGTGGTATCATGTTGGTCACCTGTTATTCTCAATGCCTGATATTTAGATCCATTGATTACAGATGAAGTATTACAGGTGGCTGTTGCAATTATCACCCAATTTGGGCTCCAATCCAAGACAGATATCTACCCCAGTGTATTCCCAATCTCAACTAGCCACTGCCCCAAACAGATGTGAGTAAATTGTAAGAAGTATCATCCTGGGTTGATCACAATTTTCATAGTGATTCACAGCAGTGTAGATAGGCCAGAAATTTTCTTGGAGCTATGCCCTGCTCCTTATTTCCACTGCATTTCTGCTGCAGGAAACCCTGTTTGTGCATGAAAATGGGCACGTCCCACAAATTTACAACAGCTCTATGGAAATTCCCAGCTGCAGAGTCCAGGCACAAGTCTCTTGTATATACTTTTAGCTATATAATGTGCATGGCTGGAAAACATCAATAGAGAAAATGTCTGACAATATAAATGATAAAAATAAATAACAAAAAATATAGTTTGATTTACATTAAAAGTTCTTTTGGTAATAGACTTATACATTCATTACAGTCAAATTGTCATGAACTGATGTATCATATCAAAATAATTAAGAAGTTAAAGGGATATTATTAATACACCGGTGAGTTTTTTTGGACAGGCTCAGCTTTTGGAACAGATATGATCAACCAGTTTCAAAAGCTTTGCTACAACAATGAGACACACTATCGCATGAACTTTTACAAACCATTTTTTACTGCCTAAAGATTATAGCAGTGGATGTAACTGGAACATACTGGCCCAGAATTTGTGGTTGCAATAACAGTGAAACTATCAGCACTCACTATCATTCCTGTGTGAAACTGACAGCAACTTCTGTGCAGTTAAACATGGAAATCCAGAAGTTGTTGTCAGCGATACCCTTCTCCACCACAGGATGTGCTGTTGCAGTCTTTGCAGATGCAGTCAGCACAGAATCAGTGGCTTGACATGAATTTCAATTTTTCCTGCACTATTCTTGTAAAAACCATTGAAAATAATAAACCTTGTTGAAGGTGGAATTGAGTTTTTAACAATGCACTCAGTCATAATTACTGATGAACAATTTCTCTCGCCCTGAAAAACTAATTTTATCATACTATGCTAAAAGTTCCATGAATTTTAAACTAATAAAACTTAATTGTTTTCAATAGTTTATTTATGATATTTTAGCTTGTGTCTTAATCACATGTGTATGTCCCAATCTGTATTTTGCTTTCTGTAAAATGGTTAAAAAGTGAATTATAATCTGTGCTATTTACTTCCTGTTTTGCTGTCTGTGAGAATTCTTCAATCTGATTGGCTGCCATAGATCATCTATTGGTAGCACCAGATTGAAACTGATGCTGGAAGAGGGGAGATCAACGCTGGGGTACCCGCTAAATCATTGTGGACAGCTTTCTTCAGGACCAGCAGTAAATGTCTTCTCTTCACCACTGAACGCAGTATCTGGGCCAAACCCATTACCACATAACAAATTGCATTACTAGGCAGGCTCATGTTTTGAAAACTTGTAAGAGATTTTGCCAAATGACAATGCCTCAAATCATTTCAGTAGTAAAGGAGGATTTCAAAAACTGAAATATCGTAAAATGTGTGTGATTTATTCAAAGAATACTACTAAATAAGAAATATTTTGAAAGTCCAAGTGGTTCTGCACTGAGGTTGGGAATGAAAGAAAATCAATCCTGAAAACATACTGTTGAGTGCATGGGGCTGACTTTAACTATAGCTGCTCATGGAAAATGGGCCAGCAGTGGCTGAAAATGGCATCATATCACATACGAACATATGAATTAGGAGCAGGAGTAGGCCACTCAGCCCCTCGAGCCTTCTCCACCATTCAATAAGATCATAGCTGATCTGATTATAACCTCGACTCCTCATTCCCGCCTACCCCGATAATCTTTCACCCCCTTGCTTATCAAGAATCTATCTACCTCTGCCTTAAAAATATTCAAAGACTCTTCTTCCACTGCCTTTTGAGGAAGAGAGTTCCAAAGACTTACGACCCTCTGAGAGAAAACATTCTCCTCATCTCTGTCTTAAATGGGAGATCCCTTATTTTTAAATAATGACCCCTAGTTCTAGATTCTCCCACAAGGGGAAACATCCTTTCCACATTTTTGTATTTTTGGTTACGTTTTTCTTTAGAGAACTCATGTATTTTAGAATTATGGACATTGTTTTATTTGGGAAAACTGAAAAGGATCCATGGATATTGTTTTCACTGGGGTCACTGAAAGGACACTGAGGGGACTTGGTTTGTAAACAACCATTACTGGAAGTCACCTGTTTTCAGATAAATAGACAGTAGGGGCTTTTTGGACTAAGGGGAGCTGTTTACAGAGAAATGACAGGTCAAGATTTATAGAGGTCAGAAGACTTGACGCTTGAGATATTGTTTTAGTTTCGCTTTGGACAGACACTTGGGGTTTGGACAGTGTTCTGAAAGGAGTTTAAGAATCAACCTGCCAAGGACAAAACCCCAGCTCAGCCTTTTTCCATCTCTTTGAAAAGCCTGCCAGCTTTTCCATCTCTTTGGGAAGCTCGTTGAAGTGAGTATAAGAAATAGAGAAATTGATGCTGCCTTCCTCCTGAAAGGCCTGCCTGTTGCTATCATTTTGCCTGGAAAACCTGCCAAAGTGATCTTCAACATTGCCTGAAAAGAACTATTCGAGAAAGATCCCAGTGACAGCCATCTACGCATATTTGGGATGCCAAACCAAAAAGGAACAACTGACATCTTTCCATATATTTTTTTTCCTCAAGAATTAGCAAGTATTTGGCCAAAGTATTTTTTTTTTTGTAACAGCTGTAAAAAGAAAATCTATTTTTTTCGGTGAACTGGTGTGTAGTATTTGTGTGTGAGGGGCTAAGGTAAAAGGGAACTTTCATATTTCACTCTGTGTGTTAATGCTTTGCTGCGTTACTGCTTATGTGTTGTTTTATAATCAACTGATAAGTTTGTTGTTTCTGAAAGAAACCTGGTTGGTGTATTTTATTCTGGGATAAAGCGTAGAGTTTATGATTGACTGTATCGGTAACTGGGTAAACATTTAAATATATGTTGTGACCTGTGGAGAAGTGGAAATAGAAAAGACAGTGCACTCCTCCCACCTTAGTCGTAACAACATCCACCCTGTCAAGACCCCTCAGGATCTGACATGTTTCAATCAAGTCGCCTCTTACTCTTCTAAACACCAGTTTAGAAGACAAGCCTAGCCTGTCCAGCCTTTTCTCTTAAGACAACCTGCCCATTAAAGGTATTAGTCTAGTAAACCTCTCTGAACTGCTTCCAATGCATTTACATCCTTCCTTAAATAAGGAGGCCAATACTGTACACAGTACTCCAGATGTGGTCTCACCAATGCCTTGTATAATTGAAGCATAACCTCCCTACTTTTGTATTCAATTCCCCTTGCAATAAATGATAACATTCTATTAGCTTTCCTCATTACTCGCTGAACCTGCATACTAACCTTTTGCGATTCATGCACTAGCACACCCAGATCCCTCTGCATTTCAGAGCTCTGCAATCTCTCACCATTTAGATAATATGCTTCTTTTTTATTCTTCCTGCCAAAATGGATAATTTCACATTTTCCCACATGATACTCCATTTGCCAGATCTTTGCCCACTCACTTAACCTATCTATACTCCTTTGTAGCCTCCTTATGTCCTCTTCACAACTTACTTTCCTGCCTATCTTTGCAACATCAGCAAATTTAGCAACCATACCTTCGGTCCCTTCATCCAAATCATTTATACAAATTGTAAAAAGTTGAGGTCCCAGCACTGATCCCCGCAGCACACCACTCATTACATCTTGCCAACCAGAAAATGACCCATTTATGCCTACTCTCTGTTTCCTGTTAGCTAGCCAATCTTCTTTCCGATCCGATATGTTACCCCCTACATCATGAACTTTTATTTTCCACAATAACCTTTGATGTGGCACCTTCTGGAAATCTAAGTACAGTACATCCATCAGTTCCCCTTTCTTCACAGCACATATTACTTCTTCAAAGAACTCCAATAAATTGGTTAAACATGATTTTCCTTTCACAAAATCATGCTGACTCTGCCTGATTACCTTGAATTCCTCTAAGTACCATGCTATAACTTCTTCAATAATAGCTTCTAACATTTTCCGTAAGACAGATGTTAAGCCAACTGGCCTGTAGTTTCCTGCTTTCTGTCTCCCTCCCTTTTTGAATAAAGGAATTACATTTGCAATTTTCAAATCTAATGGAACCTTTCCCAAATCTAGGGAATTTTGGAAAATTAAAACCAATGTATCAAATATCTCACTGGCCAGTTCTTTTAGGCCCCTAGGATGAAGTCCATCAGGACCCAGAGACTTGTCAACCCGCAGCTCCAACAATTTGCTTAGTACCACTTCCCTGGTGATTGTAATTTTCTTGATTCCTCCCTCCCTTCCATTTCCTGAGTTACAGCTATTTCTGGCATGTTATTGTATCCTCTATAGTGAAGACTGATGCAAAATACCTGTTCAATTCATCTGCCATCACCTTATTTTCCCTTATCAATTCCCCGGACTCACTTTCTACAGGACTAACACTCACTTTGTTAACTCTTCTTTTTTAAATAGCTACAGAAACTCTTACCATCCGTTTTTATATTTCTTGCCAGCTTTCTCTCGTACTCTAATATTTCCTTCCTAGTTAATCTTTTAGTCATTCTTTGTTGCTTTTCATATTCTGCTCAATTTTCTGACCTGCCACCCATCTTTGCACAGTTATATGCTTTTTCTTTAAGTTTGATTCTATATTTAACATTTTTAGTTAACCATAGATAGTGGGTCCTCCCCTTGAAATTTTTCTTTCTCATTGGAATGTATCTATTCTGTGTATTCTGAAATATTGCCTTAAATGTCTGCCACTGCATCTCTATTGACCTATCCCTTAACCTAATGCTAGTTCACTTTAGCCAGCTCTGCTTTCATGCCCTCATAATTGCCCTTATTTAAGTTTAAAATACTAGTCTTAGACCCATTTTTCTCTCCCCCAAACTAAATGTAAAATATTATGATCGCTGCTACCTAGGGGCGCCTTTGCTATGAGGTCATCAATTAATCCTATCTCATTGCACAATACCAGATCTAGTATAGACTGCTCTCTGGTTGGTTCCAGAAAGTGCTGTTCTAAGAAACTATCCAGAAAACATTCGATGAACTCCTCATCTAGGCTACTTTTGCCCATCTGATTTTTCCAGTCTATATGTATATGAAAATCCCCCATGATTATCACCGAAACTTTCTGATAAGCTCCCATTATTTCTTCTTTTATACACTGTCCTATCATGTGGTTACTGTTAGGAGGCCTGTAAACCACTGCCATGAGTGACTTCTTGCCTTTAACATTTCTCCTTGCTACCCAAACTGCTTCTACGTCCTGGTTTCCTGAACTAAGGTCATCCTTCTCTAATGTTCTAACACCATCATTAATTAACAGAGCCCCCCTTCCACCTTTTCCTAGCTTCCTAAATGTCATGTAACTTTCAATATTCAGGTCCCAATCTATGTCATCCTGCAGCCGTGTCCCTGCAATGGCTAACAGATCGTACTTATTTATTTCTATTTGCGCTATCAGTTCATCTGCTTGTTTCGAATGCTATGTGCATTCAGATACAGAATCTTTAGTTTTGTTCCTTTATTATATTTGTAACGTCTAGCCCTGACTGCTGATTTATTCTTAGATTTGTGCTCACTGTCCCTTCCTCTCACAGTCTGTTTATCATTTCCCATATCAATACCTTTCTCTCTTGCCTTGTCTCTGCTCTTTGATTTAACACCTCTTTCCAAATCTGATCTCTAGTCCCCACTATTTAGTTTAAAACCCTTGCTACTTCCCTAGTTATGTGGCTCACTAGAACACCAGCCCCAGCACAGTTGAGGTGTAGACCATCCCAATGGCACAGCGCCGACTTTTCCCAGTACTATGGCAGTGCCCCACGAACTGGAAACCACTTCGACCGCACCAGTCTTTGAGCCACGCTTTATTTCTCTAATCTTTCAGGTTTCAGAGCTGGAGTGGCAGCTGGGGACACGAGGCGGAGCGTATCATGGATAGCACGTATGGAGAGGTGGTCACACCGCAGGCTCAGACTCCACAGGCAGGAAAGAAATGGGTGACCACCAAGCAGAGCAAGAGGACTAGGCAGACAGTGCAGGAATCTCCTGTGGATATTCCCCTGCAAAACAGATATACTGCTTTGAATACTGTTGGAAGAATGGCCTCTCAGGGGAAAGCAGCAACAGCCCAATTCATTGCACCATGGTTGGCTCTGCTTCACAGGGGAGGAATAAAAAGTGTGGGAATGCAATAGTTATAGGGGATTCAATTGTAAGGGGAATAGATAGGTGTTTCTGTGGCCGCAAAAGAGACTCCAGGATGGTATGTTTCCTCCCTGGTGCTAGGGTCAAGGATGTCTCAGAGCGGTTACAGGACATTCTGAAGGGGGAGAGTGAACTGCCAATGGTCGTGGCACACATTGGTACAAACGATGCAGATAAAAAAAAGGATGAGGTCCTAAAAGCAGAATATAGGGAGTTAGGAAGTAAGTTGAAAAATAGGACCTCAAAGGTAGTGATCTCAGGATTATTACCAGTGCCATGTGCTAGTCAGAGTAGAAATAGCAGGAGATATCGGATGAATACGTGGCTGAAGAGATGGTGTGAGGGGAAGGGTTTTAGATTCCTGGGACATTGGGATCGGTTCTGGGGTAGGTGGGACCAGTACAAACTGGGCAGGATGGGGACTGATGTCCTCGGGGGAGTATTTTCGAGAGTGGTTGGGAAGGGTTTAAACTAAAATGGCAGGGGGATGGGAACCTTTGCAAGGTGTCAGAGGAGGGAGGATCAAAGACAAGAACAAAAGACAGTAAGGGGAATAAGAAAAGTGATAGGCAGAGAAATCAAGGACCAGAATCAGACAGGGCCACAGTGAAAAATAGTGGGAAGGGGCCAAGTATTGTTAAAAAGACAAGCCTTAAGGCTTTGTGCCTTACCGCGCGAAGCATTCGCAATAAAGTGGATGAATTAATCGCACAAATAGATGTAAATGGGTATGATACAGTCGGGATTACAGAGACATGGCTGCAAAGTGACCAGGGATGGGAAATGAAAATCCAGGGGTATTCAGTATTTAGGAAGGACAGACAAAAAGCAAAAGTTGGTGGGGTTGCTGGTTAAAGAGGAAATTAACACAATACTGAGGAAAGATATTAGCTCTGACGATGTGGAATCTGTATGGGTAGAGCGAAGAAACACTAAGGAGCAAAAAAACGCGAGTGGGGGTTGTATCTAGACCCCCAAACTGTAGTGGTGATGTTGCGAATGGCATTAAACAGGAAATTAGAGATGTATGCGATAAAGGAACATCTATAATTATGGGTGAATTTGATCTGCATATAGATTGGGCAAATCAAACTAGTCACAATACCTAGAGGAGGAATTCTTGGAGGGAAAGGTAGCCAAACCATGGCTTGCAAGGGAAATTTTAGATAGCATTAGATCCAAGGAAGAGGCATATAAATTTGCCAGGAAAAGCAACAGACCTGAGGATTGGAAGCAGTTTAGAATTAGGCAAAGGAGGATCAAGGAATTGATTAAGAAGCGGAAAATAGAATACAAGAGCAAGCTTGCGGGGAACATAAAAACTGACTGTAAAGGTTTCTTTAGGTATGCGAAGAGAAAAAGATTGGTGAACACAAATGTAGGTCCCTTACAGTCAGAAACAGGGGAATTTATTATAGGCAATAAAGAAATGGCTGACCAACTAGATGCATACTTTGGTTCTGTCTTCACAAAGGAGGGCACAAATATCATACCAGAAATGTTGGGGAACACAGGGCTTAGCGAGAGAGAGGAACTGAAAGGAATCAGTTGAGTAGAGAAATGGTGTTGGGGAAATTGATGGGATTGAAGGCCGATAAATCCCCAGGGCCTGATGGTTTGCATCCCAGAGTACTTAAGGAAGTGGCCCTAGAAATCGTGGATGCATTGGTAGTCATCTTTCAAGATTCTGTAGACTCTGGAACAGTTCCTACAGATCAGAAGGTAGCTAATGTAACCCCACTATTTAAAAAGGGAGGTAGAAAGAAAATTATAGACCAGTCAGCCTGATGTCAGTAGTGGGGAAAATTCTAGAGTCCATTATAAAAGATTTTATAGCAGAGCACTTGGAGAACAGTGGTAGAATCGGACAGAGTCAGCATGGATTTACGAAAGGGAAATTATGCTTGACAAATCTACTGGAATTCTTCGAGGATGTAACTAGTAGAGTTGATGAGGGGGAGCCAGTGGATGTGGCTTATTTGGACTTTCAGAAGACTTTCAACAAAGTCCCACATAAGCGATTAGCATGTAAAATTTAAGCGCATGTGATTGGGGGTAGTGTTTTGCAATGGATAGAAAATTGGTTGGCGGACAGGAAACAAAGAGTAGGGATAAATGGGTCTTTTTCTGAATGGCAGGCAGTGACAATATATATTAATGATTTAGATGAGGGAACTAAATGTAATATCTCCAAATTTGCAGATGACACAAAACTGGGTGGGAGAAGGATGCAGAGAGGCTTCAGGGTGATTTGGACAAGTTGAGTGAGTGGGCTAATGCATGGCAGATGCAGTATAAATGTGAGGTTATCCATTTTGGCAGCAAAAACAGGAAGGCAGATTATTATCTGAATGGCTATAAACTGAGGGAGGGAATATGCAGCGAGACCTGTGTGTTCTCGTACACTAGTCGCTGAAGGTAAGTATGCAGGTCCAACAGGCAGTAAAAAAGGCAAATGGTATGTTGGCCTTCATAGCGAGGGGACTCGAGTACAGGAGCAGGGATGTCTTGCTGCAATTATACAGGGCCTTGGTGAGGCCACACCTGGAATATTGTGTGCAGTTTTGGTCTCCTTATCTGAGGAAGGATGTTGTTGCTATAGAGGGAGTGCAGCGAAGGTTTACCAGACTGACTCCTGGGATGGCGGGACTGACGTATGAGGAGAGATTATATTTGCTGGAGTTCAGAAGAGTGAGGGGGGATCTCATAGAAACTAATAAAATTCTAACAGGACTTGACAGGGTAGATGCAGGAAGGATGTTCCCGATGGTGGGGGAGTCCAGAACCAGGGGTCATAGTCTCAGGATATGGGGTAAACCTTTTAGGAGTGAGATGAGGAGAAATTTCTTCACCCAGAGAGTGGTGAACCTGTGGAATTCGCTAACACAGAAAGCAGTTGCGGCCAAAACATTGTATGTTTTCATGAAGGAGTTAGATATAACTCTTGGGTCTAAAGGGATAAAAGGATATGGGGCAATAGCGGGAACAGGCGACTGAGTTGGATGACCAGCCATGATCATAATGAATGGAGGAGCAGGCTCGAAGGGCCGAATGGCCTACTCCTGCTCCTATTTTCTATGTTTCTATGTATACGGGATGGTTTTATGGACCAATACGTTGAGGAACCAACTAGAGAACAGGCCTTCCTAGACTGGGTATTGTGTAATGAGAGAGGAATAATTGGCAATCTAGTTGTGAGAGACCCCTAGGGGATGAGTGACCATAATATGATAGAATTCTTCATCAAGATGGAGAGTGACGTAGTTGATTCTGAGACTAGGGTTCTGAATCTTAGTAAAGGAAACTACAAAGGTATGAGGCGCGAGTTGGCTATGATCGATTGGGAAACGTTACCTGAAGGGATGACGGTGGAAAGGCAATGGCAAACATTCAAAGAGCACATGGATGAACTGCAACAGTTTATTTATTTATGTCTGGCGCAAAAGTAAAACGGGAAAGGTAGCCAAACCATGGCTTACAAGGGAAATTAGAGATAGCATTAGCTCCAAGGAAGAGGCATATAAATTCACCAGTAAAAACAACAGACCTGAGGATTGGGAGCAGTTTAGAATTCAGCAAAGAAGGACCAAGGGATCGATTAAGAAGCAGAAAATAGAGTATGAGAGCAAGCTTGCGGGGAACATAAAGACTGACTGTAAAAGTTTCTACAGGTATGTGAAGAGAAAAAGATTGGTGAAGACAAATGTAGGCCCCTTACAGTCAGATACAGGGGAATTTATTATAGGGAACAAAGAAATGGCTGACCAACTAAATGCATACTTTGGTTCTGTCTTCACAAAGGAGGACACATATATCATACCAGAAATGTTGGAGCACACAGGGTTAGTGAGAGAGAGGAACTGAAGGGAATCAGTAGGAGTAAAGAAATGGTGTGGGGGAAATTGATGGGATTGAAGGCCGATAAATCCCCAGGGCCTGAAGGTTTGCATCCCAGAGTACTTAAGGAAGTGGCCCTAGAAATCGTGGATGCATTGGTGGTCATTTTTCAAAATTCTATAGACTCCGGAACAGTTCCTACAGATTAGAGGGTAGCTAATGCAACCCCACTATTTAAAAAGGGAGGTAGAGAGAAAGCAGGGAATTATAGACCAGTCAGCCTGATGTCGGTGGTGCGGAAAATTCTAGAGTCCATTATAAAAGATTTTATAGCAGAGCATTTGGAGAACAGTGGTAGAATCGGACAGAGATGGCATGGATTTATGAAAGGGAAATCATGCTTGACAAATCTACTAGTAGAGTTGATGAGGGGGAGCCAGTGGATGTGGTTTATTTGGATTTTCAGAAGGCTTTCGACAAAGTCCCACATAAGAGATTAGTGTGTAAAATTAAAGCGCATGGGATTGGGGATAGTGAATTGCGATGGATAGAAAATTGGTTGGCGAACAGGAAACAAAGAGTAGGGACAAATGGGTCTTTTT
Source organism: Heterodontus francisci (assembly GCF_036365525.1). Lineage (NCBI taxonomy): Eukaryota > Metazoa > Chordata > Chondrichthyes > Heterodontiformes > Heterodontidae > Heterodontus > Heterodontus francisci. Next base: position 44,531,531 of record NC_090388.1, on the reverse strand, counting down.
CGGAATGGCAGGCAGTGACTAGTGGGGTACCGCAGGGATCGGTGCTAGGACCCCAGCTATTCACAATATATATGAATGATTTAGATCAGGGAACTAAATGTAATATCTCCAAATTTGCTGATGACACGAAACTGGGTAGGAGGATGAGTTGTGAGGACGATGCAGAGAGGCTTCAGGGTGATTTGGACAAGTTGAATGAGTGGGCAAATACATGGCAGATGGAGTATAATGTGGATAAATGTGAGGTTATCCACTTTGGTAGCAAAAACAGGAAGCAGATTATTATCTGAATGGCTATAAACCGAGAGAAGGGAATATGCATCGAGATCTGGGTGTTCTCGTACACTAGTCGCTGAAGGTAAGCATGCAGGTCCAACAGGCGGTAAAAAAGGCAAATGGTATGTTGACCTTCATAGCAAGATGATTCGAGTACAGGAGCAGGGGTGTCTTGCTGCAATTATACAGGGGCTTGGTGAGGCCACACCTGGAATATTGTGTGCAGTTTTGGTCTCCTTATCTGAGGAAGGATGTTGTTGCTATAGAGGGAGTGCAGCGAAGGTTTACTAGACTGATTCCTGGGATGGTGGGAATGACGTATGAGGAGAGATTGAGTCGGTTAGGATTATATTCGCTGGAGTTCAGAAGAGTGAGGGGAGATCTCAAAGAGACCTATAAAATTCTAACAGGACTTGACAGGGTAGATGCAGGAAGGATGTTCCCGATGGTGGGGGAGTCCAGAACCAGGGGTCATGGTCGAAGGATACTGGGTAAACCATTCAGGACTGAGATGAGGAGAAATTTCTTCACCCAGAGAGTGGTGAATCTGTGGAATTCACTACCACAGAAAGCAGTTGAGGCCAAAACATTGTATGTTTTCAAGAAGGAGTTAGATATAGCTCTTGGGTTTAAATGGATCAAAGGATATGGGGCGAAAGCGGGAACTGGTTACTGAGTTGGAATATCCACCATGATCATAATGAATGGAGGAGCAGGCTCGAAGGGCCGAATGGCCTATTTCTCCTCCTATTTTCTATGTTACTATGTTTTTATCTTATTTGCCCAATGCCAATTTGCATATGGCTCAGGTAATAATCCAGAGATATTATTACCTTTGAAGTTCTGCTTCTTAATTTGGTGCCTAGCTCCTCATATTGAGTGTGCAGAACCTCCTTCTTTGTCCTGCCTATGTTGTTGGTTCCTACATGGACCACAACAACTGGATCCTCCCCCTCCCACTTTAACTTCCTCTCCAGCCCTGAGCAGATGTCCTGAACCCTGGCAGCGGGCAGGCAACACAGTCTTCTGAACTCTTGCTCTTTGCTGCAAAGAACAGTGTCAGTCCCCTCACTATTCTGTCCACTTCTACCACTACATTCCATTTTGCTCCCCCACTTGAATGGCTTCCTATACCACAGTTACCACAGGTTAGTTTGCTCCTCCACCCTGCAGCTTCCACTCTCATCCAAACATGCTGAAAGTACCTCAAACCTGTTGGACAATCACAAAGGCTGAGGCTCCTGCACTCCTGCCCTCTGGGTTCCCTTTCCTGCCTCAGCTGAAGCCACACTCTCCTGTCCCTGACCACTGACCATATCAGGCGACCCAATCATAAGGGGCTGAATTTTACCAGCCGCTCGACGCTGCGGGTCACGGTGCGGGGTCCGGTAAAATGCTGTGGGGAGAGGCCTGCCTCGGCCCACAACGTCAAGAAGGGCCCATCGCATATTACCGGCAGCAGGGGGACATCAGTGCAGCCCCTCCACTGCCTGGTGGCAGACCCTTCATCTAACTATTCAAATGAACCTAAATTACATGCTAATAAACTTACCTGCAGGCGGCGGACATCCTACGCCAATTTTACCAACTCCGAACGTAGCTCGCGCGCCTTCGGAACTCCGTACAGAAATTCAAGGCGAGAGCCTGTTGGGGACAGGGGTGGTTTAAAATTTTCAGGGCAGGAGGGGTGGAGGAGCCGGGAAATCAATTATTATTGGCTCTGTGAATGGTGGGAAGGGGTTGAAGGGAAAATGATTGAAGGTTGGGGGGAAAGTTCGGGTAGGGAATAAAGTGCTGTTTGTCAATGAGAGCCAGTTAAATGACCATTGAGGTGGTTGGGGAAGGGCCTCCATAACATAAGTGTTTATTTAATAAAGATCTGCACTATTGTTCCTTTAAAAAGTTACATTTTTGCTAAAGGCATACTGTCCTTTAAAAATGGCACTGGCGCCTGCGCGATGGCACTGAATGGCGTTCCCAGGGACGCGACGGCCACCGCCGCTATGTCATCAAGGGTGGTCGCTCCGCCCCCTCTATTTAAATGAGCCCCCACGCATAATATCGTGGGGCTTAGGGATGGCGCATCCGCGTGGAATGAACGCCGTTTTTAGAGTGCGCTGCCAAAAACTCCGGGGCACTCATAAAATTCAGCCCAAGGGGTGTGATTGCCTTCTGGTACAAAGTGTCCAGGTAACTTTCCATCTCCCTGATGTGTCTCAGTGTCTGCAGCTCGCCTCCAGCTTCGTAACTCTGAGCCAAAGCTCTTCGAGCCACAGACAATTATCACAGATGTGGTGTCCTTAGATCACACAGGCGTCCCACATATTACAGCTGCAATACATCACCTGTCCTGCCATCTTTATTGTGTTTTAAATATTTAATTATTTATTTAGTTAGTTAATAGGAAATAGCAGCCAATGGGCAGGATCAGCAGTGAGCTTCAAAAATGGCAGTCCGCCCATGCGGACTGCAAGTCGCGGAGCTGCCGTGGTATTCAGTGCGACAGCTCATTTACATGGCCAGGGCAGACTGTACCCCCCAATGACGTGGAGGGGGCGGGTGGTCTGTCCCTGCAATGGCGTCAGACGCCATTGTGCAGGCGCCGACGCCATTTTTAAAGGGCTTCGAGCCCTTCCATTTCTTTTAAATATTTAAAGATACAGGGAATTAAAATTGATTGAACGAAATGAAATAAATTTTTCTAGCCCCTCTCCTACACCCCGCAAACCAGACAATTCATCCCTTGCCATCTTCCCCCCCCCACCTGACCTCCCCCACTACCCACAGTTCATAAACTATGCACTTTCCCCCTTTCCACCATCCCCTATACCGATCGAAGGAGTTTGACCCTGCTCCCTCCACCCCCGCACTGAGATACCCACCTGCTCCCCACTCCCCACCAGTGTCCTGCATCGGATCCCTGGACGGGCATCTGAAGGCATGGGAGTGTCAGTTACCGGCAGCAATACCGCTCTGGAACGAACGGTGGGAGCACGTAAGTACTTCATTCATTGATTTAAATAAATTAACATATTCAGATTTGGCTCCTGTCGCCAAGCGGCAGGGGGTTGCCACGAGGCCTCGACGCCGCCAGCAATATCGGGCCTGGACACCTTCCTGGTGTCGATGCCTGTGGTGGGCCTCTGCTGGAGGCATTTTCCGGCCCAGCCCCCCCACCAACCACGACCCCCAACATTGGGGGTCTGTAAAATCCAGCCCAATCTATTAAGCTTTACTACTATCAGTAAATAAGACTTTCAATTAATAAAATTACCTGCATTTTTGAAAGATAAGTGAGAAAAACGCTCATTAATCAATCAACAACCTGTTTTCCTGTGACATCACATTGATTTTTTTCTCAGAATGCGGTCATTCTGCTATGATGGCCTGGACTGGCCTGGGCTGGCTAGGTCTCAGGGTCCTCCTCGCTCTCGATCATTTATGGCCACTGCTGCCACCGGTCTCCGGGTCCTCCTCTCTCCCGCTCTTTTACAGCCGCCACTGCCACCTGCTCTATTTATGTTAGTGCTCCAGCCTGTTTAATCTTGCCAGGAACCTTTAGATGGGCAGCTGGAGCACCTGACTGCTTCATGAGGTCACTTTTAATATGTAAATAAGGGTCCTATGAGATACATATGACCCTGACTGCAATTTTAAGTTACAAATAGGCAAAAGTGTTGAGCGGCCTGACAAGTAACATTGAAAGGTATCAGTGGAGATCACTCAAAAAATGGCTCAGAACTATTTTTAACTTTTGATTTTTTTGGGAGGAGGCAGAGCTCTAATACGAAAAGGGGGTGGTCATTCCATCCCCAGCAATGGCGTCCGGCGCCACCATGAAGGCGCCGGTGCCATTTTTAAAGGGCTTCAAGCCCTTTACGAGCATTTGAATTTTTAAAGAGATAAAATGATGGAAATTAAAGTAACACATTTTAAAACATTCTCATTCCCCTCATCCACAGCCCCAAGGAAGAATCGATGGATTAATTGGACATGCCCCCCACAAAAACTTTTGTGCAGATACCGACCTTTTGCCCTGACCTTTAGCAACTTTAAACCTTGACCCCTTCCCACCATGCCCCCGACCGAACAAAAGGGTTTTCACTGCTTCGCCCCTTCCCGAATGGAGTTCCGAAGGCGCGTGAATTGCGGCCAGTGGCCGTAATATTGGCGTGGGATAGCCGCCAGGACAAGGTAAGTTGATTTGCATGTTGTTTTAATTCATTTTAATATTTAAATGAAGGCCCGACCGTCAGTAAAATGCGGCGGGGCCTTCTCAGCATCGGGGATCATGGCAGGCTGCTCCCGCAAGTATTTCAAGGGTCGCAACGTTGAGGCATTTGTAAAATTCTGCCCCTTGTCTCTATTGTTTGGTACGGGTCTACGGTTTTGTTCATGGGTACATGGGAGTCCTGCTTCACTCCAATGCAGACAACACCCTAAAATTTTGAGACTGATTGCTTCAATGTCCTCTTTGCCTCCCTTCTATTTTCAACCCTCCCATTAATTCCAGCTCATACAAAACATAGCCGCTTGTATCCTGACCCATGCCTATCAATCCTGTCATCCCTAGCTCTCTTAGTGTGATATCCTGGACTAGTTTCCTTCACCTAGAGAGGAATTTCCCAGATTTTTCTCCCAAATTGGCCTAAATGTTTATCTGTTTCCTCGCCTCTCCCAGGAGATCACATGGTTTTGGGTGAGGTGAAGAGTATATATTGTGATACACAAGGTATCACAATTGTGTGGTGCAGGCTGGATAGATCAGAGGATCGTTTCCTGCCCATCATTGTTCATATGTTCTTACTTGCACAGGCACCCAGTTCCCTAACACGGTGATCTTAAAGTCTTTGTGTTTTTTCCAAACCTTCCATGGCCTTGCTTAACTCTATCTCTACAGCCTCCTTTTATCCTTTCCCATACCTATTGGTACTCTGACTCTCACCTTTTTACAGATCCCACTCTCCCTTTGTCCCACCATTGGTGGCAGAGCTTACAACTACTTTTGAGCCCTCAACCTCTCCGTCTCCAATTCTCTCTCTATCTGTAACAACTTTCTACAAACTCTTTTTAAACAATCTTTTTAACCAAGCTTTGGGTCACCTCGCCTCCTTTCATTAATCCAATATTTTTTCTCTCCCCTTTGCAAAGCACCTTAGAATGTTTTTAAGTTAAAGTCACTATATCAGTGCAAGTCATTGTTTTACTCTATGCAGTGTGTATAGCAAAACTGTAAATGTGTTTATAAAGAACAGGTTTAAAATTTTGCTACACTTTGTGCACAAAAAAAACCTCCCTGCTACATCTTCTCAACAAGTCGTGAATTTCCTTTGTTGATTTCAATGTTGTGACTTGTGAGTGATATACATTGCTCTGAACATTCAAGATTAAGGTTTTTTTTCCTTTGCTTATTCTTGAATAAATAGAAAATGTTATTTTTAAAATTCTAGTGGAAAATATTACAACTATTTCAACTTTACCTGAAAGAAAAAATGCCGGCTTTCCCAGGGAATGATCCAACCTAAAATATAGACACAAGGTGCTTTGTTATTTTTGTAAATCTCTGCAGCTGAAAAATAGTGGAGTCATAGTCCCACACTATTTTAATAGCTAATTTCTACTTATCTAAACCACCAAATTTTATTTATCATTAGTGGACCTTCCATGGCATTGCTGACAGAAAGTCTTGGATCTGGAGTGTAGCTTCTCATATTGGTCATGTCCTGCCACAGTCTAATGTTACAACCCTTTGCCTAATGCCGAAATACACCAAACTGACTGAAGCAAGATATCGCCAACTGTCTCTAGGTAACAGTCTTGCACATTATACAGATACTACAAGATCTATGCTTCGCAAATATAATGTAACATTTTTTTAAACTGACGAAATTGCAACTAACTTTGATTATGTTTTCCTCTTCAAAATCTCTTAACAATAATTATTGAAATTAATTTTATTTTTGCGTTTTCTGCAATTGTGGCCTTGTTGGATTTGCAGAATTTGCTTAAGGTGCAAGTGCTTAATTTATCCAGTCTTTCCTTTTCCTTCCCAATAAACTTTACTCCCCTTCACCTACCACCATGAATTTGCAATTATTACTGAAGCTGTCATTAGTGTGGTATTCCCCAGGGAGATATTTTCCACTATGAGGTCTCCAAAGGACGCAGCAAAACAGAGATGCCTTCACCATGGTCTGGGCCTGGCAGATGAACTCTGACCACATTAAAGTGCCTCAAAAAGGTCAGCACCCCCTCAATAAAAAAATCTGATCCCAAAAAACAGTCAGCTCAGAATTTTCATTTAATGAATTAAACTGCAAAAGACACTGGAGACATTTAAAAAAAAAATTGTTCTCCCGTGCCCTGCTAACATTTATGATTTGTAAATTCTCTGCATGGTTGTCACAATGTACACCATGTATTATTGTTTCCCAGGAGTATAGTAAAAACTGCAACTTTCATAAAGCATCTCTCTCTCTCTCTCACACACACACACACAGAATTTATCCACAGAAGCTCGAAACAGAGGCTCAGTTGACATTTCAAACTCCAGCCCCAGGTTTCAGAAAGAAAGGCAGGCCTATTTGGGAAAAATGTCTGCTGGCATTTTAACACTAAATGGCCAATTTTATGGTTATGTTTAGTACTTTTTTCAGAACTATATAGCTCTTGAGGTGTTTGTCATGATATAAGTTTGAGTGCTAGTTGTATACATTGAACTGAGTGAAGAAAAGTAATGGTGGCCAAAATTGTAAAAAAAAGTATGTGATTTGATTGGTCACTTTTCTGATACTTATTTGTATTTCATTAGCATTTATCAACTGGAATAGAATTGTTTTTTATTTGTTCACATTTGGCCAATCAGATGTCTGATTGATAATTTAGCAGATAAGGTTTTATTTCAGCCAATCACTAATTTCTGGTCTACAGACATATGGGGCTGGATTTTAAAGCCCCTCTGCTATTGGGAATGTTGGCGGGGGGGAGGGCAATGAAGATTGGTGTGGCAGAGGCCCGCCACCGGCCCCAACGGCAGCAGGCCCAGTACAGATCTTGGCGGTGAAGCCTCGTGGCGGCTGCCCCGCTGCTCGGCGATGGGACTCCCATTTCAATATGTAAACTAATTTGCATAGCTGATTTAAACAGGGTCCAATCGCCTCCTTAGTCGCTGCACCAATCTTCATATGGGCGGCCGACAAAGCTGCGCCTTTGAATCCCTGTTCAGGGAAATGTGGCGCGACACCTGTGGAGAGGGGGGAGGAGGATATTTTTTCTGTGCAGGAGGGGGAAAACGGGATAACATCCCTGCGGATTGGACAGGGGGTGGGGGGGGGTAGTGATGGGAAGGGGTGAAGGGCAAAGGTGCCGAACCTTGGCGGGGTGGGGGTGTGAAGATCAAATTCTTAATAAACAAATTCCGAGGGGGAAAAGGGCAGGAATGTTTTGAGATGCCATTGTGGGGGGTGGGAAAGTGAATTTAAAGGTAATTTATTTCTGCTTTTTGGTAATTCAGCTGACCTGGCCCTTTAATTTTTATATCTCCATTCAGGGCTGTAAGCCCTTTAAAAATGGCACCGGCACCTGTGCTTTGGCGCCTGCGATGGCTCGCCCTCCCCCTCCACGGTATTGTGGGGGGCAGACGCCGTGGACAAAATGCACTGCCGCGTTTGAAATCATGCCGGCTCTGTGACGCAGTGCTCGTGTAGGCAGGGCGCATTTTTTTACGCCTTGACGGCGGACTCTTGAAATGCAGCCTATGATGCTTTGAGGTGTGATGCCCTGAATTATGACATTTTCTGTGCTGACTCTGAGAGCATAAGTTCAGGTTTGATATTTTTAAATATATGATACAATGGAAAAATGTCAGATTCAAATCTTCTAATTGGATAAATGAAACATGCGTCCTGGCTTGGTCGAGCCCAGGTTTCTGGTTTTTCAAATACCAATAATCCAAACTGATTTCTTGTGTCCTAGTTTGATTTGATTTTTGATTTAGAAATACAGCACTGAAACAGGTCCTTTGGCCCACCGAGTCTGTGCCGACCATTAACCACCCATTTATACTAATCCTACACTAATCCCATATTCCTACCACATCCTCACCTGTCCCTATATTCCCCTACCACCTACCTATACTAAGGGCAATTTATAATGGCCAATTTACCTATCAACCTGCAAGTCTTTTGGCTTGTGGGAGGAAACCGGAGCACCCGGAGGAAACCCACACAGACACAGGGAGAACTTGCAAACTCCACACAGGCAGTACCCGGAATTGAACCCGGGTCGCTGGAGCTGTGAGGCTGCGGTGCTAACCACTGCGCCACTGTGCCGCCCGTTGGATAAATGAAAAATACAATACAGCTAAACAGTACTTATATTTTTCATAGAAAATGTTGATATATTTTCACTTTACATTACTTGAAGTTAATATTATAATATCAATAATAACTATAAGCAAATCTGATTACATTTACAAAACTTTACCTTCTTTGTAGTTCCTTGATCCGGACCATCATATTCAAGTGTCCCTGGGAATATTGTTCAATAACATCTCGCACATCATAAGGTTTTCGAGCTTGCTGTGAAATACATCGCAAAAATGCTAGGGAATTTAACAATTATCAATCCAATGTTCTATAAATCAGATTGTAGCAAATAAAGAGATACGTAAATGTCTGAGCCTAGAAATTCAACTCGTTTTTGGCAAAGTAAGAAACAGTTATGTTCAGTGCAAATCTTCCAATTAGATAATTTAAACACGTGACCAGACTTGGTTGTATTTCATAGCCAATTAATTACTTTTGAAGTGTAGTTACTGTTGCAATATAGGAAAACACATTATAATATTGTATAACATAATATGTGTACAATAAAGTCACACAAATACTAATAGATACATGACCAATTAAACTGTTTTAGTGTTGTTGGTTGAAGAATAAATGTTGTCCAGGTTACCAGCAGAACCACCTTTTTCTTTATCAAATAGTGCCATGAGAGGGCAGATGGGACCTTGGTTTGGCATCTTATCTAAAATATGGCTTTTCTGAAATCGCAGCGCTCACTCAGTACTGCACTGGAGTGTCAGCCATGATAATGTTCTCAAGTCCTGGAGTGAGGATTGAACTCACAACCTGTTAACCCTGATGCAAGAATGCTACCACTCAGTCAAGGTTAACATCAAGCATAGTAGGAGCAAAAGAGCAGGAAATTGGGACAGAACCTGTTAAGCTAGATTACAACCCTTTCTAGTTCAGAACGCAAATTGTCAAACAGCTGCTTCTAACTGCACACCCCACCTCACCACCACCATTCACCCCACCTCAATCCTGACATCATACTTGGGGAAATGACTGTGGGATAACAGACTTCTCCAGAAATTGTACCATTTACACCTCCTGTGTTGCCAGCAGTAAGCATGCATGCACGAGGCAGGCATTACTTGTACAGGGGATGGGCCCCACAATGCTGTATTCAAATTGCAATCAATCCACAAGCTATCAATTGCCACTAGTATGGGGGCCACCAGCAAAGGAGCAGCCGTAAAAGAAAGTGGAACCTCTTAAATCTTCAGCTAGACTGCCCAGTGCAACAGACCCAATTAAGAGAGCAGCAAGGTGCAGATCCGCAATATCACTTGGTCTATGGGATGGGCACCCCAGCAGCACTGTCCATGGCATGGGCAGGTGCCCAGAATATTCATATGACTCTTTTCTGATGACTTGGAATGAGCATGACCGAGGAAGTGGGTGCCAGATTAAATTTCTAGCCTCAGATACATGCAAAATAGAAATGGTGAGTGGTATTGAGAGTCTAAAGATAACAGCTTGTTAGTGGCACTGTGCACATTGTGTTTCATGATCAATCCAGTAACAATAGCACTGCATCTAACATCAGAACGAAGAGTCACAATGAACACACAGGAAACCAAACTATCAGACTTTCAGGTAAAAAAGAACAGCACTGGCAATCCATCAAGGCTCTTCGTGACAAGGAGCAATTAGTCACTGCACCAGCATAGCTCAGCTAGATATCAGTCTCAATCTCAAATGGAACAAGAAATGGAGATCCAACAGAAAAATACAAAACAGAAAAATTGTTGTACTTGCTGCCCGCCGTACTGAGCAGACTTAGTGGTCACTCCTTTTCCCAATTAACAAAATCATAAACCTTTCATCTCCACTTACACCACTGAGCAAGATTAATGCCCTTGGGTCCCACCACCAATGAGAGATATTTTGCTGAAGAAGATTTTGGGCTGAATTTTACCGGCACCTCGACGCAGTGGATTGCGGTGCGGGGGCCGGTAAAATGTTGCGGGAAGAGGCCCACCTCAATCTGCGACGTTGAGAAGGGCCCGCTGTATATTACCTCAGTGTGGCCCCATGGCGCCCAACGGCAGGCCCTTCATTGAAATATTCAAATGAACCTAAATTAGATGCTAATAAACTTAACTGCAAGCGCCAATTTTACCAGCTCCAAACACAGCCCATACGGAGTTCCGAAGCGAGAACCTGGTGGGGTGGGTAGGAATAAAATTTTCAGGGCAGGAAGGGTGGAGGAGCGGAGAAAACAATTTTCATTGGCTGTGGGGATGGTGGGAAGGGGTTCAAGGGCAAAGAGTGCAAAGTTTGGGCTTTAAAGTTCGGGACTGTCAATAATGGTTTTTTTGGGGGGAGAGGGAAATAAATCTATTGTGCGATCAATGTGGGGTGGAAGTGGCGCTTTTATGTATAAGTTTTATTAAAAATTAAATTTATGGTCCCTTTAAAAATTGAAATTGCTGCTCAGGGCTTAAATCCCTTTAAAAATGGCACCGGCGCTTGTGCAGTGGCACCGGACGCCATTACCGGGGTCGCGGCGGCCCCCCCCTTTATGTCAACGGTTGCTATTCCCTTTCCTCCTAAATAAGATTTTGGCCTCCTCAATCAGCAAGGTTTTGGCTCCCGTCTGCTCAATGAACAAGGGTTTGATAGCCTAATGGTTATATTATTGGACCACCAACCCAGAGGAAATGAGAGAAAATTTCAGCCTGGAAAGTTGTGAAATTGAATTCAACAAATTTAATAATCTCTGGGCTAGCACAATGAAAATTACTGTGAAAGGTGTCAGATTATCAGAAAACTTCAGTTGGTTTACTAATGTCCTTGAAGGAAGGGAACCTTCCATCTCTATCCAGTCTAGCCTACATGTGATTCCTGCCCCAAACTATGGGGCTGACTCTTAGTGCTCTCAAGCCAACGACAGATGGGCAATAGCTACTGGCTTGCCACTGTTGTCCACGTGCCAAGAACAAATAAAAATAAGATTTTAACTCCATTCAATCAACGTACCCTTTGATTTTTTTTTGGAATGCGCAGGTATTTAAGTGCATGGCCCTTTTAAATTTTTTGCGTGGCTGTGCATGAGCAGTAACTTAGAGGCTGACTTGTATGCAGCCTGCACAGGGACTTTCCCTTGCTGAACGGCCGCACAGCTTATAGGGAGCACAGCATCCAACCCCCTTACCCCAACTGTGCAGCATATATATCAAGAACCCCCCCAACTCTACAAAATGAGGAAATAATGGAAAGGAAGCACATTCTTGGGATGCTGGAAGACAATGGTGGGAACTTTAATATTGAGGAGTCTGTGGATTTAAGTGAGGGGGGAGGGATTAAGTTCAGCAAAAATATCAGCATCCTTAATCAGGCTCCAATGTGCCGACTTCCAGATTTAGCATGGGCATGTTCGGCTGTGTGTGTGTCTAGCACATTCTGGAGAGATGGTTAGCGACCTAAATATTTAATCACTGAATTACAGCAATATTTTAATGATCATTTAAATTTAATGGTGCATACGTGGGTTCCCAGGCTTCATGAAACTCACCATTGCAACCAAGTGGTGGAGGGAAGAGCAATTTATGGGGCTCATTAAAAGTCAGGCAAATATAGTAATAAATACTTAGTGGTCACAGCTACTTTCTTACTTACCTCTCACTGGGAAAGGGTTTGTTGAGAGTATTTGTGGTGAGAGGCTAACCTCTGCCCTTTGGAGGTATTGAGACTCAAGATCAAGATGGTGGCACCATGAGTGCCTTACACTGGATGTTGGATAAGGAAGAAGCTGATCATCAATAGTAGCAACATCCTGTTGTAGAGAGACCTGTAGGTGATCTGCAGAGCAAGGAGCAGTAGCAGAGAAGAGACCAGCATAGGGGTTGAGCTTGCAGAAAGCATTACTCACGTAACAGGGTGTTATAGAGGCAGAGGTTGAGTTACCTTGACACGTCAGAACAGCATTGTTTCCAGAGGCCTGTTGGGTCAGGTGGTAGCAGACATCTGTAGCCCCTTAGAAGATCTGCTCCCTTTTAGAACTCATGGCCATGCATTACCACTGACTGTGGAAGTGACTACTGGCCACAACCTTTTTGTCTCTGGATTCTTCCAAGGCACTGCTGGAGACATAGCCAGAATCTTCCAGCCGACTGCACATAAATGAATAAGACACTAATGGGTTTTTTGCCAGGGCCAGCAGTTATGTTAACTATGGCTGTGATGACTCTAGTCAGAATGAACGGGCGCTCAGGTTTGCATCTGCCTGGCTTACCATAGGTGCATGGTGTCAGTGAGCACACACGTGTGGCAACCATGCACCCCCAAATCCACCAGGGGTATTAATAAACTGCAAGGGTTTCCATTGCATCAATGTTCAGCTGGTGTGCAAGAAAAGGTTTATGCAGGGGTGGGCCAGATTCCCCAAGAGAGCCATGATGCTTTCATTCTGTGGTAGTCCAAGTTCCCCGACCTCTTTGGACCTGCACGCAGACTTGATGGATGGCTTCTAGGAGACAAAGACTGATGACACCCATTGGAAACCCAAGCAATGAAGTCCAAGAGCGGTACAAAAATGTCAAAAGACATATTGAGCAGGCGACCGGCCTGCTCGAGATGAATTTCAGGTGTCTAGTCAGATCTGGAGAGGCCCTTTAGTATTCTCCAGTCAGGGTCTCCAAAATGGTTGTGGTGTCCTGCGCTTTGCACAGCTGCGAGGGCTGCAGCGCCACGAGGAACAAAATGTTGAGCACCCCACTGGGCTGAATTTAATACGCCTGCCACTGGTCTTGACAGTGGACCTGAAAATCGGTGCCATTTCCGTTTGTTATGTCAGCGTCGCCCCACCGCAATCACATGATGGGGGGGGGGTGTGTGGCCATTTTGCATATTTGATGCACAGGGCCCTCCAAGCATCCGGCAGGAGTGGGAGGCGAGACGCCAAATACAGTGTCGGATGATTCTGGAGCTGGTGCTTTATTTAAAGCCCTGCCAGCCCTGCTTGCATTGCTTCCTTGCGTTCATTTGCTGCTAGCTGCTCAAAACCATGACCTGTTTTCATGGAGTCTGGATCCCCAATGCCCCTAGACAGACCCCGCAGGAAGGCAGAGCAAAGACAGAGGGTGGACCCATGGTTTAGTGATGCCTTACTCCAGAATCTCCTCCAGGCTGCAAGGGAAAGGTGGGAGCTCCTCTTCTCCAGCGATGGCAAGAAGAGGTCTACCCGGCTGACCAAGCAAGCCTGGATGGAGATCGTTGAGGGGGTTAGCAGCTATGGGGTCACTCCCCACCCCAGACATGGGTAATGCTGGAAGAGGATCAACGACCTCCTTTGTTCTGCCAAGGTGAATGCTCCGTACCGCTCTCCTTTTTAGTGATTGCATTTGGCTACACAGGAGCAAGTGGGACATGGGGAGGGAGGCACTACAATGGTGATGGCATAGGGGATTAGGCATCGCCTCATCCTGACAGATGCACGGCAGCCTTTCGGCCACAGACCACCTTCTTTCACAGCTCACTCCTCTTAACTCCCCTGAGAATAGACAGCAGCATGAGCTAAATGTGAAAGCCTAGTAGGGGATGAGGGGCTGACACTATCAGCACTGTCATGTTGATCTGTATGTGAGGTCTGACTATCTTCATCTTTTCACTTGGAGGCCAAGAGTGCCCGCAACAGGAGGGAGACAGCCAGAACAGGCGGAGACATTCTGGATCTTTGGCCTCTCACCACAGCAGAGGAAGAGGCATTAGAATTGGCAGGAACACAAGACTGCCGCGCCATATCCAATGGAGAGACTGGAGTTTCTGCGCAAGAAAGTGAGGATTGACTTCCATCGACATACAGATCACTTCTGGAGACCCACATCACATGTGGTTGGCATGACGAGATCTGCACAGACTAACCTACACATATTTGTGTTCTCTCAGCCGGAGACCAGAAGGGGGCCAGACCTCTGAGGAGGAGGAGCATTCAGAGGATGCACTGTCCCATGACACTCCTGCACCATCCACCAGCACACATAATTTCATCTCGGTGGGTTTCTGCTTGGCTGCAAAATCAGGGTCACAAGCTGGTGAGAGCAATATACATGCATCCGAGCAGCTGGCTGAGGCTGAGAAAACCAAGGCCTCTGAAAATTTGGAGGACAGGCCCATGCTGAGCTCCAGGCTGGTGGCGAACGTCTGGTGTCAACAGCACAGGGCATGCTGGAATTGCAGGGAGAGGTATTGCAACATCTGGTGGTAATGACAGTGGCAATGTGCAGCCATGAGCAGATGATGCCTTGGCCATGAGCTTGACGCAGCAGTGGCAAAGTGAGAGAAGGACAAGATGCCTGGAGTCTTCTCCAGCTCCTCCTCATTCTCTGGTGAGCAGGGAGATTCAAGTGAGCCTTGAAAGGGATAAGGAGAGGCTAGCATCCAAAGTGAGGGGGGGGGTCCCCTCAGGGTGCTCCATGTGGACACCGGCTCCTCAGTCCCTCTGCCAGTGAGCCCAACTCCAGCAGCCGCAATGCCTGAGAAGAGTCTGGCACCAGTGCAGGAAATCCTCAGGTAGCTGGGGCCTTCTAGGCCTCAGGCAGCCAGAGGACAGCCACCGAAGTCATCACAGGCCAAGGGGCAGCCTGATCAACAGCCTGCCTCCAGTCCAGCTGCTAGTGATGGGTTCACACCTCACAGAAGCACTCATTAACGTATAAAGAAAACCACCTAAAGACACTTGGGGGTTCATGGGTGTTTGATCTATGACATGTGATACTTTATACAAAGTTCCTTTGTTCAAGCCATTAACGTGCATTGTGTAAAAGTGATTATTCTATCATGCCTTAATTGTAAGCTGCTGACTTCACCCTTCCCTCTATTGCCAATGTAAGCACAGTCCTCATTTAAATATGATCTCCCATGAGCACTAGCGAGTGTTTCAGCTGGGCTCTAGGCACAAAACACAAATGGAAAGGAGGCGACAGACTTTATGCATTGAGGTGAGTCTTTATTGGTTCCTCAGGGTGGCTGGAAGTGGGTAATTATGAGGTTGTCTCTTGCCTCCTGGACTCCGGTACAAGGGCTTCAACATCCAGTGCTGCTCGTCATCTCCCTCCTCCTCGTCGGTGGAGGAGTGTCACTCAGGCATCTCATCGTCATGCAAGGCCTCACCCCTCTGCAGTGCTAGATTATGCAGAGCACAGCTGACCACCATGATATGTGAGACCCTCGATGGGGCATAGTGCAGGGTTTAACTGGATCAGTTTAGGCAGCGGAATCTCACCTTCAGTAGCTCAATGGCCTGCACGATGGTTGCTCGGGTGGAGCCGTGGCAAGTGTTCTATCTCTCCTCCACTGCATTGTGAGTGTTCCTCACAGGCATGAGTCGCCATGTCATCAATGGGTAGCCCTTGTCCCTGAGAACCAATCCCTGAAGGTGAGTGGGGGCCCGAAAAGCTGTGGCACCTGGGACTGTTGAAGTACGTAGGCATCATGGCTGCTTCCCAGGAAGCAGGCACACATGTGCAGGAAATGCTTTCGATGGTGACAGACCAGGTGAACGTTGTTGGAATGAAAACCCTTCCTGTTGATAAAGGTGGCTGGCTGGACCATGGGAGCCTTGATGGCCACATGCGTGCAATCTATCACACCTTGCACCCGAGGAAATCCAGTGATGGCCGCAAATCTGATGGTCCTCTCGGCCTGACTGTCAGGATTGGTCAGGTAACGCACACAGTCACCGGCCCTCTTGAACAGGGCATTGGTCACCTCCTTGATGCAGTGGTGGGCTGCTGCCTGGGAGACCCCACACATGTCCACAGTAGATCCTCAGAATGACACGTAAATGTTTAGTGCCATAGTGATCTTCAGGGCCACTGGCATAGGGTGACCCCAAAATCCCATAGGTCGCAACTCGTCCTTTTGCAGGGTGCATAAGTCGATGATGGCCACAAAAAGCAGGACAAATCCAAGACAGACAGTATCCATCCCATCAGTCTACTCTAAATCATCAGCAAAGTGATACAATGTGTGGTCACATTGCAATCAAGCGGCACTTAGTCAGCAATAACCTTCTCACTGATGCTTAATTTGGGTTCCGCGAAGGACACAGCTCCAGACCTCATTCCAGCCTTGGTCCAAACATGGAAAAAAGATTGAATTTCCAGTGGTGAGGTGACAGTCATTGCCCTTGACATCAAGGCAGCATTTGACCAAGTGTGGCATCAAAGAGCCCTAGCAAAATGAAGTCAATGGGAATCAGAGGGAAAACTCTCCACTGGTTGGAGTCATACCTAACACAAAGGAAGATGGTTGTGGTTGTTGGAGGCCAATCATCACAGCCCAAGAATATCGCTGCAGGAGTTCCTCAGGGTAGTGTTCCAACCATCTTCAGCTGCTTCATCACCACCTTCCCTCAAACATAAGAACAGAGGTGAGGATGTTTGCTGATGATTGCATAGTGTTTAGTACCATTTGCAACTCCTCAGATACAGAAGCAGTCCATGCTTGCATGCAGCAAGACCTGGACAAAATTCAGGCTTGGGCTGATAAGTGCAAGTGACGCACCACACAAGTGCCAGACAAAGATCATTTCCAACAAGAGAGAATCTAAACATCTCCCCTTGACATTCAACGGCATTACCATCGCTGAATCTCCTACTATCAACATCCTGGGGGTTACCATTGACCAGAAATGTAACCGGACCAGCCATATAAATATTGTGGCTATAAGAGCAGGTCAGAGGCTGGGAATTCTGTGGCAAATCATCACCTAACTCCCAAAGCCTGTCCACCATCTACAAGGCACAAGTCAGGGGTGTGATGGAATACTCTCCATTTGCCTGGATGAGTGCAGCTCCAACAACACGCAAGAAGCTCAACACCATCCAAGACAAAGCAGCCCACTTGATCGGCACCCCATCTACAACCTTAAACATTCATTCTGTCCATCACTGGAGCACAGTGGCAACAGTGTGTACCATTTACAAGATGCACTGCAGCAACTCGCCAAAGGTCCTTTGACAGCACCTTCCACACCTGCGACCTCTACCACCTAGAAGGACAAGGGCAAGAACACCACCACCTGCAAGTTCCCTTCAAGTCACACACCATCCTGTCTTGGAACTATATTGCAGTTTTGTTACTGTTTTTGGGTCAAAATCCTGGAACTCCCTCCCTAATCGCATTGTTGGTATACCTACGACACATGGACTGCAGTGGTTCAAGAAGGTTCATCACCACCTTCTCAAGGGCAATTAGGGATAGGCTGTAAATGCTGGCCTCGCCAGTGACACCCACATCCCTAGAACGAATTTTAAAAAATTATAATTGTTTCAAGGAGGTCTACATCACCCCCACATTCAATGTCAAATCCAGTAGTTCCATTCTAATTAGATGGTTGTTTTGAAATGCCACAGATCAACACACTGAAAGTTCTTCTGGGTTACCCACCTGATATTGCATCCCCCCAACCCTACTCCAAACATGCCTTAGAGTTATTATCAGGGCCACTGATTTCAAGTAGCTGTTGAAAAATCAAAAAACCCTTACCTATCAGTGGCAAAGTGAAATGGGAAATGAAACATGATAAGCAAGTACTTCCTACCTCTCAGGCAGAGACACCCCTCCACTGACTCCCCACACACCTGCAACCCCACCAGCACAAATTCCCATCCTGTCCCAGTTGGCTGTATCTCTCCTTGCAGCCCCACCTCATAAACACAACTACCGTGAAAACATCTCTTTAAACTCCTCCCATTTTTAATGTTGTATATAGCACCACTTTGCGCAAGTACTGAGCAGTGTAGAGCTGGAAGTATAACTCAATATTTTCCAACCCATACCTGACCTCACTAGTTGTATTTCTTTTTCCTTAGTCCTACCAAAAGAATTGTCTAATTTTTGATGTCATCGAACTGAATATTACTTCTCACCTGAAATTTTCTCCTGGCAACAAAATATTGCATTCGACGAATAACTTTTATGGCAGCTCTGTGTGCTTCTGTTAATCTGTAAAACAGCAGGGGAAAACAATAACATTTAATGTTTTCCAGTGACATAGTGGGTAAATACACTGGATAGTATGGAACCAAGCCATGCAGACTATACAATCTCATCCTCTACTGGACTGTTTATCAAAGCCAGCGTAGGTTTAATAGCCATACTGCACTTAGGCTAGGGAAGGAAAGAAGGACATATTAAAAAGAATTACACAGGTGTGCTCCCCCTAATGACTACAACGAAATATTTTCCCATACTCTAGTTGTCACTGTAGGGCTTGTCGATAAATTCCTCATTCACTTTCTCTTAAGTGGAAATTTGGAACTGATTTATCATCCATCAAATTTTCTATTCTATTTAGGTGGGATTTGATATCCAATCAAATATAGGCAAGGTACAACCATTTGATCTCAATGTAGCTGTTCTCCAGGTGTGGAATTAGAGTTTAATGGCACCAAGTTTGAAATCATCAGGGGTGATTTTAATCCTTCCCACCCAATGGAAACAGACTGAGTATTCTACCCATCGATGTCTGCCTTGATCCTGCCGTCTTCCATTTTAACCTGCTCTTTTGAACAGGTAACAAAGGCACTCACCTGGAGCCATTGGGGTCCTTTTTTAAACATGCAGATCAAGGTCCAATGGCATTTCGTTCAGTTCAGCTAAGTTTTTTGATTTCCTTGTAGAGCCAGGAAGAGCAGGAGTGTCCACATTACCCTCCTATAAAAACCTTCCAAAACTCCCTGCCTATGATTTAACTTCTTTCTGGTGTCTTCCTATCACCGAGACTACTGCTCACATCAGCCGGCCAGTTGCTGTTTTCAGTCATTTTGAGTTAGCAGCTGACCAACGGCATGCAAACGATGTCTGGGAGTTAAAATTGCCTGGGGCTGACAATTGTGACCTCGGGTGCATCTATGCATCCCATGTCACCAGCCCAGAGTTAAAGTTCACATATAGAGTCATTAATGCACAAAGAGTAAGTGTAATTGAAATTTAGTGCTCGATTTATATGATATATTTTACAACATTTCTTCACTAAGAATAATTTATTGGTAAACCAATAACTATTTCCCATGTTGTCGTCAATCATGCCAAAGTGTTGTGAATGTGGCTGTGAAAAATTATTTATATCTGCCTTTACAGCACAATCCAAACTATCTTCTATATATCATGCCAAATAAGACAAGAACCACTGCATAAATGATCACACGACATATACTTTTGGATTGGCAATTGCTAGATCTGTTGCTGATTTGGTATTTTCACATAAAATATATAAAGAAAAATGCACAGAACAAGGAAGACATGACACTTTTATTCCAAAGAATTCATAAAATATTTGTGGCAAGTAAAAAGAACTTTTAAAAAATTATATGAATTTCTATTCCCTACATAATAATTAATTTTAATATCAAAAAGTCTGCATGATGTAACAACTTAAGGTGCAAAAGCACCATTATTCAATTTTGAAAATTGTAACTTTATGTACAGATGTATAGCTTTAGTATTTGAGATAACGAATAACATTAGTGATGAGAAATTGTTTTTTGCAACCAGAAATCCCCTGCTTACTTTGCTGTTAAAGGCAGTGAGTAGCTGAACAGTATGGACCAAAGGGTGCCCCTTCCATTAATTTAACCCTGGCAGGATGGTGATAAGGCAATACAATTGAGGAAGGGCAAAATGACCAGACTTCACACTTCTCATCGATTGCCAGTAAAACTCTGTACGTGTAGATATCAGATGAGAAATAGATCTGGACAGCAGTCTGATCCTTTGCAAATGCCTCCGCCCCTGATTTTTGACTCCTGCCCACCGATAGTGAGA
Organism: Heterodontus francisci; assembly: GCF_036365525.1. Classification (NCBI taxonomy): domain Eukaryota; kingdom Metazoa; phylum Chordata; class Chondrichthyes; order Heterodontiformes; family Heterodontidae; genus Heterodontus; species Heterodontus francisci. The sequence goes on along the minus strand of NC_090388.1, from coordinate 44,511,135 downwards.
TCATTCTTGCTGGCCTTAGGTGGGAGCAATTTTGTAAAATGTTCACCAAGCCCAGGAGTTGAAAGCTCTGTATGCACAATTTTGCCTCTGCGTGCACAATACCCGTTCCGAGTAAAAATTGCCCCTAATGTATTCCAAGCATTTATTTGCTTTTGTTATATGCAAAATATGAACTGCAATTTATGAAATTGTTGCACCAGAATATTAGATGCAACATTCAAAAATTTAGATTGCCATCATGTATCTTGTTTGGAGAGTAGGGAATAAAAGAAGAAATTACACAGATCCAATGTCTTACATTTAGTCACTGAGGCAATAAATTTCAATAAATATGTCTAACTGCTGTTTGGATGACTTAATCTTCTGTTGTTAGAATTTTCAATGTGGCTTGTCAGAAAATTGATTGTCCAAAAGGGACTAAAATCCACCATAAGTGGTGTTCCTCTTGACACCTGGGAAATAATCCGTTGAGTTTTGTTTTCAAGTTTAAAGGACATCACTGAAGGCTTAAGTAGGAACAGGTGTTGACTGCTAGAGGGAAAAGTGAATTAGATTGGATTAGTGGATGCATAAATTATTGTCATAGACGACAGAGTTTTGAAGTGTTTATTGAATTCTGAAGATGGATCATAGCAGCACAGGCAATCTAAATCTAAAATCATGAACTTCACATCAATATTGTCTAACACATGTTTCTTATTATCTTATTAACTTTTTTAACAACTCTTTTTCTTTTCTCCTCATTCACCTTCTTCTCTCCTGAACACATTGGGGGAACAAATTGGACAGGACCTGAAAAATGACATGGGGATCATGTGGCGTGATTAATCTGCATTTGTTCATTGCACAAACTTTGTGCAGGATGCTCATTTACATGATTGCAGCTTGCAACCAGCACTAAGTGCGCTGATAAGTGGCTGTACAACTGAGTAGGGGACGTAAATTCTTGAGAGGCTAGCACGAGTTCAAACTAGTCCGTGCTACTTAAAGCAACCCTGCACCTCTGAAAAGGGGGAGCATTTTGGCTGGAACAGGTGCTGGAAATCATTGCAGAACTGACTTGGACCTGAAAAAGTCACAGGAATAGCAACATGGTAGAGAGCAGGCTTCTAGGTTCTCCAATGCAGTACTGGAGGGCTTAGTGCAGGAGGTGGACATGAGGAGAGAGATCCCCTACCCACAGTGAGACAGGCGATCCTCCTGACAAACATTGGGGCTGGGATTTTGTTGAGCTCCCGATGTTGGGCTCTGTGGCAGGGGGGTGGCCAGAAGATTGCAGTGCAGCCTCCCGCCTAGAGCCTGACGCCGAGATTGCCATGCCCGATCTTCCTGGAAGCAGCGAGGTTCCGTGGCTGCTGCCCCACTACTTGGCAACGGGACCCAACTTAAAATATTTAAATAAAGGAAATGAATCAATTTAAATACCATTCACTGTGATCTTACTGGCTGGCCAGGATCTTCAGTGTGAAGGGCAGCACACATGTGCCTTCACTTTCCGGTCCAGGGAAAGCTGGCGCCACTGAGGTGGGGAAGGGGGGACCTTAGAATTCTTACTGTAGTGGGTAGGGGGAGGGAAACAGGGTCAACTCTGCATTTCTAATGTTGGGGGGAGAGGGGTAACCTCTGCACTTTGTGCAGTTCTCGGGGGGAGAGGTCAACTCGGCAGTTTAAGTGTTTTGGTGGGGGGAGAAGGAAACAGGTTATTTGCGGTGTAGGTGGGTGGTATGGGACTCAACTCTGCACTTTTTGTGGCAGGTCTGGCAGCCCTTTAAAAAATGGCAGGACTGCTTGCGCAGAGGCAGCTGATGCCATTCATGGCATTGCTGAGGCTGCCCCCGCCACATGATTGCTGGAGTGGGGTGGGGGCGCCCTGTCCTCCCGGCAGTACGAGAATAAAATTCAGCCCTGAGAAGGCAATGGAAGCAGATAGCCCTGCCAATGGCAGGAGTATAACCCTGAGGACCTGGATGCTGTGCCAACCAAAGCTCAATGACCTCACAAGAGCGGTTAAGGGTAGTGAATGCATCTTCAAATATCACATTGCACCATAGAGGCATAGAAGAGTCATAAAAAGTTATGGCACAGAAGGAGGCCATCTGGCTGGAAAAAGCAATCCAGCCTAATCTCACTTTCCAGCTCTTGATCCGTCGGCTTGTAGATTACTGCACCTCAAGTGCATATCCAAGTACTTTTTAAATGCGATGAGGTTTTTTTTTCCCTTTACTACCTTTTCAGGCAGTAAGTTCCAGAGCCCCACCATCCTGTGGGTGAAATATTTTCTCCACAACTCCCGTTAATCCTTCTGCCAATTAGTTATTGACCTCTCTGATAAGGGAAATAGGTCCTTCGTATCCAGGGCCCTATTAATTTTATACAACTCGATTAATTTTCCTCTCAGCTTCCTCTATTCCCAAGAAAACAACCCAGTCTATTTGTTGCTTAAATTCTCCACTCCTAAATAGGGCGGCACAGTGGCGCAGTGGTTAGCACCGCAGCCTCACAGCTCCAGGGACCCGGGTTCGATTTCGGGTACTGCCTGTGTGGAGTTTGCAAGTTCTCCCTGTGTCTGCGTGGGTTTTCTCTGGGTGCTCCGGTTTCCACCCACAAGCCAAAAGACTTGTAGGTTGATAGGTAAATTGGCCATTATAAATTGTCACTAGTATAGGTAGGTGGTAGGGAAATATAGGGACAGGTGGGGATGTTTGGTAGGAATATGGGATTAGTGTAGGATTAGTATAAATGGGTGGTTGATGTTCGGCACAGACTCGGTGGGCCGAAGGGCCTGTTTCAGTGCTGTATCTCTAATCTAATCTAAATCTCCTCTGTACCCTCTCTCGTGTGATCGCATCCTTCCTATAATGTGGAGACCAGAACTGTATGCAGTTCTCTAGCTGTGGCCAACGGTAGCACTAGCCTCACAAACAGCTCAATGAAACATGCCCCCAACACTCATCTATCATCAATCGTGACTTATACCTCATTCATAGCGTCACCTCACCCTGCATATACTTGACACTGCTGCAAGCATCATATACACATCAAACACCTTGCACACACTGCTAGTTATTCAACCATAACAGCAACTTCACCTAAACACATTGCACCACACTCACAAACACACTTCCCTCTCTGTTGCAGGACAAGGTGACAAGAGTCAGCAGCACCTATCAGGCAGGGGACAGGCATGTCTTTACCCCTATGGAGGAGACTGTGCCTGCCATCTTTGGAGTGGCCATATCGGAGGCCACGGCCAGCTACGGGGCTGAAAGGATTGAAGCTGCCACTAGGTTCCTACCTAATCCTCCTTTTCACATCTCTCTCATCCCACAATCTCTTCTGATTCCCAAGCTTCAGATATTATCAGCATGCACCTCTTGCTTTCCCTCTTGCCCCACGGAACTCTACTCCTGTGCCTTTCTCCTTTCAGATACCCAAGAACTGCCACCTAGCCAGGCAATGGTGCAGGAGCATGAAACGCAAGAGAAAGAAGAGACAGATGATGATGAAATACTGTCACTCAGTCGCACACTTGCAGCCACCAGCTCAGATACTGGCACTGTGTGTACTTTAGCAGGTAGTATAGAGGTGGGATCTGCACATGGTGGGCTGAATTTAATGGGCTCCCTGGAAATGGGCTAGGAGGTGGGGGCCCATAGAATTGCGATGGGAGGCAGTTGCGGGGTGGGTGGGGGGGTGGTGGTGACGGAGGGCCCGTTGCCTTCCCAATGCACCGGAATTTAGTTAGAGGTGGGTTAGGCCAACAACAGCCTTCCCACCCAGAGGCCAATTGAGGACCTGAAGAGGCCTATTATCAGCCACTTAAGGGCCTCTTCCTGCTGCCGCTGCAATTAAGCAAGTGGCAGAGAGGCCTCCACCACGCGGGGAGGTCACCCAATAAAATGAGAGGACCTCCCTGCAGGCTTGGGGGAGCCCTCCTCTGTGGGCAATCTGTGGGCCACAGAGGGCCTCCGGAGGAAAACCACCCACCTCCCTGAGCACCGATCCCCTGTACTCAATGCCCACCCACCCCGCCCCCCCACATCACGGGGCCTGCCGGACTGGCTCTGGTGATACCACTTCACTTACCTCAGGTACGGGTCTTTAGTGCTGGGCCTAGTTCCCAGGCCTCCTGCAGTACTGGCAGTGGCCATCTCTCCTGGTGGCACTGCTGATACTATTGAGCTGCCGGCCCTCTGATTGACTGGCAGTCTTGAAGGCGGGATCCCAGTCTTTAAAGGGACAAGGATCTCAGTGGCAGGCTGTTAATTGCCCGAGGGCTGTTAAATAGAGCTGGTGGCTCCGAATGGCCGAGGCTGTGTTCCCACCGCTTTTACGACCCGGCACCGAGAGTCCTGCCGGCTGCACTAAATCCTGCCTAACGAGTGCCGAGCAAGAGAGGCCTGCATCCAGGAGAAAAGTATAATGCAGGTGCGAGCTGACGAGATTGCTCACAAGTTCTGCTGCAGACGACTCAGATGAGGACTTTGATGGGGTGGTATAAAGAAAATGGCTGATGGCATGCACAATGAAATGCTTCGTGCATTGGTAGGCTTGCCAGAAAGCCTGCTTCCACTGTCAAGGAGCATGGAGATGTCTGGCACTTACTTGGCACAGGGCTTGCCGCAGAGCTTGGAGCCCATCCTTTCCAGCATGTCTGGTGGACAACTCCATGAGAATACTTGCGGACCCAACCTTGATGCAGCATCTGATGGCCAATGCCTCAGTTTCCATTACAGCACTAACAGAAGCCACACAACGCCTGGGTACTGCAGTGGAAACTCTGACTAAGTCATGCACTCTCAGCTTGTTGCCATGCAGGCTCAGACTGTTACCATCATGGCGGTGAAGGTCATTATGGTTTGAATCTATTTTTTGCCTTGGGCTCCTTCCAAACTGCTTCTAGTAACACCAGTAATGCCAAATAGTTTGCTGTGCACCCAGCAATCCGACAGGTCACTGATGCAATGTATGTGAGGCAACAACAGTTTGTTAGATTTTTCATGGAGGCTAATGAGCAGGAAAAAAGAGCATTGGATCTTCTTACATTGATGGATTCCTGCAGGTGCAGAGCATCACACATTACACATGCATAGCAGTGTTTGATCCCCATTGTGAACCTCAGTAGATAGGACTTCAATTCACTCAGTGTTCAACTGATTTATGATTACAGGTAGCATGTGACACCGGTTTCATGGTAGTGGTCATGATGTTTTCCTGCTGCACCATCCAGACCATCAGGTGGCTGGCTAGCTGCTGGGGCACCAAGACTAGCCCCTCACCAACTGGCTGATGACTCCTGACAGGTACCTGGGCACAGATGCAGAATGCCAATATAATCACAACCATGCAACAGCAAGGGTTCTGATTCAGCAAACCACTGGCATTCTGAAACAATGTTACCACTGGACAACTCAGGAGGCATCCTTTAGGCCCAGGACAACTATCAAGATTCATAACCGTATGTTGAATGCTCCACAATCTTGCATACAAAGGGGAGTTGCCTTGGAGCTTCCTGAGGAGGAAGAAGTGGAGAAGGAAGATGAAGAAGGGAGCAAGGAACCAGAGGATGCAGAGGAAGACAGCAAATTATTAATGAGACAGTCTCCTGAACCATTTCTCCCCTCTTCAGAGCATATATTAATGATGCTTGCCGTTAATTCAGGCAACTGCCAGGATGCCTAAGAAGCATCCAAACCAATATGGCATCTGGTGTCATTTCAGACATTGCATTGCAAATGTCCACTTTGTGGTACCTATTTTGAATCTGCAGAATGGGCAAAACACATATCAATTCCAATCTCTTACTCACATATGATAAAAAGTGACTTGAGAAAAGTACCAGAGGGTAGGTGATGCTCATGGAACCATATAAAAGCATAACCCACCATAAGGAGAAATATTGACATAAAAATAAATATTTCAGAGCACTTATTTCTCAATTTAAACACCAGATACATTGCATTCAGCTCAAATACGAATGAACCAAACCCAAAATAATTCGACAAAGGGATTAGCTTTATATTTGCCCAAGTCAGTTCAGATAGTGCATTACTTACCTCCATGTATTTACTAAACTCAGCAGCATGTACACTGGGTGAATCTTTTAATTTGCAACCCAAGTCAACACAGAACAAAAAAGCTAATTTTTACTCCCAAATCCAAGAAGTTCCTCACCTCTGGTACAAATGGGCAGTAAATGCAAAAATGAAACAAGAGTTCAAGGAGCAATGAAACGATTGATTCTTGGTTACATTCTTGTTGTACTCCTAATTAAGTGATGGAAATCTGGCAATCATTTTGTTTTCTGCACAAAGGGGGCATTAAGCAAATGATAAACCCATAACCCTAACCCCATGAAGCCAGAGAACTTTGGCCTTTGATAAATAGCTCAAATGGAAGGCAATGATGGATTATAATCCCAAAACTACCCCCCAAAAATAGATTAATCGGGGCATTTCTATTCAGCAGTTAACTGCTGAGCAACTGGAATATTCCCATATATTAGCATCCAACTATCAACTTCTGTAATAATTATACTATTCAATAATATAATCTACAGAAAACTCAATTTGTTTTGTAGTACACAGCAACAATTAAACATAATTCATCCTCTGGTTATGTATAGTTGCCTCAAAATCTTCCTAGCGATTAATCTTATGATGCAGCAGAGGTAAATCTACAAGTATTTTTAACTTCAGTTGATTAGAATGCTTGACCAGGCCATTCAACTAGTGTAGGCACTTTGATGCTTTCTTCACTGACATTGTGACTATTGTTTGCAATAGCACACCACTGCACAGTTTTCAGTTTATGTCAGTAGGAAAATGATTCGGTCAGTATATGTCTTAACCATAAGGTGAACCTCAAAAGTAGCACATAGATATGCAGCATGGTCCTTTCAAAAGGAACAACAGCCTCATGTGTTCATGTCACATCAAACCCATATAAACTGAACAGAGTGCCCATTCACTGCAAATCATTGACTTGGACTTTGATTAAATCATATGCACTGACTATTCAGGATGTTTTTTTTTATTCATTCATGGGCTGTGGGCATCACCGGCTAGGACAGCATTTTTTGCCCATCCCTAATTACCCTTGAGAAGGCAGTGGTGAGCCGCCTTCTTGAACCGCTGCAGTCTATGTGGGGTAGGTATACCCACAGTGCTGTTAGGAAGGGAGTTTCAGGATTTTGACCCAGCGACGGTGAAGGAACAGTGATATAGTTCCAAGTCAGGATGGTGTGTGGCTTGGAGGGGAACTTGCAGGTGATGGTGTTCCCATGCATCTGCTGCCCTTGTCCTTCCATGTGGTAGAGGTCAGGGGTTGGGAAGGTGCTGTCTAAGGAGCCTTGGTGCATTGCTGCAGTACATCTTGTTGATGGTACACACTGCTGCTACTGCGCATCAGTGGTGGAGGGAATGAATGCAGATTCAGAGCGCTGAAAATAGCGGAGGCCCTAGCAGAGTATAGAAAGTGTAGGGGGGTACTTAAAAAAGTAATTAGGAGAGCGAAGAGGGGACATGAAAAAACACTGGTGGGCAAGATAAAGGAAAATCTTAAGGCATTTTGTAAGTATATTAAGGGCAAGAGGATAAGCAGGGAAAGAGTGGGGCCCATTAGGGACCAAAGTGGCAATCTGTGTCTGGAGCCGGAGGACATAGGTGAGGTTTTAAATGATTAATTTTCATCTGTGTTCACTATGGAGAAGGACGATGTAGGTGTAGAGATCAGGGAGGGGGATTGTGATATACTTGAACAAATTAGTATTGAAAGGGAAGAAGTATTATCTGTTTTAGCCTGCTTAAAAGTGGATAAATCCCCAGGCCCAGATGAGATATATCCCAGGCTGTTATGTGAGGCTAGGGAGGAGATTGCAGGGGCTCTGACACAAATTTTCAAATCCTCTCTGACCACAAGAGAGGTACTAGAGGACTGGAGGACAGCGAATGTGGTACCATATTCAAGAAGGGTTCCAGGGATAAGCCAGGTAATTACAGGCTGGTGAGTCGAACATCAGTGGTTGGGAAACTATTGGAAAAAATTCTGAGGGACAGGATTAATCTCCACTTGGAGAGGCAAGGATTAATCAGGGATAGTCAGCATGTCTTTGTCAGGGGGAGATCATGTCTAACTAACTTGATTGAATTTTTCGAGGAGATGACTAGATGTGTAGATGAGGGTAAAGCAGTTGATGTAGTCTACATGGAATTCAGTAAGGCTTTTGATAAGGTCCCACATATGAGATTGGTTAAGAAGGTAAGAGCCCATAGGATCCAGGGCAATTTGGCAAATCGGATCCATAATTGGTTTAGTGGCAGGAGGCAGAGGGTAATGATCGAGGGTTGTTTCTGCGAGTGGAAGCCTGTGACCAGTGGTGTACCGCAGGGATCCGTGCTGGGACCTTTGCTGTTTGTAGTGTCTTCGCTCGAGTCGCTTTAAACAGGCTCCAGAAGCTGGCCGAGCGTGTCTACCCTGAGGCACAGTGTGGCTTTCGAGCAGAGAGATCGACCATTGACATGCTGTTCTCCCTTCGTCAGCTACAGGAGAAATGCCGCGAACAACAGATGCCCCTATACGTTGCTTTCATTGATCTCACCAAAGCTTCAGACTACTAGAAAAGATTGGATGTCCACCAAAGCTACTAAGTATCATCACCTCATTCCATGATAATATGAAAGGCACAATTCAGCATAGCGGCGCCTCATCAGACCCCTTTCCTATCCTGAGTGGCGTGAAACAGGGCTGTGTTCTCGCACCCGCACTTTTTGGAATTTTCTTCTCCATGCTGCTCTCACATGCGTTCAAGTCTTCAGGAGAAGGAATTTTCCTCCACGCAAGATCAGGTGGCAGCTTGTTCAACCTTGCCCATCTATGAGCGAAGACCAAAGTATGGAAAGTCCTCATCAGGGAACTTCTCTTTGCTGACGATGCTGCATTAACATCTCACACTGAAGAGTGTCTGCAGAATCTCATCGACAGGTTTGCAGCTGCCTGCAACAAATTTGGCCTAACCATCAGCCTCAAGAAAACGAACATCATGGGACAGGACGTCAGAAATGCTCCATCCATCAATATCGGCGACCACGCTCTGGAAGTGGTTCAAGAGTTCACCTACCTCGGCTCAACTATCACCAGTAACCTGTCTCTCGATGCAAAAATCAACAAGCGCATGGGAAAGGCTTCCACTGCTATATCCAGACTGGCCAAGAGAGTGTGGGAAAATGGTGCACTGACACGGAACACAAAAGTCCGCGTGTATCAAGCCTGTGTCCTCAGTACCTTGCTCTACGGCAGCGAGGTCTGGACAACGTATGTCAGCCAAGAGCGACGTCTCAATTCATTCCATCTTCGCTGCCTCCGGAGAATCCTTGGCATCAGGTGGCAGGACCGTATCTCCAACACAGAAGTCCTCGAGGCAGCCAACATCCCCAGCTTATACACCCTACTGAGTCAGCGGCGCTTGAGATGGCTTGGCCATTTGAGCCGCATGGAAGATGGCAGGATCCCCAAGGACACATCGTACAGCGAACTAGTCACTGGTATCAGACCCACCGGCCGTCCATGTCTCCGCTTTAAAGACGTCTGCAAACGCGACATAAAGTCCTGTGACAATAATCACAAGTCGTGGGAGTCAGTTGCCAGCGTTCGCCAGAGCTGGCGGGCAGCCATAAAGGCGGGGCTAAAGTGTGGCGAGTCGAAGAAACTTAGCAGTTGCCTGAAGAGGTGGTAGAGGCAGGAACCATCACAAACATTTAAGAAGTATTTAGATGAGCACTTGAAATGCCATAGCATACAAGGCTAGGGGCCAAGTGCTGGAAAATGGGATTAGAATAGGTAGGTACTTGATGGCCAGCACAGACACGATGGGCTGAAGGGCCTGTTTCTGTGCTGTATGACTCGATGACTGGGGTGCCAGTCAAGCGGGCTGTTTTGTCCTGAATGGTGTTGAGATTCTTGAGTGTTGTTGGAGCTGCACCCATCCAGACAAGTGAAGAGTATTCCATCACACTTCTGACTTGTGCCTTGTAGATGGTGGGCAGAATTTGGGGAGTCAGGAAGTGAGTTACTCACCGCAGGATTCCTAGCCTCTGACCTGCTCTTGTAGCCACGGTATTTATATGGCTACTGCAGTTCAGTTTCTGGTCAATGGTAACCCCTAGGATGTTGAAAGTGGGGAATTCAGAAGTCGTAATGCTATTGAATGTCAAGGGGATATGGTTAGATTCTCTCTTGTTTGAGATAGTCATTGCCTGGCACTTGTGTGGCGTGAATGTTACTTGCCACTTATCAGCCCAAGCCTGAATATTGTCCAGGTCTTACTCCTTTTCTACATGGACTGCTTCAGTATCTGAGGAGCCGTGAATAGTGCTGAACATTGTGCAATCATCAGCGAACATCCTCACTACTGACCTCATGATTGAAGTAAGGTCATTGATGAAGCAGCTGAAGATGGTTGGGCCTAGGAAACTACCCTGAGGAACTCCTGCAGTGATGTCCTGGAGCTGAGATGATTGACCTCCGACAACCACAACCATCTTCCTTTGGGCTAGGTATGACTCCAACCTGCAGTGTGTTTTCCCCCTGATTCCCATTGACTCCAGTTTTGCTCGGGCTTCTTGATGCCATACTCAGTCAAATACTGCCTTGATGTCAAAGGCAGTCTCTCTCACCTCACCTCTTGAGTTCAGCTCTTTTGTCAATGTTTGAACCAAGATTGTAATGAGGTCAGGAGCTGAATGGCCCTGGCGGAACCCAAACTGAACGCCACTAAGCAGGTTATTGCTAGGCAAGTGCCACTTGATAGCACTTTCTACAACATCTTCCATCACTTTACTGATGATGGGGTTCGTGTACAGGACATACCTGGACAATTTTCCACTTTGCCGGGTAGATGCCTGTGTTGTAGCTGTACTGGAACAGCTTGGCTACGGGCATGGCTACTTCTGGAACACAAGTCTTCATTTTTGTTACGACCGGGTGAGAGGGGTCTAGAGGTTCCCTCTCAACCTTTGCCTGGTTTAACCGTAACAGGGTTTAATTTTTTTTTAAAACACCATGTTTTAGCTCTCCCAAGTGAATCCTTGTTCACCGATTTCTAATTCTAAGGAGAAGAAATCAATTCAGACAAGCTTCTTAGATTTTTAAACAAGAAAGGTAGAGTTTATTAAACTTAAACTCTAATCCAGTTAACGACTACGACTATGCAACGCGACCATGCGAGCAGGCATACGTGATAAACACACACTCAGATAGAGACAGAAAAAGTAGAAGGAATAAAGGGGAAAAGTTTGAGGCAATATCTGGTAGTTACAGTCCTTTAAGTTCAATGTGGAGTCTTTGGTTGCCGGTCAGTCCTGTTGTTCTTTGGGGCCCAGTTCACGCTTCAACTCGTTTTGATGCCGGAATCTTTTCTCTGTTGAGGTTTACGTGTTTTCCATGGGTCCGGTGGCTTGGGGAGAAAGTGAGAGAGAGAGAGAGGCTTCCTTGCTCTGGCTTCAGTTTCAACTGCCTTCTGTTCTTTCTCTGCGGCACAATTCAAAAAATCCCAGGTTGCCCAGCAGGTTAGTCATGTGAATAGCTGGTTTGACCACTTCTGTTTGTGGATTCTGCCAACTTAGCGGTCATCCTGGAATGTGAGCTTCCTCACCTTCAATGTCTGGTGATCAAAGTCCATTTTGGGTTAAGTGGACCAGGGAATAGTCCTTTGTCTCTCCAAACACTGTCTATTAGTGTGCAAATGTTTTTCCAGCCACTGCTGATGTGTTTAACAAGTCATTTCCTCACTCCAGCAACTGTTTAAAATCAATGTTCATATGACAAAATTAACATGTCTCGATCTTGGCAGGTGGGGGTCTGCATGACAGTACTATTTCCAGTATGTTGTCAGGGCCCATAACCTTTGCTGTATCCAGTGCCTTCAGCCACTTCTTGATATCATGTGGTCTGAATCGAGTTGGCCGAAGACTGGCATCTGTGATGCTGGGGACCTCAAAAGGAGGCCGAGATGGATCATCCTCTTGGCACTTCTGGCTGAAGATGGTTGCAAATGCTTCGGCCTTCTCTTTTGCACTGATGTGCTGGGCTCCCCCATCATTGAGAATGGGGATATTTGTGGAACCTCCTCCTCCTGTTAGTTGTTTAATTGTCCACCACCATTCACGACTGAATATGGCAGGACCATAGAGGTTTGAAGTGATCCATTGATTGTGGGATTGCTTAGCTCTGTCTATCACATTCTGCTTCCGCTGTTTGGCATGCAAGTAGTCCTGTGTTGTAGCTTCATCAGGTTGACACCTCATTTTGAGGTATGCTTGGTGCTGCTCCTGGCATGCCCTCCTGCACTCTTCATTGAACCAGAGTTGATCCCCCGGCTTGATGGTAATGGTAGAGTGGGGGACATGCTGGGCCATGAGGTTACAGATTGTGGCTGAGTACAATTCTGCTGCTGCTGATGGCCCACAGCGCCACATGGATGCCCAGTTTTGAGTTGCTAGATCTGTTTGAAGTCTATCCCATTTAGCACGGAGGTAGTGCCACACAACGCGATGGAGGGTATCCTCAATGTGAAGATGGGACTTTGTCTCAACAAAGCCTGTGCGGTGATCACTCCTACCAATACTGTCATAGACAGATGCATCTGTGACAGGCAGATTGGTGAGGGCAAAGTCAAGTATGATTTTCCCTTTTGTTGGTTCCCTCACCACCTGCCGCATACCCAGTCTAGCAGCTATGTCCTTTAGGGCTCGGCCAGCTCGGTCAATAATGGTGCTACCAAGCCATTCTTGGTGATGGACATTGAAGTCCCCCACCCAGAATATATTCTGCGCCCTTGCCACGCTTAGTGCTTCCAAGTGCAGTTCAACATGGAGGAGTACTGATTCATCAGCTGAGGGGGGAGGTGGTAGGTGGTAATCAGCAGGTGGTTTCCTTGCCCATGTTTGACCTGATACCATGAGACTTCATGGGTTCTGGAGGTGATGTTGAGGGCTCCCAGGGCAACTCCCTCCCGACTGTATGCCACTGTGCCGCCACTTCTGCTGGGTCTGTCTTACCCGGGGATGGTGATGATGGTGTCTGGGTACACTGTAAGATATGATTTGGTGAGTATGTCTATGTCAGGCTGCTGCTTGACTAGTCTGTGGGACAGCTCTCCCAACTTTGGCACAAGCCCCCAGTTGTTAGGAAGGAGGACTTTGAAGGGTTGAAAAGACTGGGTTTGCCGTTGTTGTTTCTGGTGCCTAGGTCGATGCCAGGTAATCCGTCCGATTTCATTCCTTATTGACTTTGTAGCGGTTTGATACAACTGAGTGGCTTGCTAGGCCATCTCAGAGGGCATTAAGAGTCAACCACATTGCTGTGCATCTGGTGTCACATGTAGGCCAGACCAGGTAAAGACGGCAGATTTCCTTCCCTAAAGGACATTAGTGAACTACGTGTGTTACAAACACATCATTTTAAATATTGAGTTAAGAAAGCCTGGTAAAATGATGTTGTGCTTGGTTAGCTAGTACCAACAATCACAGTCTATACAGCCAGAGTAATACTGTAACCAAACATCTGAACTCCAGGGTTGACTTATCTCGGGATGGCGTGGATCATGGCAGCAGTACCGTAAGCGGGTGTCGTTTCTGTTTTAGCATTAGGCGGCCAGCCGTATGCAATCTCGCAATGGCTGGCCAATTAAAGAGCATGAGATGTGGGTGCCATCTCATCCCGGGCCCCAGGTAGCAACATGGATTGAAGCATGCTGTGGTGGGTGCTGGCGCCATATTTAAAGGGCTGCCTGCTCTGCATTTATTGCTGCCTAAACAAAGGACCTCCTCCTGCTCCTGCTGCCTGAAGTGGTCCTGTTCCTGCTGTCTTGAGTTGTCCTGTTCCTATTGCCACTACTGCCTTAAGTTCTCTTGCTACTGCTGCCTTGAGACATCCTGCTACTGCTGCTGTTCCACTCAGTGAAGACTCAAAGCAATCAAGGAGCTCACCGGAAGCCAACACCAACAACAGCAGAGAAGGAAGACCCCCAGGTGACCGCACCAGCTCAGCGATGCCTGCCTTCAGGTTCTCCTACAAGAGCAAGGAAGGTGGTCCTGTTCTCAAAGGATTGGAGGAGGAGAGAGCCCTCCCTGACCAAGCAAGTCTGGATGGAGATCGCAGAGGTGGTCAGCAGCCATGGGGTCATATAGCTTCCACCCCCTGAACCTGGATCCAGTGCCAGAAGTGCATCAATGACCTCATTTGGTCTGCCAAGGTGAGTGCTTCATGCCTCATTTCCCTTTGGGGCTTGTATGTGCTAAATGAGTGACCACCCAATCTGTGGCAAGGGGGGTGGGCAGCAGTATATCCTGTCAGAAACATGGCTGCATCTCAGTGAGAGGCGCCATCTGTCTATGCTGAACTTCACAAGGTCTCTTGAGAGTCGCCGTATGCAGGTGGCATTCGTGTGCCCCCATCATGGACCGCTGGGTCCCAACAGCATAGCGGTTGTGATTGTCTCCATGGGGAAACTAACTTTCTTCCTTCTTGTTGCTTGCAGGAAAAGATGGCACACAACACCAACACTGGGGCATATTAAATGGCTTCACTGGATCAGTCCAGGCACCTGAATTACATCTTCAGAAGGTCAATGGCCTGCTTGATGGTCACTTGTGTTAACCTGTGGCAGGTGTTGTACTTCTTCTCTGCGTCCATGCATGGGTTCCTCACAGGCATGGGCAGCCATGTCTTTAGTGGGTAGCCCTTGTCTCCAATTATCCATCCCTGAAGGTGAGTGGGGGGCTGGAAAAGTGGTGGGACCTGGGACTGCCAAAGTACATAAGCATTGTGGCTGCTTCCTGGGAACCATGCACACAACTGGCCCCCTAACAGTAATCACACTGTAGGACAGGGTATACAGGAAGAAATAATGGGGGCTTGTGAGAAAGGTATGGCGATAATCATGGGTGATTTTAATCTACAGATAGATTGGACGAATCAGATTGGCAAAGGTAACCTGGAAGCCGTCCCTAGGTAGTAGTGATCACAATATGATTAAATTTCACATTCAGCTTGAGGGTGAGAAAACTGGATCGAAAACTGGTGCTTTAAACTTAAATAAGGGTAATTATGAGGGTTTGAAGACAGAGCTAGCTAAAATAAGCTGGGAAATTAGATTCAGGGATAGGTCAGTAGAGATGCAGTGGCAGACATTTAAGGAAATATTTCATAACTCAGCAAAGATACATTCCAGTGAGAAAGAAAGATTCTATGGGAAGGACACACCATCCATGGCTAACTAAGGAAGTTAAAGATAGCATCAAATTGAAAGAAAAAGCGTACAATTCAGTGAAGAGTAGTGGCAGGTCAGGAGATTGGACAGAATATAAAAAACAGCAAAGAATGACTAAAAATAATGAGAGAGAAATTAGAGTAAGAGAGAAAGCTAGCTAGAACTATAAAATGTAAGAGTTTCTACAGGTATTTAAAAAGGAAAAGAGTAAGTAAAGTGAGTGTTGGTCCTCTAGAGAGTGAGTCTGTGAGTTACTATTGGAAAATAAGGAAATAGCGGAGGAATTGAACAGATTTTTTTCATTGTCTTCACTGTAGCAGATACAAATAATATCCCAGAAATAATTGTGAATCAAGAAGTTGAAAGGGAGGGAGGAACTTAAAATAATTACCATCACTAGGGCAAGGATACTGAGAAAATTACTAGAATTAAAAGCTGACAAGTCCCCAGATCCTGATGGCCTTTGCCCTAGAGTTTTAAAAGAAGTGGCTTCTGAGATAGTGGATGCATTGGTTTTATTTTTCCAAAATTCCATAGATTCTGGAAATGTCCCAACAGATTGGAAAATAGCAAATATAACTCCACTATTCAAGAAAGGAGGAAGACAGAAAGCAGGAAACTACAGACCAGTTAGCATAACATCTGTCATTGAGAAAATGCTAGAATCTATTATTAAGGAGGTTAGAGCAGGTCATTTAGAAAATCTCAATGCAATGAGGCAGAGTCAACATGGTTTTGTGAAAGGGAAATCATGTTTGACTAACTTATTAGAGTTCTTTGAGGAAGTAACAAGCAACTTGAATAAAGGGGAACCTGTGGATGTGGTGTACTTAGATTTCCAGAGGCATTTGACAAGGTGCCACATCAAAGGTTACTAAACAAAATAAGAGCCTATGGTATAGGCAGGTAACATATTAGCATGGGGAGAGAATTGGTTAGCTAACAGGAAACTGACAGTAGGCATAAATGGATCGTTTTCAGGGTGGCAAGATGTAACTAGCAGAGTGCCACAGGGATCAATGCTGGGGTCTCAATGACTTGGATGAAGGGTCAGAATGTATAGTTGCTAAATTTGCTGATGACACAAAAATATGTAGTAGAATAAGTTGTGAAAAGGACAAAAGGAGTCTGCAAAGGGATATAGATAGATTAAATGAGTGGGCAAAGATTTGGCAGATGGAGTATAATGTGGGAAAGTATGAACTTGTCCACTTTGGCCGGAAGAATAGAAAAGCAACTTATTATTTAAATGGCGATTGCAAAACTCTGAGATGCAGAGTGACCTAATACATGAAGCACAAAAAAGTTCATATGTAGGAACAGCAAGTGATTAAGAAGGCAAAAGCATTGTTGTTGTTTATTGCAAGGGGAATGGAATATAAAAGTGGAGATATTTTGCCACAGTTGTACAGGGCATTGGTAAGACCGCATCTAGAGTATTGTGTACAGTTTTGGTCTCCTTACTTAAGAAAGGACATAATTGCATTGGAAGCAGTTCAGAGAAGGTTCACTCAACTGATTCCTGGGATGAGAGGGTTATTTTATGAGGAAATGTTGGCCAGGTTGGGTCTGTATTCATTGGAGTTTAGAAGGATGAGAGGTGATCTTATTGAAACATTTAAAATCCTGAGGGGACTTGACAAGTTGGATGTTGAAAGGATGTTTCCCCTTGTGGGAGAGACTAAAACTAGGGGGCACAGTTTAAAAATAAAGGGTCTCCCATTTAGGACAGAGATGAGGAGAAATTTTTTCTCTCAGAAGGTCGTGAGATGGCTGAATTCTCTTCCCTGGAGAGCTGTGCAGGCAGGTCGTTGGATGTTTTTAAGGCAGAAGTAGACAGATTCTTGACAAACAAGATGTCAAAGAGTATCAGGGGTAGGCAGGAAAGTGGAGTTGACTCTGCAAACAGATCAGCCATGATCTTATAGAATGGCAGATCAGGCTTGAGGGGCCGAATAGCCTACTCCTGATCCTAGCTCGTATGTCTGTATGTATGTTAGTATCTGCTTTCTTTGGACACAGACCAGTTGGACATTGATGGAATGGAAGCCCTTTCTGTTGATCAAGGCCGCTGGCTTGTCCATGGGAGCCTTAATGGCCACATGTGTGCAGTTGATGATACCTTGCACCTGGGGGAATCCCTGAACCCAATGGACCTCTCCATCTGACTTTCCAGATCAGTGCAGTAGTGCAAATAGTCACCGGCCCTCTTGAAAATGGCATTCTTCATCTCCTTGATGCACTGATGGGCTGCAGACTGGGACATCCCACACATGTCCCCGGTGGATCCCTGGAAGGAGCCAGAGGCACAGAAGTTGAAAGCCACGTTGATCTTCAGGGCCAATGCAATTGGGTGTCCACCTAACCCTATGGGTCTCAGCCCATCCTGCAGCACGGCGCAGAGATCAGTGATGGCCTCCCTGGAGAGTTGCAGTCTTCGCTGATACTGCTGCTTGGACATTTGGACAAAGTTCAGCCTTGGGCAGTGGATTCTCTCCTGGGGATAAGCTTTTCTGCATGTACATGGCTGTTGTCATGCCCTCTGCACCGTGCACACCAGAAGGCCTGGGTGAATGAGGCCCATGGAAAGTTACCCTCTTTGATTTGTGGGCCTTCTAACAGGATGCACCCCACCTCCCCAAACCTGTCCCTGAGTTCTCTCCTCGAGGCAAGTGCCTGTATGACCCTGACCACACGTCCCCACACTCCTGGCACTTTCTCTCCACTTCTGCCAATGTCTGGCAGTTCCCTTTGCACATCACCCTATCTGCCACCAAATGCTGACTCTCCAAATGACTTCATTAGAGAGCCAGCACTTATCCCCCACTTCTTTGCTGTCACCCGCTTCCTAGCTGCCTTGTTCAACCAGGCAGGGCTCTGAAGCCTGTGGTCCTGGGCACCATTTATAAAATCCAAAACGCCCCGTAAAATCAGAGTTAATAAGCCTTTCAGCTACCTTAATTGTTGTCCTGTTGCCTCTATGTCAGAAGTTCATCCTCCATGGTTCCTGCCTTTGGTAAAATCCAGAAACAATGTCAAGATATCAGTCTTGTGGCCAAATTGGGTCTGCTCCCTTTTTACGACTGTCTCCCCCTCCCCCCACCGCCTGCAACACGCTTCTGAACTCAGTCTCAATGGCCCGGTAAATTTCCGGCACAGTTTCATTAGTCTAAGCTTTGATCTGGGTACCTTGGGGTTAGCAACTGAGAGACATTAAAGCTACCACAGGTTGAAACAATGTCATCTTTCCTGCTCTTTATGTGAATTGAAGCAGAAGTTAAGAGTGATTGCATTCGCTGAGTGCCTGCATAGCTTATGTTATACGAAACCAAATGTTAAGTCTTCATTATACCTGTTGCAGAGAAGGAATTCAGAAATAAGAATAGGCTGTTTGACCAGTACATCATTCCCTGATTCAGGCTGATGGATTAATACCATGACCAATATATTCAATTCAACTGGCAGCCCCACTGATAAGTTTTAAAAAGAGTAGACAGGAAAAAGGCAAAGAGAATGTTACCCAAATAGTTTGGGGGGTGGGGGGAGGGGCATTGCTGGTGGAGGGGGCTGGTGGGTGGGACTGCAACCTACAAAAACAGATGGATTTGATTTGGGTGGGAGGTTACAAAGCTGAAATAGGAACCCGACACATTTTGAACCTGCCCAGTTTTAACGGACAGAGCAAGCAGCGGGGGATCAATTCACTTGCAGGAGGGAGATTGGTCAAATATTTTAATGAGGCTGCATACATTCATTTTAACAATGGTTCTATTTTTAACCATAGTTGACCAGGATTTCCTGTCCTCGGGGAACCTGGCAGATGAAAGACAGTGAAAAGGGCTAAATCCATAAGGTAAGTGCCTTTGTAGCATTTCTTGTGGGCCAGGAGGAGCAGGAATGTTTCCTCCAGGCCCAACAAGCTAACCGATATACACCACCACCCCAAGCGATCAGTCCGCTCCCCCACCCACAATCAGAAACACCAAACACCCCCCTGCTCTAACCATGTTTTGAAGCCCCCTACCAACAACTTTGACTGCTGATCACTATCTGCTTCCTCAACCATCTTCTATCTCTGACCACCATCTGTTCCCAACCCCCACCCCCCCCACCAAGGATGAGAACCACCCCACGATTGGACATCCTACCATTGGACCCCACAATAGGACCCATTCCCTGCAATCTGAGCCCCAGACCACCACTCTCCACCCACAATCTGTCCCAACGCACCCATTCCTGGTCTCATCCCAGCTCGGCTGCGGCCTTGCACTGCAATATTTCCTGCCTGACAAGCAGCCAGTCTGTCAACCAGCTGGCTGTGGGCAGGAAACCTACAGAAAAATATTTAAAGACGTCCTGTAGCTATGCTTGGGAAACCATTACTTACGGGTTTCCCAGCCTCAATAAAGGGTGTGCTGTTGCAGTCTTTGCAGATGCAATCAACAAAGAATCACTGATTTGACATGAACCTCAAGTCATTGCACACTATTCTCACTAAAAACTAATGAAAATATTATGCCTTGTTCAATCAGGAGTAACTGAGTTTTTAAACGGTTGAACAACCTCTCTGGCCCTGAAAAGTTAATTTTACAAGTGTGGAATCTAATTCCCTCAGAAGTGTATTTAAAAATTATTGCTTTTAGGTTTATTTATTTTATTTCAGCTTCTCCCTTAATCACATGTGTATATCCCTATCTTTATTTTGCTTTCTGTATAATGATTAAAATGTGCATTATATTCCATGCTTTTTACTTCCTGCTTTTCTGTTGATTAGAATTCTTCAATCTGATTGTCTCATCAGCCAGTCTGTTGCTTGCCCTGTTGAAAGTGACATTGGGATAGAGCCATTCAACACTCTCTAGCCCGCTAAATCTCTGTGAGTAGCATTGGGGTCAGAAGTAAGCACTGTTGCTTCAGTGTTGACTGCAAAATTGAGGTCAATATAAACAGGATGCTCTATTCTATTTATGGCCAGATTTATTTCATTGTTTGGCAACACCTGCAGTCACCATTCGCAAATGGCTGCTTCTATGCAATTGAATAATATGATTTGAACTAATATCTAATACACCACATTATATAAAGCAATATGATTTAGGCATTTACTGTATAATACAAGGAAATAGTGCAATTCTGAATCAAGGAAATATAAATTTACTGCCTTTCTAAAGAATAAACTAGTCAGTCACATTACTAGTGATTTTCAGTGATTATTTGCAGCAATGTTTTAATTTCACCAAATTCAGTATTATCAAAGTGAACATCAAACTCAAGAGTTGTTTTATCAATTAAACTTGAAAACGGAGTGAAATAATTATCAGTTAATAACAGAATACATCACAATATAAATATACACACACACACACACCCACACACACAGAATTTTCACCAGGCCCTTGTAGGTGGGCTTGGAGGTGGGGGAATGAGCAAAAATCGGGGAAAGTACATTGTGCCGGTTCCCATCTCCTTCCAAATTTCCTGGAGGTGCTTTCTGTGTCGTGACAGCAACCTGCCCAGCAGTGGCAGGAAGCCAATTAAGCTTGTTACATAGGCATTTAGTAGCAAGTTTCCAAGGGCAATGCAATTTTGATAACGTCACATGGGCCTCAACCTCTGTCAGAATCTCAGCTACTCATAGCAGGCAGCTGCAAAGAGGGAGGTTGGAGGGGAATGAAAGTAAGATGCAACCTGACTGTTTAAATGACGCGAACAACAGCCTGAGGACATCTGCAGGCAGATGCTTGCCATTGCAAGAGCAGCTCCTGGAGACTCAGGGTGCAGTGACGGTTGCCGGTTCCCTCAGCCTTTTCTCGCAGCCATTTAGCTCCATTCTCCATTGAGGCTTTCACCTCAGCAGCACACTGACACACCAGCTGCTGTGAAGGCTGCTGGTGCACTGATTGGTCCTCCCTCCTCGTCAACCCGCCTGCTGTCCCCAGTTGGATGGTGAACCCATAGGCAGCCTGCTAATTGGTCATCTTCCAGAAAATTGACCCAGGAGGTCCATTGCTCTAACAACTGTGTTACAGACCCGTAAATTTTTTCTGAAAATATTCTACGTCCGGAAATTTAGCTCACAGTGAGGAAAGGAAACAGACCAGAAGAAGTGATGGAAAAGCAAGTCCCTCGGAACATTGTTTGATTTATAAAAGGAATTCAAATTATAAAAAAACATAATTAACTTTAATATCATTTTATTGTGTGGAGGGTTCTCGGTTTATCATTTAAAAATCTTGTTTAAACAGTCAGTTCCAACATAATCAACTCAAGTGAGTTGGAGGAATTACTGAATCCTAAAGGCTTTGAGGGAATTACAATATATTGTACAGGTAACGTGCCCTTATTTAATAACTGTATCCATTATAATGTGAACACAGCATGCTCACATTAGTGAGCATTATAGCACCTCAAAGTGAATTCCTCTAATTATGCTATAATTACTCAATATCTAAGCTAAATATTTTAAAAGTCCAGGGTGACACATAGGAAAAGTCAAATGCATATTAAAAAGTTAGTCATATTTTGTTGAGATTTACTTTTACAAATAAAATGTTGCTAATGGCAAAACTCCAAACATCTGAAAAGTAGTAAAATAAAATTGCTAAAGGGAGAGGCAGCAGACTGAGTAATTGTCTGGTGGTTCACCACATAGATTAAAAAGGGTTGGTAAGCAAAGTATGGTACAAATAAAAATGTTTATTTTCCATAATGGAGAGTCCCTTCCGCTCAATTATTTTTTACAGGAGACAAGTAGCTGACTTATTCTGAAACACATGCTTTCAATTTACAAATAATTGCAGATTCTAGTCTGGAAGTATATCTATTATATTTTGTAGAAGAAAATGGCCAAAAAAAGCATTTGTGTCCTTGGCTGGTACTTGAGTGGTACAAAGCTGTTCATAGACAGGGGTAGCACAAGCAAATTTAAGTTTGTATCCAGCACCCACCCACATGTTGCTTCCCACTGCCACCAACTGCAGATACCAAAGGCCTGAAACTCTGTACTGGTCTCCCATGGCATTTAGAGTGGGAGACCGGGAGAATCTCCCAAGGGCACAGTATAAATGGCTGAGAATCGTTGTTTCTTTAAAGAGCTGCTGGAGTTATGCTGGGTGACTAGTAGAAACACCCATAAAAATTCAGGGCTGTCATATTGTAACATTTTAGGGAGCTGTTTTTAACTGGGGGAGTACTTTAGGATGGAAGTACCACAATTACTTTCTCCTTCAGAATGAATGTCAAAATATCAGATTTTAAAATTCAGTTACATACCACTGTCAGTAAACCGACCACTACGATCAAGGGATCAAGGGTGGGGAACGGGGTCATTAAAATGATCAGGGCAGGATACCAAGACTTGTATATGCAGAACATACATGCCTGTCCGAGGAGCCCAATAGAAAATCGGAATGTCATCTTGCTGTTCCAAATAGGGGAGTCTGATGTTCTATTCCAGAAAGCCAGTTGGTGAAGGATAGAATTGGAGCCAATCTTTACATACTTTTATATTTATTTAGAGTTACACATTACAAGCATATACCTCCTAACTTAACCATGGTTTTAACCTGTATCTATTCATAGAGGGCTCAAGTGAATGCCCACCAACTGTATATAATTTATTATTGATTGTCTTCTCTGTTTTTAAATAATAATTAGAGTTAATATGCACAACTAAAACTTCAAAACAAATTAAATCAAAAATCTCCATATTCTGTTCAAAGTATTACATTACAGTCCTAGAACCCCTAACAATTTCTTTGCACATGCATTTCTTTTTGCAAAACAGTTGATGACTTGCATCCACCCATTTAGTTTTAGAGATTTCCTTTCTTTCCAACATTTGTTCAAGCTAGCAAGGTCAATCCATAACCTTTTCTCAGTTACACTTTTCATAGTGTATATTATACCACAATGAATGATTATCTACATAACATTCAATGGATATACTACCTTCAGTAGACCCCTTGGACAGAATCTCACTTAAAATATTTGACAAATAAAATCCCCTATCCACTTCCTTGACAAGAACCAGTGTTTCAGCAGCTAAAGTACTTTTAACAACCTTGATTTTCTTAGCTGCCCCAGCAACAACCTGCTCACAGATGCTCGGTTTGGGTTCTGCCCGGGCCACTTGGCTCCAGACATCACTACAGCCTTAGTCCAAACATGGACAAAAGAGCTGAATTCCAGAGGCGAGGTGAGAGTGACTGCCCTTGGCATCAAGCCAGCATTTGACTGAGTGTAGTATCAAGGAGACCTAGCAAAGTTGAAGTCAATGGCAATCAAAGGGAAAACTCTCCACTGGATGGAATCATACCTATCACAAAGGAAGATGGTTGTTGGAGGCCAATCAACTCAGCCTCAGGACATCGCGGTACGAGTTTCTCAGGGTAGTGTCCTAGGCCCAAAAATCTTCAGCTGTTTCATCAATGATCTTCAGTCCAACATAAGGTCAGAGGTGGGGATGTTCGCTGATGATTGCACATTGTTAAGTACCATTCATGACTCCTCAAATACTGAAGCAGTCTGTGCCGGCATGCAGCAAGACCTGGACAACATTCAGGCTTGGGCTGATATTGTGGCAAGTAACATTCGTGCCACACAAGTACCAGGCAATGACCATCTCCAACAAGACAGAATCTAACAATCTCCCCTGGACATTCAGCTGCAATACGATTGCTGAATCCCCACCATCAACATCCCGGGGGGTTACCATTGACCATAAACTTTATCTGGACCAGCCATATAAATACTGTGGCTACAAGGGCAGGTCAGACACTGGGAATTCTGTGGCAATTAACTCACCTCCTGACTCCCCAAGCCTTTCCACCATCTACAAGGTACAAGCCAGGAATGTGATGGAATACTCTCCACTTGCCTGGATGAGTGCAGCTCCAACAACCCTCAAGAAGCTCCACACCATCCAAGACAAAGCAGCCGACTTGATCCACACCCCATCCACCACCTTAAACATTCATTCCCTTCACTGCTAGTGCACAGTGGCAGCAGTGTGCATCATTTATAAATGCACTGCAGCAACTTGTCATTGCTCCTTCATCAGCAGCTTCTAAACCTGTGACCTCTACCACTTAGAAGGACAAGGGCAACAGATTCATGTGAACACTACCACTTGCAAGTCCTCCTCCAAGTCACACACCATCGTGACTTAAAACTATATTGCCATTCTTTCCTAACATCAAACTGGGTGTGCCTACACCACATGGACTGTACCAGTTCAAGAATGTGGTTCACAAGGGCAATTAGGGATGGGCAATAGATGCTGACCTTGCCAGCGACACTAATCGCAAGAATAAATTTTTTAAAAAGCTAAAGGACAACATTTCCCATTTTCACCAAGAAATATTATGAAAGCAGCTGCACTCAAATACACATAAGGAAGATTAGCATGTGAAGCATTGTTAAAAATGACTAGTTTCATGGTCTTTGGGTCATCTAGGGTTGTGAACTTAAGTATGCATTTCTCCAGATTTATTTTTAAAAATTTTTTATTTGCCTTTCAGAAACAAACATTCTCTACTTTAGGATGTTTCATCATAGTACTTAAATCCAATACATCAAAATGAGCATCTGGTCTAGTCTGAGTGCCCAATCAATACAACTGACCAATCAAGCTTCGTAATTGCTCTGTCCCTTCTTTAGATGTAACGTGATGACCTAGCACGATTAACTGGGATGGAAGTAACACTCTCTAAAGCAGATTGTTGATTTAAAGTCATTCTAGACCTACTCTGCTTAATATCTGAACCAATACATTTAAAAGCCTCACAAGCCTGACTCCCATTTTTTAATTCTACCCTAAACTCACTACTAATACATTTCTCAAATTCCACAGTACCACCCCATAAGAAATCAACATGCATCATGAAGATGCCTGAAAGTTTTTCTTTATGATATAAAACATTGCAGGATCTGCTTTTAGTTGAACTTAACCTATTTTCAGCAAAACAGATATTACCAAAAAATACCACACCCTGAAAGTTTCATTCAAGCAAATTTGTTTAGTTTCCATAGTTTTCTTCTGCATCTGCTGCCTCTTTGAATGGTTTCAGAAACACGTCTCTTTGAAAAATATCGCCCTGCAGAAACACAGCTTTTATGTCACTTGATCTACAGTCCCATGAATATGGGCCAAATTTTGATCGCGCACCGCATTCCTCGGTGGCATGCTTTCAACTTGGCGGCCTTCTGACACAGAAGGGCCGCCGAGGAGCCCCCACGATATTTCACGCGGGGTCTTATTTACATAGTGAGGGCAGAGCGGCCGCCCCCAATGACGTGTAGGGGCTTCCGCCGCGTCTCCGGCAACGGCGTCTGACGCCACTGCACAGACGCTGGCGCTATTTTTAAAAGGTTTCAAGCCCTTCAGTAACATTTTAATATTTAAAGGTCCCGGTCTCCAGGAAATAAAAATAAAATTTTATTTCAACTCTAAATCTCGTCTCCCACCCCCCAATGGGTAAATCATACATTAATTGCCCTCTACCGCCATGATAAAATTTTATTAGTATCACGAACTCTCCCCCCACTCCGACATTTGTTCCCTTTGACCCTCAACCCCTTCCCACCATCCCCACTGCCAATAATAAATGTTTTCCCCACTCCTCCACCCCTCCTGCCCTGAAAATTTTATTCCTTCCCCCTCCCCATCAGGTTCTCTCCTTGGAACTCCGTGCAGAGTTCCAAAGGTGTGCGAAAACCGAACGGAGGCCGTAAAATCGGCGTGGGACGTCAGCCATCTGCAGGTAAGTTTATTAAGCATCTCATTTATGGTCATTTGAATATGTAAATGAAGGGCCCGCTGCCAGGCAGCAGGGGGGGGGGGGTGCCGCATCGAGGTCCCCCTGCTGCCGATAATATGAGGCGGACCCTTCTCGCCGTCGTAGGTCGAGGCGGGCCTCTCCCCGCTACATTTTAACGGCCCCCGCACTGAGACCCGTGGCATCGAGGGGCCGGTAAAATTCAGCCCTATGTGACCAAAAGAGCTAAAAGTATTTTCAAGGTTACTTTTCCAGCTGTGGGAGAGTCCACTCTAACATTCCGATTACCAGTCGCTCGATAAAACCCATAGCAACTAGCTTCGCCTTAAGTCCCATCCGCAAAGGCTTTCAGTACAAATCCATCTATTTGACAAAGCTGTTTGTCCCTTATCTGGTACCTCAGAATAAACTCCAAACTCTCTCCAAGTACCTAACGCCCTTTGTTTTGCCTCTCATTAGTTAACCTCAAGTTTATTGACAGCCACTAAAACTTCATGATTGTGAGGACATCTGTTTCTAGTTCTGGTCTAAGACTGTTCTGTGTCCTTTATTTCATTGTGTAATCCATTAAAACTATGGCCTCTACTTGCACTCTTATATCCATCAGGACTACTGCTGCGAGATCACCCTCTCGCACTATCGGAGATCATTCTCCAGTACGTGGTAGTTTTCTAATGCAAGAGTCATTTCCGGACCCACTATCAGTATTTGTGCTGCGCTTCCTTACTCTCCCATCTTTCACCTCATTCTGCCAATCCATGGACCTCGCTTCTTGACCATTACCCTGAACAATCAACCAATATTTAAACTTGCCAGTAGATATCCCTGCACGTTCCACAACTGGTGCATCCCTCCATTCACTGGGTGCCTCTGGAATATCTTATCCGAGTACCCACTTTGGGCAATTGGCCTTTGGATGTGATAGCTCTGATCTGTGTATCATGATCACTCACATTACCACTATCTCACCCTTGATCTACCAAATTCTGTTCCTCAGAACTTACATCAGAAAACACATGAGCACTTGAAGTACAAGGTGCCTCAATTACTTCTATCAGCTGCTCAGAGTTTGAGTAATAAATACCACAGCTGAAAGTCAGCTGTGGTATTTATTCCCATGATGTTCATGTTTTCGCACATGTCTCTGAACTTGTCACTGGCAAATTCCCCTCCATTCTCAGTCATAAACTTTGCTGGTGCTCCAAGTCTGGGGTGGGCCGTGTCCATTTCTCCATGATTTTGTCCATAATCACCCTTTTGTCCTTACTATGTATTATTGTAGAAAGACTAAATCTGGTCACCAGGTCTGCAAAACGTAGAATGAAAATGTTTCTGTCTTGTCCCATACCTATAGATCCATAGCACTACCTCGTTAAAAAGACACGTGCCAATGGAAGGCTTGCAATAGGATGTGGCAGCGTCCTCCGATACTTTTTACAGATTTGACACTTCTTACTAATCTCTTCTATACTTGTATACTCTTCATCAACCACACCTACATATTTAGCAAGATTTTTAACCTTTCACAAGTAGGGTGAGCAAATTATCTATGTAACTTTAAGACAATTTGTTTTTTTTTCTCTGATTCTTATCATCTGATGCCGTTAATACTTGTCTAACACTCTGATGAGAAACATCAAGTTTTGTTAAGGAGATATAATAATGTCCTGACTGGGTAAACTGCAGATGCACTGACTTCCTAAAAATAATTGCCTAATCATGCTCCATGTTAGTTTCATTTCTGCCCTTTTTAATAGAAGGTTTACTCAACAGCATAGGTATCTCACTAGAGACTACATCAGTACTTATAAAATGGCGTACTCCAGCTACTTTACATGGAATTACAATTCTCTTTAGTGACCTCAATGTGTTATTACCAAATCTAAAGCAAGCAGTACTTTTATATTTCTTAACCTTGCATCTATCCTCACTACTTAGTGAATCATGGTAAGATTTTAACCTATCTGTTGCATGCTGTCAAACTGCAAACACCACCCAGCACTGCACAGTTAAATGAATCTGCAACTAACACAGTCATCACATGACTAAAAATTCCTTGTGACCAGTATGTTACGACTGAGGTGGGAGGTAGTTCCACTTCTCCACAGGTCACAACATATATTTAAATGTTTACCCAGTTACCGATACAGTCAATTATAGACTCTACTCTAGCCCAGAATAATATACACCAACCAGGTTTCTTTAATAAACAACAAAATTATCAGTTTATTAGAAAACAAGACATAATCAGTAAGGAAGCAAAGCACTAACACACAGAGTGAAATATGAACATTCCCTTTTACCTTAGCCCCACACACACACCGGTTAACCTAAAAAATAGAGATTTTCTCTTTAGAGCTCTGTTACAAAAAAAAGATGAAAAAGAATACTTTGGCCAAATACTTGCTATTTCTTGAAGAAAAAAGAAAAGAAATGGAAAGATGGCAGTTGTCCCTTTTTGGTTTGGCATCCCAAATACTTGGAGACAGCTGTCACTGGGATCTTTCTAGAACAGTTCTTTTCAGGCGACGTTGAAGATCCGTTTGGCAGGCTGTCCAGGAGATATGCAACAACAGGGGTTTCTGGCAGGCTTTTTAGGAGAAATGCAGCATCAGTTTCTCTATTTCTTACACCTGATACTCAGGAAGTTCACAAAGAGATGGAAGAGGGTGCTGATGGTGACTGCTCTCTTGGCTGGTTTTCTCCAACTACCTTCAAAACAGTTCACACCCCAACACACTGTTCAACGTGAAACCAAAAATAATATCTCAAGAGTCAAGCCTCCTGACCCCTATAACCCGTGACCTGTCACTTCTCTGTAAATATCTCCCCCAAGTCAAAAAGCCCCTGCTGGGTATTTATCTGGTGACGTCCAGTAAATGTTGTTTTCAAACAAGACCTCTCAGTGTCCTTTCAATGACCCCAGTGAAAAAAACATCCACGGATCCTTTTGAGTTTTCCTAAATAAAACAATGTCCATAATTCTAAAATACATGAGTCCTCAAAAAATACTCAACAAAATATATAGAAGCACCATCATAACAAGTATAATTTGTTCTGATACATCATTATCGTAATCCTCTTTTTCAGAATTCTCTGTGTCATGTGTCATTTCAATGACCTTGCCGCTCCCTCTGGATCCTTCTTCCTATTCCCTGCCCTCTAACCCCATCTCTTCTTCGAATCTTGCCCCTTGCCATGTATTCATGATACCCATTGACACTCCCCTTTCTGAGTCTGAACAATCGGTCCTCAGAAAAAGCGTCAGTTTCATTCGCTTACACTCCACCTCAATGAATTTTGAGCTCGGCATGACGCTGAGCTCTTCTTCCGTTGCCTCCCCGTCAACTCTTTGGCCAGAGTCATCCCCTGCTTGGCGGGCCCTTTTACTCGTCTTTAATATTCTGCCTCCACCTGGACCCCTCCATCTGGCCTCTTACCTTCCCTCGATCTTTTCATTGAGAACTGCTGGCGTTACATCAGCCATCTCAATTTCCCTGCTCCCCTCACTCACTCTAACCTATCTCCCTCTGAACTTGCTGCACTCCGTTCTCTCAGGTCCAAGCCTAACATCGTCATCAAACCTGCTAACAAGGGGGTGCCTTTGTTGTCTAGCGTACCAACCTCTACCTAGCAGGGGCTGAACATCAACTTTCTGACACTTCCTCCTACCTCCCCCTGGACCATGCCCCCACAACCAAACATCAAGCCATTGTGTCCAGGACTCACTGCTCTTCTCCTCTGGAGATATTTGCTCCATGGCTTCCAACCTCCTAGTTCCCCAATCCCCTACAGCCCGCTTCTACTTCCTTCCCAAAATACACAAATAAAACTGGCCTGGTAGAGCCATTGTTTCAGCCTGTTCCTCCACCACTGAAATGATTTCTTCCTATTTAGGCTCTATTTTATTCCCCTTGTCCAGTCTCTTCCCACCTACATCTGTGACTCTTCAGATGCCCTCCGCCACTTCAACAGTTTCAAGTTTCCCAGCCCTCACCATCTCCTCTTCACCGTGGACATCCAATTCCTCTACACCTCCATCCCCCACTAGGATGGTCTGAGGGCAGCCCGCATTTTCCAAGAATGGAGGCCCAACCAGTCCACATCCACCACCACCCTTCTCTGCCTGGCTGAACTTGTTCTCACATTGAACAACTTCTCTTTCAACTCCACCCACTTCCTCCAAATAAAAGGTGATGCTATGGGTGCCTGCATGGGTCCTAGCTAAGCCTTTTTGTGGGATATGTGGAATATTCATTATTCCAGTCCTACTCAGGCTCCTCCCTCACCTCTTCTTCCGATACATTGATGACATATCGGTGTCACTTTCTGCTTTTGCCCTGCACTGGTAAATTTCATTAACTTTGTTTCCAATTTCCACCCTTCTCTCACCTTCGCACGATCTATCTCCAACTCTTCCCTTCCCTTCTTCAACTTCTCTGTCTCCATTTCTGGGGATAGGCTATCAACTAATATTCACTATAACTATTCATTATATCACCCTGACTCCAGCGCTTTCACAAATACAAAAGGAAAATACTGCTCTCTTGCTCCCTTCTGAATCCTCCCTCATTTCCCCTTGCAGAACCCCGGGAATTTCTAGCCTGCAGTTTGGGTCACTGTGACAAGGTCCACCTAACCATGACTGATGGTTGGAACTGCTCTGCACAACAGGTCCATCCGCTTTGCTGTAAAGACCATGGATGTGAGCAAGGGCGTTAGCTGGCTCAAAGCATTCTTCACTGGACTGTTGAGGGAATGGAGGATCACGAGTGACTTTTCTCCCTCCTCTCAGTAGGGTGTGGGTGGTGGTTGACCTATACTCTTGCATTGAAGATAATTATAGCCAGCCTCAACATCAACGGCAGCAGAAAGCTATGCCGTGGATTTCTCAACATGTTTGCAGTATGCTTCCTGCCGGAAACCCACACCATTTGACTGGGCTGTACGGCGGCACAGGGAAAAGCTCCATCCCCAGCACCAGTACCCCCAGCGCCAAAGTCAGAGATGGAGAAAAGGGGGCCTTCACCTTCCCCACCACTTTTGCAGCATGTGGGGCTCTTTTATTTGAATCCATGACCAGGTCAAGCAGGTCGAGGGGATGTTGGCACATGACAAGGTGGGCTCAGCCTCATCAACCTAGCCCGTCTCAGTCTCCAGGATGCCTGACACGGTGATGTGACTTTATTATACTTGGTGGATCCTCGGCCCTTCCCTCAGGCAGGGCTTCCCTCCCACCCTCCCCAGGGGGTACAGACTGGACAGAGGGATCTGTATCACCCTCCTGATGGATGGACGACCCCCGCTGACAACACATTGGGATGGGGGCAGCAGGATCCACGAGGGGCACTGACCCCTCTTCCACGGAGGCATGTCCATTCTCCGGGCTCTCCCTCACCTCTGAAAAGAGGCGCTTCCTTCTTTTCCAGGAGGGATGCAGAGTGAAGGAGACCACTGTGTCTGTTGAGGCTTCCAGCACCGCATCCTCCGTCTCTCTCTCTCTCTCTCCTGCCCCCAAGCCTGGCTGTGGGATGTGAATGCTCTGCCAAAGCATGGTCTCGGGCACAGAGTCAGACACAGGATCATTCACAGGCATGGGGACACACACAGGCTGGCTCATGCTATCTGGTGGGCTTGCCTCGAAGTGCTTGCTTTGCATGTGCCTTCCTTCCACATGACTGCTCCTTCCACCTGCCAGTGGCCGCGGTGATATTGGCTGCCGGTGCCGACTGTGTGCCCAAGGGTTCGGATGCGTGAATAGGAGAGGGGGAGGGGCAGCAGCACCAATCTTGGCTATTTGGGTTGTTTTGGCTGCCGAGAGGCAGGGCAGTTTTTCTGTATGTGTCCCACTCCCTTACCAGGCATGGCAATGTACACCATCCAACGTCCAGAAGACACAATAGATGGCCGCCTGGTGCTGGATAGAGAATAAATTAGCAGAAGTAGGCCATTCAGCCCCTCGCGCCTGTTCTGCCATTCAATAAGATCATGACTGATCTGTTTGCGTTTTGAACTCCACACTCCCATCTGCGCCCCCCCCCCCCCATAACCTTTGATTCTATCTCCTCCTTAAAATTATTCAACGACCGTGCCTCCACCACCTTCAGAGGCAGAAAGTTCCAAAGATGCACAACCCTCTGAGAGAAAAAGTTTCTCCTCATCTCTGTCCTAAAAGGGCGACCCCTAATTGTAAAACAATGCCTGCTAGTTCTGGACTCACCCACAAGAGGAAACATCCTCTCCACATCCACCTTGTCAAGACCGTTCAGGATCTTATATACTTCAATCAAGTCTCCCCTCACTCTTCTAAACGCCAGTGAAAACAAGCCCAGTCTGTCAAACCTTTCCTCATAAGACAACCTGCTCATTCCAGGTATCTATCTAGTAAAGCTCCTATGAACCCCCTCCAATGCATTTACATCCTTCCTTAAATAAGAAGACCAAAACTGCACACAGTATTCGAGATGTGGTCTCACCAATGCCCTATATAACTGAAGCATAACATCCTTACTTTTATTTTCAATTCCTCTTGTAATAAAGGATAGCATTACATTAGCCTTCTGTATTACTTGCTGTACAAGCATACTAACTTTTTGTGAATCATGCACTAGAACACCTAGAACCCTCTGTACCTTGGAATTCTGCAATCGTTCTCTGCTTAAGTAATACCCTGCTTTTTTATTCTTGCTGCCAAAGTGAACAACTTCACATTTTCCCACATCAGACTCCATCAGCCAGATTTTTGCCCACTTATTCAACCTATCTATATCAGTCTGCAACCTCCTTATGTCCTCTTCACAACATAGTTTCCTACCTATCTTTGTGTTATCTGCAAATTTAGCTACCATGCCATCTCTCCCCTCATCTAAGTCATTGATATAAATTGTAAAAAGTTGAGGCCCCAGCAGAGACCCCTGCGGGACTCCACTCATCACATGCTGCCAATCAGAATTGGTGCATTTATGCATACTCTCTGTTTTCTGCCAACCAGCCAGCCAATCTTCTATCCATGCCTAATATGTTACCCCCTACACCATGAGCTCCTACTTTGCGCAATAACCTTTTATGTGCCACCTTGTCAAATGCCTTCTGGAAATCCAAGTACAGTATGTCAACGGGCTCCCCTTTATCCACAGCACATGCTACTCCTTCAGACAGCTCCAATAAATTGGTTAAACATGATTTCCCTTTCACAAAAACATGCTGACTATTCTTGATTACCTTGAGTTTTTCTAAGTGCCCAGCTATAACCTCCTTAATGATCAATTCTAACACCTTCCCCATGACAGGCGTCAAGCTAACTGGCCTATAGTTACCTGTTTTCTGCCTCCCACCCTTCTTGAACAGAGGGGTTATATTTGCTACTTTCCAGTCTGATGGAGCCTTTCCAAAATCTAGTGAATTTTGAAAAATTAACACCAACGCATCTACTCCCTCATTAGTCACCTCTTTTAAGACCCTGGGATGAAGTCCATCAAGACCCGGGGACTTGTCAGCCCACAGCTCCATTAGTTTGGTCAGTACCGCTTCCCTGGTGATTGTAATTTCAGCAAGTTCCTCTCTTCTTTCTACCTCCTGATTTAAAGCTATACTGAAGACAGAAGAAAAATATTTGTTCATTTCATCCACCATTTCCTTATTATCTACTATTAACTCCCTATTCTCACTCTCTAGAAGACCAACACTCACTTTACTTACTCTTTTCCTTTTTAAATACCTATAGAAACTCTCACTATTCGTTTTTAAATTTCTAGCTAGCTTCTACTCATACTCTAATTTCTTTCTCCTGATTAACCTTTTAGTCATTCTCTGCCATTCTTTATATTCTGACCAATCATCTGACCTGCCACTTATCTTTGTGCAATTATATGCTTTTTCCTTAAGTTTGATGCTTTCCTTAACTTTTTTAGTTAACCACAGATGGTGGGTCCTCCCCTTAGAATTTTTCTATTCAGTAGGAATATACTTATTCTGAGTATTCTGAAATATCCCCTTAAATGTCTGCTGCTGCTTCTCTATTGATCTATCTCCTAACCTGGTAACCCAGTTCACTTCAGCTAGCTCAGCTTTCATGCCCACATAGTTGCCCTTATTTAAGTTTAAAATACTGGTCTTAGAACCACTCTTCTCTCTTTTAAACTGGATGTAAAATTCAATCATATTGTGGTCGCTGCTACCTAGAGGTGCCTTTACTCTGAGGTCATTAATTAATCCGGTCACATTACACAATACCAAGTCTAATATAACCAGAACATGCTGCTCCAAGAAACTATCTTGAAAGCATTCCATGAACTTCTCATCCAGGCTACTATTGCCAATCTGATTTTTACAGTTTATATGTAGATTAAAATCACCCATGATTATTGCTGTCCCTTTATCATAAACCCAATATTTCTTCTTGTATAATTCATCCTACATTGTGGTTACTGTTAGGGGGCCTATAGACCACTCCCATTAGTGACTTCTTTCCCTCCTCTTCCTCATCTCCACCCAAACCGATGCTACATCCTGATCTCCTGAACCAAGGTCATCTACAACTATTGCATCAATGCCATCCTTGATTAACAGACCTAATGTAGCATGTCTGTTACGCCACTGTAACACATCCTCTGCGTCCTTCTCCCACACCAGTTGCATAAAGACATTGGACCGGAAAGACGAACACATGCCAGAGACTGGTTTCTATGAAGCAGAGCGGGATCAGCACCATCCCTGACCTCATCTCTCCCAGTTGGCAAAGGTGGGGGAGGAGGAGGTCACCGGGATAAAGGACAGGACCTTTGAGATGACTAATCGCTGCACAGTGTCCTCAAGAGTGTTTACTAGCAGGAAGGTCCCCCTCACCGTGAGCCCTGTCTTGAGGGTCAGATGCACCACAGCTCGATCTTCAGATTTTTGGAATGGCTACTATGGCTGAAGGGCTGAAAACCTCATCCATGGCTTCGACGTACACCTTGATCGTCATATTGGGGTGAATATAACTCTTCACCCCATACTTTTTAATTATTAGCGTAAATGGTGATGGGGCAGCTACTCCCACGTAGGTCTTTGAAAACCCTGCCACCAGCAAAGATGAAATCGCAATTGAAGCTTTGTGAGTTACACCCACCCCAAGTCTCAGGCTTGATGTTTCTGATGATACCTTCGTCTGCACGGAACACAAGAACAAGTATACAAGAAATAGGTGCAGGACCATATGGCCCATCGAGCCTGCTCTGCCATTTAAGACGATCGTCTTAGGCCTCAAATCCACGTTCCGGCCTGCTCGCCAGATCTCTTGATTCCCTGAGAAATCAAAAATCTGTCTATCCCAGCCTTAAACGTATTCAACGATGAAGCATCCACAACCTTCTGAGGTAGAGAATTCCAAAGATTCACAACCCTTTGAGTGAAGCAATTTCTCCTCATCTCAGTCCTAAATGATCGGCCTCTTATCTTGAGACTGTGCCCCCGTGTTTTAGATTCCCCGACCAGTGGAAGCAACCTCTCAGTGTTTACCCTATCCAGCCCCTTTAGAATCTTGTATCTTTCAATGAGATCGCCTCTCATTCTTAGAAAATCCAGAGAATATAGGCTCAACTTACTTAGTCTCTCATCATAGGACAACCCCCTCATCCCAGGGACCAATTTAGTGAACATTCGCTGTATCGTCTTCAATGCAAATATATTCTTTCTTAAATGTGGAGACCAAAACTGCTAACAGTATTCCAGATGTGGTCTCACCAAAACGCTGTACAATTGTAGCAATACTTCCATATTCCTGTACTCCAACCCTCTTGCATTAAAGGCTAACATGCCATTTGCCTTTTAATTGCTTGTTGTACCAGCATGGTAACTTTCTGCGTCCCTTGTACAAGCACCCCCAAGTCTCTTTGAACATCAACACTTATAAGTTTCACTCCTTTAAAAAAAATTCTGCTTTTCTATTCTTACAACCAAAGTGAATAACTTCACAATTCCCTGCATTATATTCCATCTGCCCATCTTGTTGCCCACTCACTTAACCTGTCTATATCTCTTTGCAGCCTCTCTGTGTTCCCCCCACAGTTTACCTTTCCAACTACCTTTGTATCATCAGCAAATTTAAATACATTACTCTCTGTCTCTTCATCTAAGTCATTAATATAGAGTGTAAATACCTGAGGCCCCAGCACTGATCCTTGCGGCACTCCACTATTTACTGCCTGCCAACTTGAAAATGCCCTGTTTATGCCCACTTTTTGCTTCCTGTCCGTTAACCAATCACCTATCCATGCTAATATATTAGCCCCAACTCCATCAGCCCTTATCTTGCCTATTAAGCTTTTATGTGGCACCTTATCGACTGCCTTTTGGAAATCCAGGTATACTTCATCTACTGGTTCCCCTATATCTGCCCTATTAGTTACATCCTAAAAAAACTCCAATAAATTTATCAAACAGGGTATCCCTTTAGTAAAACCATGTTGACTTGTTCTAATCATACTGTGCTTTTCTAAGTGCATTGTTAAGACTTCCTTAATAATAGATTCCAGCATTTTCCCACTGACTGATATTAGGCCAACCTGTTTTCTCTCTCCTTCCTTTCTTGAAAAGCGGTGTAACATCTGCCAACTTCCAATCTGATGGGAATGTTCCCGAATCTAAGGAATTTTGAAGCAGGGCTCTGAAAAGAAAAAAAACCCTCCCTTAGATTGGGACGTGAGAGTGGCTTCCTCCCTTCTGCACAGTTCTAAAATACAATAATTAGTGAGTAGACCGAAGGTCATGTTGGTTGACTCTCAAAGAGAAAGAATCAGAGAGAAAAAGGAGGGAAGGAGCAAGGTTACAGGACGGTGTTGCCACTCAAAGTCAGGCTTGGTGGGTGGGTGTGTGCTGCAGGAATACACTTCCAGAGATTATTAAAGTCTATGGTAATGTCTTCACCTAGGAAAGCCAGAACCACCCAGGCACAGTCCTGCACCAGGTCTTATGACGAGATTAAAGAAAACTTCACCCAAGCAGCTCCTGTTGTCCCAGGCCAGGCAAGGGGGAGGGGGGTTTATTAGAGTGTGGCCTAGACAGTTTTCAGGTGTGCACATACACAGCACACATGCACACACACACTCATGATCTTCTGGCCTCTGTCTTCTTTCTTCCCCCCACCTACAAGTAACAGCCTTTACTGTAAAGTGCACCAAGTATCCACCTCTTATTGTAAACGTTGGGCTCTCTCTCTCCCTCCTACGAAGTAGATATCATTAATTTTTGTTGTTGCTTTTGTTGTCTCTTCCTCTCTCTCCCCCTCCCAATATCGGGAGTCAACATCACAGCAACTTGAAATGCTCCCTCCTCCCAGGCTCATTCACTCTCTCCCTCCTCCAAGCTCTAGGCTACAGCAGGTTCAGCAACAGACCAGAGAGAGAGCTCCCAGATTCTCAGATATGGCACTGGAGGTCTTAGTCCAAGAGATCAAAAGGAGAGAGAGGTTATGTTTCCACAGGGAACCAGAAGACACTCAAGACTTACTCTGCAAAAGGAATGGGAACAGATGACCAGGAGGTGACTTTATAGAGTCTGGCCTCAAGGACCTGGCTGTGGTGCCAAAGAAAGTTCAATAAATATATATGAGTGGTCAAGGTCAATAAATGCATCTCCAAATGGCACCTTCTATTCACTGCATCACCAACCTCTCCCATTGCTCAATGGATCACACCCCCATCACTCACCCATCAGTGATCAGGACTCATGCCTAACATTCAGATGCTCCACCTCACCCTCACACATTTTCCAATGATGCCAGACTCACAACCACCTCTTTCAGCTTACATATACTTCCATCTATTCAGCTATGCCAGGCACATCACACAAGCACATTGCAACACACTCACTGACATTCTTCCCTCTTTCTTGCAGGGCAAAGTCACGCATACAAGGAGGGAGCAGCAGATAACTGGCAGGGGAACACGCACACCTGCATCTCCTGGACCCTTTGAAGAAGACGGTGCTCCACATTACGGGGCCAGCAGCAAAATCACTGCATCTAGTATCACCCACAACATTCAGGATGATGGCCTTTTGTATCTTCTCAAATCCGACCACCCTCATCCTGCTATCTGACATGAAATGCAAGCTGCAGATGGTGTGACCATGGACCTCTTACTTTCCACCCAACTGCTTTCCCTCACCCCAACCCTCCCCTTCTGAATTTTTGCCTTCAGATACCAAAGAACTGTCACCCCGCCAGCCAGTGCAGCTTCACCATGAAGGGCGCTAGCAACTGCAGAGATCTGATGAAGAAGCATTGTCACTGGATCTGACACTCACAGCCCCCAACTCAGATAGCGGCACTGCAGTAATATTACAGGGTAGTATAGATTCGGAATCAGTATGTGGTGAGCCACCAGACACGAGTGGGCTGCAGCCAGGGCAGAGGGAAAGGATTGTGTATGTGCTAGCTCATGGAGAGACGGTCACAGCCGAGTTCTATTGCAGAGGACATCACTGAGGCAGTGTACAGGGGAACACTGATTGGCATGCACGTAGAGATGCTTGGTCTATGCAGGCTTGCCACAGAGCCTCTTGTCATGCCAAGCAGCATGGAGGAATCGGCTCCAACTTGGCACAGGGCTTCCTACAGAGCTTGGATTCCATCCTTTCCAGTGTGGAAGTGCTGGCCAGCTCCATGACAGCACTTGCAGACCCAGCAGTAACATAGCATCTGTTGGCCGATGTCTCAGCTTCCATTGTAACACAATCAGAAGCCACCCAATGCCTCAGTGCTACAGTAGAAGCACAGACTGGGGTCATGAGAGCCACGCTGGTTGCCATGCAAGCCCAGCTTGGTGTCAGGCAGACATAGGGCTGGATTTTACAATGGGCGGGGAGAGCCGTCCACCGGTCGAAAAGTCGGTGACGATCCCGTCTCCGTCAGGTCTGGGGATGCAGACCGGATTTTACGGAACCCAGGCCCTTAATAGGTCTTGGACGGGACTTCCACCTCATTGAGGCAGGAAGTCCCACCTAATGGAGCTGTCAGCCAATCAGCGGGCCGGCAGCTCATAGTCCCAGCCGCGCCACAGCTGGGACCGCAACCCAGCTCAAGATGAAGATGATGGAGAGCACCGGAAAAGTGGTAAGTTTTTGGGGCCTCGCCGGGGCAATTGGTCAGGCCCCAGTGAGGCAAGGGGGATCCTTTGGGGGGGGGGGGGGGAGGGGCGTTTTGGGCGTTGAGGATAGTTGGGGCTTCGGGAGCGGCCCTAAGTAGCCGGTCACAGACAACCCTTCCTCCTCCTTCTCTTCTGCCTCCTCCTCTTCTCTCTGAGGTGCCCTCTGAAGGCCTAATGGCAAGGGCTGCACCCTTATGAGATTGAGGTTCTGGAGAACACAGCAGACCACCGTGAATTTGGAAACACATGCCAGAAAGTACCGGAGTGCTCCCCACAAAATGGGGAGGCAGAGGAGCCATTGTTTCAGAACCCTGATAGTTTTCTCCATAATGTCCACCATACTTAGCGCAGAAGTAAGAAAAAGCACCTCAACTGCAAGTTGGATGACTGTCCCTGTAAATAGCATAGTAGTGGGTGGGGGACCCTCTTGGAGCTGAACACAAGTTCAGTTGTAAGTGATTCGCGCAGGCATTCTCTAGACATGTATGGTCCAAGTTTCAAAACCGTGAGCCAAATCAGCCGAAATGGCTGATTGATGTCACGATCTGAGCACTCCTGATGCTTCCGGTATACATATGGGCCACCAACACTAGTGCCCCTCCCAGCATGCAGCACAGTGTGGATCATGCCAGAAGTGACCGGAAGTGCTGCACATGCTATATTGTGAGTTCAGGAATTCCGCAGTGCCGGCACCAGCAGCATTACGGAGCCCAATTTCACAGCGATAATCCCGATTGACATATAATCCCAGTAATCCAAATACATCTTTCTCAATATACCAAATATTGTCAGTTCAGCACATGTTCAGCCTTTAGCTCATCTTGAATCAGACTGTATACTTTGTTAAATCTCATTTTATTAAGTTATAAACATATTTTTGATTACAGTTCTGGATGTGCATTTTTGTGTTCTAAAGGAAAGCAACTTATTCATTAACCTTAAAACAATCAGGCACTTTGCAAAAAAAAAATTGGGAATTCAAATGAACACCATCTTATGATTTGCTAATGCATTTATGCAGCCAGACATTTCCTACAGAGAAAAAACAGAAATATGCCAAATCACAACAAGTCACCTGTTCAACATGGAGTACTTCATTGACGACATGAGATGGGTTACTGTTGGAAATGGATTACTGTTTAAAATGGGTCCTGCTTAAAAGAGACTAGGATAGGCATATTATTGGGCATATTTTTAAGTATGCTCATTTTCGGCACAAAAATAAGAAAAATATCTGCAACATGTTTGAGTTACATTAAAGAAAGCAATGGGATCATAGAATAAGCATTGAATTCCTTCTTTCCACAATCAAGTACTCTGGGACAAATAGTGTGCTGGACCCGGATTTATAATTAATTTAGTAATAGGATTTTGAACTGTTTAGTAGGATTAAGGATGTTAAAGAAAGACCTTTTTATTTCAGCTTGACAGCAGTTAAAATTACATGGTACTTGCTGTTGTTATTTCAACAATTTATAGGATTACTCAGTAGCCGAAGCCCTGAGCTCTGTCCATAATGTGTCAAAGTAGTGGTAATATTTGGATTATTGTTGTTTCTCTAATACAGTTTCATAATCATAGCAGATGAGCTAACAAGACTTAGCATAAAGTAGGAACCAATCAAAATGCCTTGACATTAGGACCCCAACCCCTGTGACCTCAGTAATACAGTTGTGGGGATGCTGGTTCTCCATGCTTGAATGCTTTGTTTTCTGGCTTCAACACAGAAATGCTGACAATGCCTTCTGTAGAGTGTTAAAGCTCATTAATTCAAAAGCAGGATCATCAACATCTCAAGAAAAGAAGTGGAAATAAAAGTAGGCTCAGAAATCATTTTAAGCCTTTGACGATTAAGTGGTGCTGGCAAACTATCTTTATATGGTGTGACTTTATGACTAATTAAATGTTTTGTCATTGCAAAAGCTTAAACAGTGCACAGAGGAAATATAGAATCTTGTATATTGTTCCTAGTACAGTTTGTATCAGTACACATTTCCAATGTATATTCATACAAAACTTTTTTTATACGTGTGAACATATTTCTCAAGAGATAAAAGTTTGGGAGCACCCCCAATTCTTGGTTGAAATTCCACTTTAGTTCAACAAAAACAGCAGTTTGCATTTATTTAACACCTTTAGCGTGGCAAAATGTCCAAGGCACTTCACAGGAGTTTTGCCAGACAAAATTTGACACCGAACTGCATAAAGAGATATTGGAA
The DNA here is from genome assembly GCF_036365525.1 of Heterodontus francisci. Taxonomy (NCBI): domain Eukaryota; kingdom Metazoa; phylum Chordata; class Chondrichthyes; order Heterodontiformes; family Heterodontidae; genus Heterodontus; species Heterodontus francisci. The sequence continues at coordinate 44,469,743 of NC_090388.1, read as the reverse complement.
TAAGTGGCCAAAATACCCACAGCAATTCAAAAAAACAGTAGATGCGTATTCTAATAACCTCTAATATGCCACAATCTTCAATAAAACTAAAGACAGCTATTTGTGACGAAGGAGGGCGAGAAACAACTAGGTGAGTGCATGGTTACATGTTGGTTGTCTGTGAGACAGTTTGTGTGAGAGTCACAGTTGTTCAACATCATTATCTTTGCTTTAAAATGTGGTTCCTAATCTCTGTCTCCTACCTCCCAGCCAATTACGTGATATTTCACGCAGCGGCTCATTAGCATGGAGGGGACGGAGTGCCCACAGACGCCGGAGCCATTTTTAAAGGGCTTCAAGCCCTTAGAAGACATTTAAATTTTTAAAAGGAAATGAAACTGTGTTGTCAATTTGCACAGTGAAAAACCGAGCGAAGCCCCTCTTTCCCCGCCCCCCCGAATAACCTACCAAGGTTTTAATTTCCCTCTCCCCCCCGAAAACACTGTTTTGCCAGCCCCGACCTTTCACCCGCAAACGTACAGATATTTGCCCTTCAACCCCTTCCCACCATCCCCTCAGCCAATTCAAACAATTTGCCCCATTCACCTCCCCCCTCCCCACCATTATTATGCCACGGATCTCCGAACTCCGTTCAGAGATCCGAGGCACGGGACTTCCGGCAACCGACCAGAATATCGGCATGGGACGGCCATCGCCAAAGGTAAGTTATTATTCATTATTTTTAATGTCATTAACATATTTAAATAAGGTCTCTGTCGCCGTGTGGTGGGAAGACTGCTACGGGGCCTCACTGCCGCCAGTAAAATGTGGTGGGGTCCTTCCCGGCATTGGGGAGTGTGGCGGGCCTCTCCCGGAAGTATTTTCTGGGCCCCCCCGCCACGACTCCCGATGTCGGGGGCCTTATAAAATTCAGCCCACATATTTCTATGTGGTGGAGATGTAACATAATGGGGGGAATTGTCACCCCCTCCAAAACAGGTGGATTTGGGTTGGGTAAGCAGTTAAAATATTTTAAATTTCAAACCTGACTCCAATGCTGCCACCCCACCACCCACCCCCACCCATCACATTCAGTTTTAATGGAGGTGGGATGTGGGTTGGGGGGTTGATGGGGACAGGTGACCAATCTACTCTCAGAAGGCTGGTTGGCCAGTAGGCACTTTTAAGCAGACTGCATACTGCATACCTCCATTTTTGCTTGCTTTATATTCTTAACTGATGTTGACTGGGTTTCCCTGGCCTCGGGAAACTAGACAGCTAGGTAAAAGGAGGCGAGAAGGGCTGGATCCATAAGGTGCATGTACAGCAGTGTTTGCAGGCCAGCAGGAAAAGGAGTACTCCCTCCAGCCCTTCAATCTAATCTGCAAGCTATCAATGACTCTCACACCACCATTTCACTCACCTGACTACCATCTTACTCCCCCGTCCACACGCTATGCTCGTGACTATTCAGAATGGCACCCACCTCCGGGTCCACCACTGGGACCTGTGACAGTCTCATTAAATTCAGCCCTTTCTCTTTCCTTTTGGATTGGAGGTTATGGTGGTCTGGAATGGTATAAGTGGCGGAGGGGATGGAGTAGCTGCTGAGAGCTGCAGGTTGCATTTTCCACTGATATGGTCAGCAGTCCTCAGTGGTTCCTTTCCTATCCCCTCCCCCAGCATTTGTGCTTCTGCATCATCTGCTTGTTCACATTTGGTCCACTGCTTATTTGCCTTACCACTATCCCTTCCCCTTCCTATCGCCCCTCACTCACACTGTTAACCCTACTTACTCTCATTGCTACCCTGACCTCTTCCCCTTTGAAGTACTCACTCAACCCCATATTCTCCACTCCCTCTGACTCTCACTATTCAATCTTTCCCTACTTCTGTTTGTTCTCCCTCAGGGCAGGTACTGAGAGGCCACAGGCCTCATCACTCACAAAAGTGTTTCCTTCCTCCACTCAATCTATCTTACCATCCCCTCCATGTCCTTCTAAGAGGCATTATTTGCTTTCAAAATTTAACTCACTTGTTTCTAAATAAAACATAGAGGAAGTCCTCAACATAGAGCAGATCCTGTTTCGAAGTACAGAGTCAGAAAAATAACTATGGAAGTTGCTAAATTGTCATAAAAATTGAACTGATTTACTAATGTCCTTCAGGAAAGAAAATCTGCCATCCAGATTCTTTTGGCTTCCATGTGGCACTATTTAAACAATGTATGATTGATTCTTAATGCTCTCTGAAATGACCAGCAAGCCATTTAGTTGTGTTTAGTTTAGTGATACATCACTGAAACAGGCCCTTCGGCCCACCGAGTCTGTGCTGACCATCAACCACCCATTTATACTAATCCTACACTAATTCCATATTCCTACCACATCCCCACCTGTCCCTATATTTCCCTACCACCTACCTATACTAGGGGCAATTTTATAATGGCCAATTAACCTATCAACCTGCAAGTCTTTGGCATGTGGGAGGAAACCAGAGCACCCGGAGGAAACCCACGCAGAGACAGGGAGAACTTGCAAACTCCACACAGGCAGTACCCAGAATTGAACCCGGGTCGCTGGAGCTGTGAGGCTGCGGTGCTAACCACTCAGTTGTAAAAGAGTGGTCACAAAACTGAACAACATGAGAAATATGAGATCAATCTAAAAGCAACAAGTCAGACGTTGGATCAGAACAACACCCAGGCAATCCCAACCCAGATGACCCTGCAAAGTCCTCCTTACTAATATCTGGGGACTAGTCTCCTAGTTGGGAGAACTATTCCATAGACTAGTTGGTCAAAATACTGACATAATTACACCCACATAGTCTTGTTTGTCAGCCAACATTTCACACTCCTCTATCACCATATCTAAGTATGTTATGTCATACAGCAGAATAGATTGATCAGGTAGAGGCACAACGATAAACGGCATTAGGTAGAACATAGAACAAAGAACATAGAACATTACAGCGCAGTACAGGCCCTTCGGCCCTCGATGTTGCGCCGACCTGTGAAACCATCTGACCTACAGTATTCCATTTCCATCCATATGTCTATCCAATGACCACTTAAATGCCCTTAAAATTGGCGAGTCCACTACTGTTGCAGGCAGGGCGTTCCACGCCCCTACTACTCTCTGAGTAAAGAAACTACCTCTAACATCTGTCCGATATCTATCACCCCTCAACTTAAAGCTATGTCCCCTCGTGTTTGTCATCACCATCCGGGGAAAAAGACTCTCACTATCCACCCTATCTAACCCTCTGATTATCTTATATGTCTCTATTAAGTCACCTCTCCTCCTCCTTCTCTCCAACGAAAACAACCTCAAGTCCCTCAGCCTTTCCTCGTAAGACCTTCCCACCATACCAGGCAACATCCTAGTAAATCTCCTCTGCACCCTTTCCAAAGCTTCCACATCCTTCCTATAATGCGGTGACCAGAACTGCACGCAATACTCCAGGTGCGGCCGAATCCAGAGTTTTGTACAGCTGCAGCATGACCTCGTGGCTCCGAAACTCGATCCCCCTACTAATAAAAGCTAACACACTATATGCCTTCTTAACAGCCCTATTAACCTGGGTGGCAACTTTCAGGGATTTATGTACCTGGACAATAAGATCTCTCTGCTCATCTACACTACCAAGAATCTTCCCATTAGCCCAGTACTCTGCATTCCTGTTACTCCGTCCAAAGTGAATCACCTCACACTTTTCCTCATTAAACTCCATTTGCCATCTCTCAGCCCAGCTCTGCAGCCTATCTATGTCCCTCTGTACCCTACAACATCCTTCGGCACTATCCACAACTCCACCGACCTTCGTGTCATCCGCAAATTTACTAACCCACCCTTCTACACCCTCATCCAGGTATTTCTGTTGTTCCCTCACTTTCCAATTGAAGAACAAATATTAAAGGCTGAATGATGTCCTTCTGTTGTGTAGCTCCTATGCGTTTATGATATTGATAAGATAAGGGATGTCATGCTGGGGAATGGAACATTTTTTTCCAATTTTGGCACTCATAGGTGGTGTAAAACACTATCATTTCAATATTGCATCAATTAAATTCTGCTCAAACCTCCCTCTATTCTGCACCAACAATGACCCATAACTAACCTATCAAAACAACTCCCTGAACTGCTTCAATTCCCTGAGAATATTTCTAATTCCTCGTGACTCTCTGGACTGGATTTTAAGAGCCCGGTGGCTGCGCTCAAAAAATGGTGGCCCACCCGCGCGGGCTGCACTCCAAACAGCCGCCACAATTGCAAGGCGCGGCAGCTCATTTAAATAGCCAGGTCAGCCCACCCCCAACCCCCTAATCTCATGGAGGGGGCTGGCTGTCCGTCCCTGGCAATGGCATCAGCTGCCTGTGTGCAGGTGCTGGCATCCTTTTTAAAGGGCAACGAGCCCTGCCGCCCAATTTAAAATGTTAAAGTCCTACCCTCCCAAAATTAAATAAATAAATTTCTAATGCCCTTTCCCCCCTCCCCCCATAACAATTACAATAACTATTTGCCCTTCCCCCCGGAAAACATTTACCTTTTACATCTGACCTTGCCCCGCCCAATATTGCGCAAAGTTTAAGGCTCAAACTTTCCCACCATCCCCTCCACCCATTACATATATTTGACCCCGTCTCCCTGCCCCCACCCTCCACACTGACAAACTTACCTTCTCCCCCCTTCCCACCAGTGTGGCAACGCGTTTCCCCGGACGGGGATCTGAAGGCATGGGTGTGGCGGCCGTCACGCCAAAGATCACGGCGGCCCCTCAATATCGCAGGTAAGTCTATTTAAATTTAATAATTAATCATTTTATTCATTTGAATATGTTAATTGTTGTCCCATCGCCCAGTGGTAGAGCGGGGGGCACTACTGATCCTTGCCACCCCCGGGAGGATCAGGCCAGGCCTTCACAGCATTAAGATACGTGCCAGGCCTCATCCAGAGCCAGCTTCAAGCCCACCCCCTGCCATGGAACCTGATGCCTGGGGGAGAACAAAATCCAGCCCTCATAGTGGCATTGCAAATATCATGGGTAGAATGTTCCACAGACCCATACTTTCAAGGATTGTGCTGTGAGTCCCAGTCTCATTTCATTTAGGATCCTGACAACTGAATAAGGAAGAAACATTCCTTCTGGATTGAATTTGCACCCAGGTCTGAGATGAATGAAAATTCGGTTAGGTTCACCAAAACTGAGCTTCTAACAAGACAGGAATTTGACAGGAATCTAGGCAGATAGGCCTACAATAGTATGGGCTGGATTTTAAGACCCCGCATGCTAAACAGCCACCGCGATCTTAAGTGCAGCAGCTCATTCAAATAGCCGGGGTGGCCCGGCCCCTCAATCTCGTGGACAGGGTGGGCTGTCCGCCTCCGGCAATGGAGTCAGCTACCTATGCGCAGACACTGGTGCCATTTTTAAAGGGCAGCCAGCCCTACCACCTAATTTAAATTTTTAAAGACAGACCCACCAAAATGAAGTAAGTAAATTTATATTTGCCCTTCCCCCCCAAAAAACACTTAACTTTAATATCTGACCTTTAGCCACCGCCTCCGCCCCCCCCCCACAAACTGCACAAAGTTTACAGTCCAACCCTTCCTACCATCGCCTACACCCATTACATTTATTTGACCCTGTACACCCCCTCTTGCACTGAAAATCTTACCTCCTCCCCACTCCCCACCAGTGTGGTCCCGCCTTTCCCCAGATGGGGATTTGAAGGCACGGGAGTACTCGCTGAAGATCGCAGCGGGCCCTCAAGATCGTAGGTAAGTGTATGTTAATTCATTCATTTTATTGATTTGAATATTTTAATTGTGGGTCGCCGCAGAGCCTCGCCACCGCCAGGAGGATCGGGCCATGCCCTCAAGGCATCGAGATCTGTGGCGGACCTCATCCGGAGTCATCTTCAGGAGTCCCCCCCCCGCCCCACCACGGAACCCGACGCCTTGGGGAGAACAAGAACCAGGCCTATAGTTCTGATTTTCTAGTCTTTAAAGATGGCACCCCATTGGCAGCATGGAATTGGTTAATTTACCCTATTTTGTTCATCCACACATTCTTCTGCTTTTATGACATTGTCTGAACCACTCCGTTCCTTGTTTCATAACTAGCTGAGTAGTGTAGTAACTGCACACTTCTAGCATTTGAAATGTATGATGGACTTTTATGATGGCCCCGATGAAATTAGCAAGCATCAGATTTCATGTATTGAAAAAATACTAATTTTTTTTAACTTGAATCCATTATATACCCCAGAGATAATCTCAACTTCTAGTAACTCACCCAGTAAATCAGGGAAATTCTTCTATAGACAAAACAACATCTTATAGTAAGCTTTACAGTTTGGTTTACAAACAGCAGTCATGTCTTTACATTTCACGATCTTTGAAGTGCACTTTTGTGTGTTTTTGCTCACTTTTGTGAGTTATTTATTCATTTCTGCTTTTCTGCACCTTGTAAGGCAGCAGCAATATTGTATTTTTAATTTGATTTTTGTCACATTTGCAAGAAAAGCAGTGAGGAAAATTAGTGGTGATGCACACTAATGCTTTCAGAGAAATAAATAGAAATAGTTCCAGTGGCATAACAACAAAGAATCTGTTTGGCAATTTGTAAACTTGGCACAGCTGTGCAAGTGGCACTCTGTTAGCACAGTGTCAGATTAAGCATATTGAGCACATTTTCCATGGTTGGTGGAGTGGAAAGGAGTAGCAAAGCTGAATATTTGGCCAAGATAGTGCATCTGTTACAGCTGCCACAATCATTATCATTAATACAGTTCATTGAGTTGGCATTGCTGGAACAGCAAGCACATGTGGCAGAGTAGTGTTACTGTCAAGTGAGGATGGCTTGAAGGGCTTCCCTCTTTTCCCTCTCCTTGTTAGACCACTACAGGTTTAATTCTTTCTTAAAGTGAATGTACTGGCCAATTCAGAAGGTGTTTGGTTACTTACTTGCTATGATCATAACAAGAACCAGACAGGTTTTCTTGAGTTAACAAAGAAAGAGGTTAACTTTATTGTACCTAAACCAAACTAATAAAATAATAAACAATGCACCAACTTTCACTCTCACACACTAGAGGTTTAAACACACACAAATAGGTTACAGAGTGGGAAAGGTAGTTTGGCTGAGTTAGAGTCCATAAAAAAGGTGTACAGTCTGTGGAGATTGGTGATTCTGCTGGTTTCTAGCTGAATTCCATGGTCCTGAGGCTTTTAGTTTAAAGAGGTAGATGACTGGTTCTGTGAGTCTCTTGGAGATAGCGACGCGGATGATTTTCTCCAACGGGATTTCTGATTGTAGCAGGAGTATGCAAAAATGGTCAGTCAACAAGCAGAATTTGAAGCTTTGAAGCTGGAATGGAGAGAAAGAGAGAGAGGGACCCCCACTTAGGGTCTGCTCATGTCAGAGTCCAGTTGCTTCTCCCCTGCTGCAGAGAAAACACCAGCTTAAAACCACAGATGGGGAGGGGTTTGTCACATGGCAGTCACTCAGTGATTCAAACATAGAAGTTAGCAGTATTTCTTCTTCTTGCCGAGAGAACAGGTAGTTCCTTTAAACGTCCTGGGTCTTGGCTCTTGCTGGGGACTTAGCAGACATTTCATCTCTCTCTGCACAAGCATTGCAGTGTAGGATAGTGTTGTAAATTAGGTGATCATCTTAAACTGAAAGGATAACTTTGCTGGCAGCTTGTCTTTTTAAAAAATATATAAATTCAGATCTCCAGTCAGTGGACCAAAGAAAATTATCATTCAACAAAACACATTGGCGTAACAGTAGGTACTGATGATATTCCTTATCCAACTGGTAGAATTACAGATACATGTCAAGAGGCCAGACAGTGGAATAGACAATATATCATTATGGGGAGGGGAGAAGGGAAGTGGAGGGGAGGGGGAGAGGGGATTCAATTGGTTGGGAGCAGAGGGACAGAGATATTTCCCATTTATTCATCAAGTGTTTCAAATACTCAGTTGAATATCTAGGACATAAAAATCCCAATGGCTTCGGTATAGCACCATTACACCATCTATATAGCATCTTTGTTGTAGAGCAAGTTCCAAGATACTTCACGGAGAATGGCTACTGGGCAGTACTAGAGGATTTAGGAAAGAAAACTGAAAGTGCAGTTTTGAGGTGGCTTTTAAAGGTGGGGACAGAAGTAGCAAGATGTGGGGGAATGGGTTAGTGAGTGAGTTCTAGAGATTAGGGCCAAGCAATTGAATGCTTCAGCACCAGTGGCAGAGCTGAGAGCGGGGGGAGGAAGGAGGGAGAGGGGGAGGGGTGTGGGGTGGAGTGGGGGGTGGGGATGTTGTAGAGGTAAGAAGGGGAAAGGCACAGGAAGCATTTATATATGAGTATGAAGATTTCATACACTGGCGGACACGGAGCTATGGAGGTCAGGAAGGATGGGACTGATGGGTTAGTGGGACATAATGCAAGACAGGGTCTGGTGGTGGTATTATGAATAAATTACAGTTTGTGCATGGTTAAAGTTTGAACCTAGCAAGGAAGGCATGGATGAAAGTTTCAAGCAGAAATATAGGTTAGGTAGGGGCGAGGCTAGATGATGTTGCATAGATAGAAGTAAGTGGTCTTGGTGGTGGGCAAGATAGAGGGTTTTCATTTTAGCTCTGGACCAAACAAGGGCACCAAGATTCACCATCTGGTTTAGTCTGAGTGAGCTGTGAGGAAAAGAGACAGGGTGGGGAGTGGGAAAACAAGGTACTTGGATTTTGGTGGGTGATCAATAAAATAGTTTTGGTTTTCCCAATGCTCAAGTGGAAAAAGTTTTGACTCATCTGCAATTTAATAGTGGATTGTATATATCGAGCTACTGATTGCATATTGTGGCACAGTGGCGCAGTGGTTAGCACTGCAGCCTCACAACTCCAGTGACCCAGGTTCAGTTCTGGGTACTGTCTGTGTGGAGTTTGCAAGTTCTCCCTGTGACCGCCTGGGTTTCTGCTGGCTGCTCTGGTTTCCTCCCACAGCCAAAGATTTGCAGGTTGATAGGTAAATTGGCCATTGTAAATTGCCCCTAGTGTAGGTAGGAGAATGGTGGGGATGTGGGAGGTAATGTAGGATTAGTATGAATGGTTGGTTGATAGTCAGCACAGAGTCGGTGGGCCAAAGGGCCTGTTTCAGTGCTGTATTTCTCTCTCTCTCTATAATGTAAAGGAGTAACATATAAATGAGGAAAAGGTGGGGTGGGTTGGGCCAAGGTTGGAACCTGTGAGTTGTGTGTTGGAACCTCTAGAATTGACCATTTGGGGTGGAAGAAGAAGCCATTGTTAGAAACATGGGGCTGAATCTTTGCCATGGAGGCAGGAAACAGAAGCTGGGTTTGTTTTCGGGTCAGAAACTCGCCTCCTGTGGGAAATTGATTAAAGTTCAGATTTTCATGGGAGTGAGCCCTTAATTGATATGAAGATGGGTTTCTGTCCAATTAGAATCAGTGGGGGAATGATTTAGACTTCCCATGGCAACCATTACTGTGGCTGCTGGTTGCCCGAAGGGATAAATCTGCTGATCGTGCCAAAGCCTTCCACAACATCAGAGGGAAGTGAGATGTCACAAGAGAGCCAGAAGCCTGGCATCCAGGCCAGGGCTGCCCCTTGCTTCATCAATGCCAACCTGGATCTAATGTTAGAGGCCGTGAGGGAGAGGAGGGAGGTTCTCTACCTGGATGGTGGCAGGAGGAGACCACCGCATCGCACGGAGCACTAAGTTGGTCACTGGGGTGCCTTCTTAATGTCTGTCTTCTGTTTTCCCCTTTTTGCAACCTATAAAGGATGTCACTCTAAGCCACATGTCTGGGACTCCTTTCATTGCTGCCGTGACAGAAAAAGTGGTATGAGGTTTGAAAGCGATAACAGGATCCTCCACGGTAAGGGCAAATCCTCTGGGCAGATGTGCCTCCTTCATTGGCAGTAAGTGATTAGCTGTTCCAGGTTGTGTCTTCCATGCATGTGCTAGCACAGGTATCTCAGACTTCCTTCCATGCCATGCCTCTCAACCTGGGTCAGAGGGGCTCATTTGAAACATTCCTAAATCAGGTGATCACTGACATTCATGGTATCCTCATGAGCCCTTTGTGCCCTGAGCCATGCCCAGTCACCTCGTTGTGCAGAAGGGCCACTCTCTGTTCAGCATCATCTCCCTCTGCCTCCACTTCCTTCTCCTCTCTCACCTCCTGCCCCTGCTCTTCCCTCTGATGAGCTGTCTCCTTCCTGAGCCTCACTGTCCTTGAGGTCCCAACTCTCTGGAGGGCCATGTTATGCAGATTGCAACTGACCACAATGACTGAGACCCTTTCAGTGGGGTATTGGAGGGTGCCACCCAACTGGTGCAGACACCGGAATGGCATCTTCAGAAGCCTGATGGCCTCAGCAGTTGTCCTACTGAGCAGGTGGTATTGGTTGTATCTCCTCTGTGCTTCTGTCTGAGGCTTCTGTAGAGGGGTGAGTAGCCATCTCATCGAGGGTTATGCCTGAACCCTAGGATCTATCCACGCACTTTGGGGGTTGGAGGGAAGATCTGAGACAGGCTGGACAGCCAGAGGATGAAGGAGTCATGGCAGCTGCAATGAAAGCGTGTACACACATGGAGTAAGCTCTTGTTGTGGTCGCAGACCTGTTCGAAGTTGAAGGAATAGAAGTCCTTCCTGTTGATGAATCTCACTGGCCGGTCAGATGGTGCCTTGATGGCCACATAAGTGCAATCGGTGATGCCCTGCACCTTGGGGTAGAGCATGGCTACCCAACCCGAACCCGACGGGACCCGACGACATGTGTCGGGTTCGGTTCGGGTCGGGTCGCTCTTCCGGGTCCAGCATTCGGGCTCGAGTCAGGTCAGGCCGGATCGGACATACTCTACCACCTCCGGTACGTGGCTCCAATGTTAATGTACTTTTTGGACTTGAAAGGTTGTTTAGTTACAGCTTTTTTAAGCTTGTGCAGATAAGCAACAAAGTGAAAAACGGAAGGTAGGTTAACTGATGGTCGGGTTGGACGTGGGGAAAAAATGAAAGGACTCGGGCCGGGCCGGGCCGGGTTGGGCTCAGGTCGGGTTTCATTTGCAGACCCGAGCCAGTCTTTACCGGGGGGAGTCCAGCAATGGCAGTGAAACTCAATGCCCTCTCTCCCTGCGAGGTTGTGTCAGTCATGAAATGGATGTGCTGTCCAGCTCTGGCAAAGAGGGCATCAGTGACCACTGAGATGCAGTGATGTGAAGCTGTTTGCAAGATGCCACAAAAGTCCACAATTGGTCCTTGGAAGGAGCAAAAAGTGAAGAAGTGCATGGCCACAGTGATTTTGATGGCACTGGCAGGGTATGGCCACCAGTGCTGCGAGGTGTGAGGTCTTCAGCGACAAGGGCACAGATGTCTGTGACCATCTGCCTGGAGTCTCCTGTGGCATTAGTTGCAATCATCTCCAGGTAGCTCTGTCTTCGGCAGTAGGTCCTGTGTTGAGGGTATGGCCTCCATGTCCTTCCTGCCTCTCTTTCCTTTCCCATGCCTTCCTCTTGCTTGGCGTTCCACCCTTCCTGTGGACGGTGTTGTCCCTCATTGTCACTGGGCCCAAAATCTGACAGTCGTGCCCCCATTGTCAACTGCAGCTTTCCTTTTGGACAGGACTGTGATTGGCAGCCTTGCCCCCTGCACTTCTGCCCCTGTGATGCCAGGGAGGTGATGACCCGTTTAATACCCAAGCTCTGAGTGGCCACCCTCCCTGCCACCTGTTCAGCGCCAATGGCACTTGCTTTGCAAATGCCAAGTCTCCCTTTGCTACGCTGACCCTCTTATAGGGCTGGGGTGATGCCCCAGGGCAGATATGACTAGCTCCCCACTCTGTACCCATCTCCCTTCAGCTGATCAGAAATAGGCAGTGCCTGTGCACACCCATCAAAATTCCACCCTTCCCTCCAAGAAGCTCTTAATGAGCTTTTTAACTACTTTAATTGGCCTCAAAAGGGAAGTGAGCAGGATCCCTGTCCTGCCCTGGTGAACAATGTTGGCGCCTGGAACATCATTTTGAAATTGACACACAAGTCAGTGCCGGTATTTTCAGTCCCTCCATCCCTCCTTCCACCCTGCCTCTGTTCCCAAGCTCAGGTAGGGCGCAAAAATTCAGCCCATGGTTGCGACATTGTGGTATGTAAACATTGAAACATGTGGGGTATGCTTATGGAAGTGAAAGATAAAGTGCTAATAGTCAAAATAACAAAGGAAGTGATGACATGTTCAAGGAGCATAGAGATGGAAGACAGGTTAAATATATGGCAGTGTTTGAAGTAAGCAGAAGAGTCAAGAGTGGGTTTTTTGAGGAATTTTTGAATCCAGTTTTGAAAGGAAGAGCAATGATGTTGTATACAGAGAACATTAATAATGTCAGCAAACACTGGGCCGAGGAAAAAGAGTTGAGTTGACAGGAGTTGCGTGGGGAAGGGATTGAGGAAGCAATGTGCATTTACTGCACCAATATGAACTTTCTCACTTCCCCACCAGCCTCTGAATGAATTTGACAATATAATGCCTGTACGTGCTGAATTAAGGTTGTTTTTCCTTGTGGATTATGGTCAGCAGCAACTGAATTGAGACTGTAACTGGATTAAAACAGTCACTGGATTGAAAGAAGGCTTTCATGCTGAGTCTGGCTGAAGTAAAACCCAGGTCCCACAGAGGAGAGAGGTGAAAGATTGCTAATTAACTGCACCACTGACTACATGAACTGATCCGTGAAAAAGTATATTTTCTGGATTTTGGCTGAATGTCTTTTTATCATTGATGATTGAAATTGTATGGTTGCCATTATATATTTAATTTCTAACAATATTTTGCTGTTTACATTTGATAATTTTATTAAGTGGAAAGGGATAGAGAGAGGTTCATAAAGTGCTCAGAGCTTTTAGAGGTGCCATTTCCTTTTGCGTAATCTGTGTGATAGGATAGAATCCCTGGAAAATGACAGTATGGTTATTGTTAGGCTTAGACAAATGTGGGATGTTTACACCAAGGTTTGCTAGGTCATTTCATTGGCATAATTTCAGATATAGATTTTAACAGATCCAAAGAGCAAACTAGTGGTGGGAAAGAAAAATTTCACATAAGCTAAATTGAAAAGCTGTGGACAATTAAAGGAATGTGGCACAATAAGGGGACAAAATTTCTGCAACATTTTTGTAAAGTCTCAGAAGGCAGGAATAATGCCAAAACAGAAAAATCTAAGCTAAGATTCCAGCAGAAATGAGCATATAAGCTCAGTAAATACAACCATCATGTGACTCTGCTGCTAACCTGCTGCAATTTCCTCCTGGGCCTTCATCTAATATTGCTCCTCAAGGCTGAAACCGCAGAAGACTAAATCAAAAATGGAAGGAGTTGAGATTCAATGTGCAATGTGCATGCTTGGTGGTGCAGCCCAACACCCAATTCCAATGTTTCATGTTTGCTTAAGTGTAGGTGCTTTTGCAGGATCTGGTTGTGATGAAGATTTCTCTTTGTGCTGCTCCATAGTATTATCCCCATAGTTCAGCATTGCAGGATGTCTGCAAGAAGATGCAACCCAGTTTCAGGCCACAGGTAACTATTAATGTCACTGCATGAGCCAGCTGTATGCTACATGCTGTTGCAGGCCTCCTTATAACAGATGGGACAACTTAGCAACTACCTCGCAGCTGACCCAGACTCTGAAAAGACAATTCCCACTGTTACTTGCAGGCAGGTATGCCAGTATCTGCAAAATGGATGATATCATCTTAGCTGATGCAGTCAATCAGGCAACACTTGATCATCATGGCATGCTCTCCTCTATGCAGTGCAGTTAAAAACCTGTCATACTGTGATTAGGGTGCTTCCGGGCAAGCATCCAGCAATATGCTTAGATAGGCATTCACATATCTTAGTGATACAATTGGGTTTGCTGTCCTAGATCTCTTTGGGAAGGGAGCCTCTTCCAGCATGAATAGCCTCCGAGGATGAGGTATTTTCATTCCATAGATCCTCCTATTCCTCTAGACATGTCAGATAGGGAGACTGTCAATGGGAAACTCATTGATACCAATAATAACGTGGGGAGTTAAATAAACAATTATACTAATTGGTACAAAGGCTTGTGAGAACCTAAGGTAGAATTTATAGGCCCCACTGGGGGTGGATGTGGAGGTGGGCAAGCGCGTAAATTCGCGCCACTAGCCAGCCTGCTGGTTACCCAGCACCATCCTGCCCCAGGCCATTTTCCTGGGAGCAGGGTGCAGGATGCGGGGACAGCAGGGCTACCCGCCCAGAAGCGGCGGGTAGCCAACCGAGCTCGTTAATGGCCTATTAAAGCCTTTACTCGGAGGTCGACTGGAATTTTCCAGGCAGGCTTTGAGCTACGCTCGGGGCGGCACAGTGGCGTAGTGGTTAGCACCGCAGCCTCACAGCTCCAGGGACCCGGGTTCGATTCTGGGTACTGCCTGTGCGGAGTTTGCAAGTTCTCCCTGTGACCGCGTGGGTTTTCGTTGGGTGCTCCAGTTTCCTCCCACAGCCAAAAGACTTTCAGGTGATAGGTAAATTGGCCATTGTAAATTGTCCCTAGTGTAGGTAGGTGGTAGGGAATATGGGATTACTGTAAGGTTAGTATAAATGGGTGGTTGTTGGTTGGCACAGACTCGGTGGGCTGAAGGGCCTGTTTCAGTGCTGTATCTCTAAATAAATAATAAATAAATAAATAAATACCAAGCCCTTCCTGCCTTTAGCTGCAGCAGCAGAACACCCCATTGGAGGGGAAAACCCTGCCCTCAGTGCCAACAGTTGAAAAAAAGACTAAAATAGTTACAAAAAACTAAGATACACTTACACTGGCTTTATATCCATGATTTCTAAGATACTTAGAGGTGCCTAGCAACTCTAAATGCTCCTTTCAAATAAGTGTTCTTTACATTGGACTTTCTGCACACATAAATTATGGGAAATGTTATGCAAGATTAACATTCCCCCAAAAGAATACTAAAATGAAATACTCACCCATTTTAGGTAGGTGCTTCTACACCACAGTACCGCACACTGGAAAATGCATTAGGACACAAACCCTAGGTATTTCCATTGATTTTCCACATCTGGCTGCCATGAAACTACCTGAGAATCAGCCAGCACAGTTGAGCATACTCTAGGATTCTGGATACTTGATTAGTCATGCTGCTATTTTCCTATCAATTATTTAACGATCAGATGGTTAGATATCCTTCTATCTTTTCCGGTGCCAATAAATTAAGCTCCACCAAAAGAGTACACTTTCGTAAAAGGTTGAGCATAATACAACTGAATGATCAACACTTGAAACTGACCATTCAAAGTGGGATAAACACAGGCTACATTGCATTGTTTTATGAATAAGGGGTATACAACTGCTCCTAAAGTGTAGTATAATAAAGGCATTGCTGATAAGGTTAATGAATTGCCATGATGTTAAGTTTACTGTTCAGTGATTTTTTTGAAATGGGCTGGATAATGGAATAAAATTCCTGTTAAAATACATGGAGATTCTGTTGGAGTTGACTCCAAATATTCAATTTCTGAATTAAATACTTTTAGGCTTAAACCAGTACTTAAAAGGGAAACTATCAGCTTTCCTCTGAACAACACGGCTCAAAGCATTGTTAGTACTTTGTTTTATTTGTTCATGGGATGTGGGCATCACTGGTTCAGCCAGCATTTATTGCCCATCCCTAATTGCTCTTGACTACTAGGTCATTTCAGAGGGCATTTAAGAGTCAACCACATTGCTGTGGGTCTGGTGTCACGTGTAGGCCAGACCATGTAAGGACAGCAGATTTCCTTCCCTATAGGACATCAGTGAACCAGATGGGTTTTTATGACAATGGACAATGGCTAGCTTTTTAATTCCAGATTTATTAATTGAATTCCAATTTCACCATCTGCCATGTAGGAATCAAACCCATATCCACAGAGCATTTGCCTAGGCCTCTAGATTACTAGTCCAGTGACATTACCACTATGCCACTACCTCTCCTTACTAATAACAGGTAAGATTGTGCATAACTATTCATCACCAACATACCGCATGCATTGTATCATAACTGGTCTTGCCAGCTTCTTAACTTCTTGTCAAACACTTGCATTGAATGCTGCTTGTACAGCCACCAGTTACCTATGCTGCTCCAGAAAGAGCAAATTATTTCTTTCTAGCTCTAGTAATCTGATAGGCTGGATTTTGTATTTGAGGTGAGGCTCCCAACGCCAGGCCGAAAAGGCGGGGGGGATCCCTACCTTGGCATTTTCGCACCCCGCACCCAGCAATCCTCTGGTCTTTTAACCTCCAAGTTTCACAAACCAGAATCCCCATCCCTCGAAAGGCGGGGATCCCACCTCCAAGATCTGCTGGCCAATCAGAAGTCCGGCAGTTCAGCAGCATCAGCAGGGCCACCAGGAGCAGTGTCCACTGCTGGTATTAGAGACCTCAGACCCAGGCCCAGTGCTGGAACCCCGGACCTCAGGTAAGTGAGGCGGGGTCACCGGTGCCAGTCCGGAAGAACCCAGCGAGCGGGGGGAGCAGTCTAGGAGGAGGGTGTTCTGGGGGGAAAAGTGGATCCTGGCAGTGGTCCTCCATGGGCCACAAATTTCCCATGAAAGAGGGAATCCACAAGCCCACAGAGAGGGCACCTTGTGTTACAAAGTGTTCTCCCCGCATGGTGAGAATCCAGCGGCAGTGGGAAGAGGCCCTTAATTGGCCATTAATAGGCCTCAATTGGCCTCTGGGCAGGAAGACCGTCGTTGGCCTTCCCGCCCCTGGGACAATCATTTGTCAATGGGGAGGTAATGGGCCCTCTGCACGCGCCCCCATCCCCCCCGCCACCCATCACGATAGTCCGGGTCCCCCACCTCCAATCCCGCCCAGGGGGCCACATAAAATCCCAGCCGATGAATCCCATTCACTTTCACAATATTACGATCAATATGCCAGCTTACATTAAAACAATTAATATTTCTTGTCATTGTTAGTGACCATGCAAAAGGAACAGCCAAACATAATGCACCTGAATAATAATCTTATGTCACTTTTCAATCAGCTGCTGATTTATTAAAGAATAATAAATTTGAAAAATTTATACATAGCAGTGAAATGCACCACTGCTTGAAAAAATGTCTGAAGGTTAACAGAACAAAAATTACCTAATGATAAAGCTCTACATGTACTATTAAGTACTGTAAAGGAGAGAGGCAAGCATATATTTTGTGGGACAGGATAGCACCAAACATGTAAATGAGCTGCAAGGCACGACTAACAGGAACAATACTGTCTCTGCCATGTGGAGATCCTGGCAGGAAGATGGAAGAAATTGCTTGACTTTAAAGAAAACAAAAAACTGAGATATAAATATTACTGCAAAATAGCAGCGCAAGACAGAAGAAAGCAGCAAACATAAAAGACCTGGTCAATCTCCCATGATGCTCTACATGGGTTGTCAAGACCAAATATAGTATTCAGCAGAGAACAGCGGGAGAAAAGGTGGTTTAGAGTGGGAAGGAGGGAGAGAGTGGGGAAAAGGGAAAGAGGGAGGGGGTTGGGGTAGAAGACGAGCTGAGGAGAGCAAGACAGTGAAATGATCAGGCAGGAGGGGAGGAAAGGGGTTGGAAATGGTGATAAAGTACTGTAAGTAAATATTGGCACTTCTAAAACAAGGTTTCTGATTGACAGGGGATAAGGAGAATGGGGAGGCGAAATGAAAACGGGAATAGAAGTGAGACAGCGGAGCAAGAAGGACGGGAGAAGAATGGGGAACAAAGAGGAGACGAGGAAGGGAACCCTGTATTTCCATACCAGTTGAAATCAGTTGGAAATGTCAATTGGTCTTAACTGGTCTTTTCTGGTTTCAGCTGCAAGTAAGTGATCTCAACTGGTGTTGTCTAGCATAACTGATCTTAACTGGTAACCATTTGGTATTCCCAGTTGCCCAGTCGACTTTAACTGGAACCAACTGGTACCGGTTGGCTTGCCGACTGTTTCATCTGGAACCAGTTGGCAGACAAAGCGGAACCATTCGGAATTAAGTGGAACCAGTTGACATATAGCTGCTTCAACTATAACCAGTTGGCAGGCAGAATCTTTGAACTGGAAAATATTATTGATAGTCAATCCAGTTGAATCCAACTGATTGAATTAATCAAATCAGTAGGACTGCCTGCAGCTTTAAAGTAATGCTCCTGTGTCTGTCTCTGCCTGGGTGTTCTTTGGTTCTTTATAGGACCCCGCTTTTGTATCTTTTTTTTCCAGAGTTACCGATGTAATATCCATTGAATTGGACTGCATTCTGCATTGCTGCACCTTTCTCTAATACAACTCTGTGAGAAGGTGTAAACTATGTGTAATTTTATGTTCTGATTAAAAAGTGTAACTATGTTTAAATTCATGTTTTGAATGGAAAAAGTAAAATATGTTTAAAGTCATTTATGAAAATTAAAAGGATCGTTGTATTAGTTTTTATGAAAATTCTGTTGCAAGGCAGTGCGATTCAGTCTGGGGTGAGACAGGAGAAGCCAATCAGATTAGGAAAAAGTTATCAATTGTTATAAGGTCAGGAAGGGCAAGCCACACAGAATTTGCACTTTGTCACATATAGGCAGCTTCAAAAAAAGATAAACAAAAGGAGGGTCCAACAACAGAACAGGCCGGGACAGAGACACAGCAAGAACCACAGAAGAAAACTCACACAGCAAAAAAAAGTCAGAGTAGGAGAAGACATCAGAGAAGGACTGAAGACAACATCACCTGCGTCCAAGCAGCTTCGAAGAGCAAGGATAGAAAGCGGCTTGTCTACTATATCCTATTGTTGAGTATTTTGTTTCAGCATTTATTCTGTTGACTTGTTGCATTGAAACCATTCTCTGTTGCCCTCTTGTCCAAGAACTCGGCTAAGATCAGGGACCTTACAGCTCTGTCTGATCAGAAACAGATGATGGGGTAAATTGCAGTTGCACAAATGGTCTCCCAACTCTGATATATGAATAAAGCCAGTTATTTTTCCTCATGTTGCAGCAAGAGAATTGTACATGCATAGGCGTGGTCCACCCCCAGCACCATGCAGGCAAACAGTGTCGGACATGCCTGCACCTTCAGCACCAACCAGGCAGAGTCAGTAAGTCCCAATTCTTACGGAGCATGAAGAGGCCATGCAGCAAGCAGTTATATATTGCAATTGATGGCAAGGTAATTATTCTCATAATTGATTTTCAAAACATTAGATAATCATTGTTGGTTTCAACAGAATGTGATGGATCATTATGACATCTGGTGCAGTGCTAAACTTGCCTCCATAATGTCTTAAGTCATTCAGTGTGACTGAACCATTGTAATGTAGAGTCTGTAATTAATTAATTAGCTAATCAGAGTTCAGAACATCACGAATCTTTAACAGGAGCTTGGCAGGGAGGCCTCCTGTTTTGGAAGTCTGTGACTTTATATTTTTCTCTTACTTACAGTATGCTTCACAAATCACCTCCAAACCCAGGGGCTAAGTGACGAATCTGTCAATCACTGAGAAAATACAAGACCTCAATATAATACCAAAATCCGGTGAACCATCAAACGTCCAAATGTAATTAAGGTTTAAGTTTTGTATTTTGATTACAGCTGCAATTCAACATTTTTGCACTTTAACTGTTGTGTTTACTTATTTCGTGATTTAATTTGTTTTTTCCTATTTAACTAAGCTTTGCGTTTTTCAGCGTCACAATACAATTTGAAATGAACAGCGCAGTCAAGAGTGTTTTTAGCTTCACTGCATACATGACCACCGGACAAGCCACATAGGTAATTTTCACTTGTTAGTGGTACTTATCACTTTTCGCAAGTTTATACTCTGGTCTTAAATGGAATGGGTAGAGCCAGAAACCAATCTAACTGGTCACAACTGTAAGCAATATAATTTTCACCTGGAACCAGGTTCACTAGTCTCAACTCAAGAGAATATAATTTTCAACTGGAACTAGTTTCACTGGTCTCAACTGGAGCCAATATAATTTTCAACTGGAACAAGTACAAATGGTCAACTAGAACCAGTACAACTGGTCCAGTTGTCCAAATTTCCATGGTCAACTGCTTCAAAGTGGACCAGTTACAACTGGTTTGGATTTATGGGAAGGAAAAGTGAGGGCAGGAAGAAGAAGTGGAGACTTTTCCTTGACTTTGCCCTGACTTTCTGCTCAGTGGGATAGAGAAGACTAGGTGTTCCTAGATCCCCATTATCTGCTCAGTGGAGGAGGTGGGGGGGAGGGTGCAATTTTGGGCTGGTGAGCTGAGTGGAGGAGCCAGTCTAGCCCCCTCTCTGCCCATGACCTTTTCCTCTGTTAGTATGGGGGTTGGGGTTGCCTTCCGCTGCCAAGGCCCTAAACTTTAGAATTTCTTCCCGAAACTTCTCTGCCTCTCTTTCCGCCTTAAAACCTACCTCTGACTAAGCTTTTGCCCATCTGTCCTATTATTTCCTTACATGGCTCAGTGTTAAATTTTGCTTGATAAAGCTCCTGTGAAGCAGCTTGGGATGTTTTACTACTTTGAATGCGCTATAAAAATACAAGTTGTTGTTGTTGTTGAATGGTATTTCTCCAAACCACTGGATTTTTCACACTGGATATATAAAAATACTTTACTGCACAGAGAAATTATATTAAGAAAATTATTAGATGTAAGAATAATCCAGGAGACCATTATCAATTCTGGTGAAAAAAGCTCTACCTACTTAATTTTGTCTTCATGACAATGTTAATTGTCACCCATAATAACATCAAAGTGAAACTATGGAGTAGAAATTGTATAGCATGGCTTGCTGGCACAGACTGCGTGCAGGCAACAAACCCTGTGCTGAACAGGTAAGCCTGAGGCCTGACCAAAATGTGGCCTCTGGCCTCATTTAAATTAAACCAATGAGTCGTGGCTTGCCAGCATAGTGGATATCAATTTTGGGCTCTATGTCAGTGGCCCTCAGATAAGTCCTGGGGGTGCTGGCAATGGTCTTCAGGACTGCTGTGGAGCCAGGAGGAGCACTGATATAAACACCTCCAATGTTATGCTTCACTGTGGAAATTAGCCTACAATGGTGTGAATTAATTCGATCTTATTCTCCTTATAGCTTTCTGTTCAGTTCAGTTGGTAACATTCTGAATTGTGGGCTCCAACTCCAGGATTTGAGCACATCATTTGGTCTGAAGCTTCAGTGCAAAGCAGAGAAAGCGCTGCACTGTTGGAAGTGCAGGAGGTGAAATTCCTCGGTGACGACTCAAAATGGGCTAGCAGATCGGCCGCCTGTTATACGTGCTGCCTGTTAATGTCAATGGAAAGGAAATTTAGTTGTAATATATAACCAGTGGCCAATTTGCTACCACCTATTTTGTGCATTTGCCAAAAGTTGAACTTCACAGTCTTTTTGAATAAGATGTAAACTGAGGCCCATTTCCTTCTTCAGGTGGTTAAAAAGGTCCTCAAGGAACTTTGTGAAAAAGATCAAGCACTCCCCCAGTGGTCTGGTTAATATTTCTCCCTCAAATAACACCACCAAACACTGTTACAACTGCTCATTCATCAAATTTGTTGTTTGCAGTACCCTGCTGTGCACAAAATTTGTTGCTGTGTTTGCCTACATAATAGTGAATGCACTTCAAAATGTAATTCATTGGGTGTAAAGTCTTTTCAAATATCCTGGGAATGTGATATATACATATGCAAGTTCCTCGTCATTACCTTTACAAAGAGAGAGGTTAAAAACTATGAGCATATCTATCACACAAAAGATTGCTAAAAGGACTTTTATCTTTGCAAAGAATCTTTGTAATTTCTATTTTTGGATATTTCATTTTTTCATTTATTAGAAGCCTCATTCCTAAAATTCCATGCGGAATTTATTCTGAGAAGCTGTACAGCTTTTACTGTTCAGAGGCTGCCTCTGGAAAGGAGAGTGTCTATAGTGCTTTGCACAGGCATTTTACAAGCCGTTTATCAGAGGAAATCCAAGCCAGGGTGATTAAACCTAATGTCTCCTTCTCCAGACACGTGCACTGACTTAATCAATCTGACGCCAGCAGCCTACTCTTTCACATTGTTTGTTGGCTTTGCTCCTGACAAATTCCACCTACTGTACATCTCTGGGTAAATGCGATAAGGAATGTGATCTGAGCCAGCAAACAAAACTGTACTAAATTAAATGTCATTAATTTGAGCTGTGCTCCTTCTGTCTGAATCTGCTGTCTCAGCAGAAGGCACGCTCCTGTGTATGCAGCAAAGGGCAGTATGCTGAAGTTTGAACAAGCCTAAGGCAAATTAAAAATGCTGCCGATCTGCTAACTGCTGCTGAGCTCAGTCATAAACATCCAGGCAATTCTTTTGTTGCTTCATGGAGAGCTTCTCTGTGGGTGGACTTTAACTTTGAGAAGCATTTTTAGTCATGTAAATATCTCATCCTTAGCATTCTTCTTCCTTAGCCTTCCCTTTCCACCCGAACTGAGTGAAGAATATGCAGTCAGAAAAGGCATAAGTGGTAATTTTATGAGTCCGTAATGTTGGCAGGGAGCCTTGCCCCTGGCAGTGAAAGCTTGTAAAATTACCTCTACAGTTTAATCTCAAGAGGGGAGATGGTCAAATCTGAAAGTTTTAGTACGTTCAAATCCCCTCAAGCAAAACTTCGTCAAATAAATCACAGACATAATGGCTCATTTATTGGAGTCAAGGTTTTGTTTTCATCGCTTTACATACTGGTAAGGACTCACCCTGACTTTGAGTACAATAGGCTCACACATTCCATGATCTGACTTACACTAAAATAACTAGAAAAGAGAACTGAATTTGTGGAAGGGCATCATTTCAGCATTTTAAGAATGCTACTTCCATTGAAGTAGCGTTTTGCAATTATTTATTAAACAATGCAACAGTTATACATTGTTAAAAAAGTTTTTTTCATTTGAACTTACTTGCATTCTACCAAAGCTAAGACCCTTATGCAGGAAAGAGGGTGGATGTAAAGCTTGTTTCCAGACTTTTTCCACTTAAGAGCTGCTCAAGGGGCCACTCTATCTTACCCTCCCTCCTTGTGGGGAGTGTGGGGTAGCTAACTTCCATCTGGCTCATCTCGACAACAACATGATTGAAATTGAAAATTTACTGTGTGGAGGCACGGTGCAGGGGTCGAAGAGAGGGAATCCCATTCAGCACCTGGTTGTACTATATCTGACCCAGAAGTGTTTGATTCGAGAACTGAGCAAAACAATGGGGAAAACATGATCCCCTCTTCAGCACTGAAATGCTTCACCTCAATAACAACAAATCTGCTTTTCAAAAAAGCAAAGATAAAATAAAGCAGTAGAAATAGCTCCTAAAAAAGGCAATACTGTTGTTGAGATTTGAGATGATCATAGATCCAGAGTTGGCTGCATCATTAATATTAATCTGGCACAGATTCTAGGAAAATGGCCCTGAGAAATCATTCTGTGTCTTTTTTGGTAGGGAGTAGGGGAGGAGTGAAATAGATAAATCAGTTAAAATTTAACTAAGGAAACAAATGGAGTACCAACCGGCCTCCATTTTTCTGTTGCTGTTTCCTGGTCTGGATGTTGAAGTATGACGTTTCTGTGGTCAGCCTCAGCTTGCAGTACTTCCCGTTCTCAATTAACAACTAAGAGTAGCGAAGGTGCTGCAAGATGTGGCAAAGTGCACAAATATTACATTTCTATACCCTACCCTCAGTAACAATATGACACCGGAAGCTCCAGTGAATGCCAGTATCCCCCCACACCCAAATTTCCTCCCTCTTTTCCTGATAATTAATGTTGGGGTATGGCTCCAACCTATGACCAAGCCCTCATCTTGCAGTAAACCCAGGCAGTGAGTATCAGAAGGCTAGTCAACTGTGAATGGCAACAAAAAACAACAGCACAGCTCACCTGATCACATGTGTTGCCAACTCAGAAAACTAACAGAAGCTGACCACCAGCGTCAAAAAAGCTGACAATACAAAAATGACCCTGGAACTTGAGGTCTCCGACATGTAGTTGCTACACTGAAGATACTGTGCGGCACATGCTTGCCAAAACGTATAACTGCAGATATTACCAAAATTGTTACAAAAATGTTGTAACATAAATTGCGGAAATTGTTCTTTATTTCTTGTAGTAAAATTAAAATCACTGAATGAAAATAAGGCGGGTTCCATAACAGGTCGTTGATCTGTTCTATCAGATTACTTCCCAGACAGTGAAGAACTAAATTTGCCTACTTTTCTTTTAGACAGAAGAGTTAAACAACATTGACCATAACATAATTTGGTTTAGAGTAATTGTGCAAAGAGACCAGAAAATATCGAAGGTAAAAATGCTCAATTGTTGAAGAGCTAATTTTGGTGATTTAAGAAGGGGCATAGCACAAGTAGATCAGAAAAAGTGAATGCAGGGTAAAGCAGTAAAATAGCAATGGAGGGAATTCAGGGAAGAGATCATTCAGGTACAAACTAGGCATATTCCTTTGAAGGGAAAAGGCGGAGATCCAAAGCCAATGCTCCCTTGATGACAAAGGAAATAAGAGTTAAAATAAAATAGAAAAAGGAGGCTTTTGGAAAATGTCAGGAGTAAGATTCAGTTTAATAACCAGGAAGGTTATGGTAAGTACAGGAGGGAATAGAAAAAGTTAATAGGGGAGGCAAAGCAAGACTATGACAAAAGATTAGCAGGCAACATTAAATTGAACTGTAAATCATTTTATAAACATGTAGACTAGGATTTTACTGAGCTCCCGACATCAGCGGGACTGGTGGAGGGGTGCCGGAAGATTGTTCCGGCAGCGACCCGCCATGGAGCCCAACACCGGGAGTACCGGGCCCGATCCTCCCGGAGGCGTCAAGGCTCCGTGATGGCGCCCCTGCTGCTCAGCGATGGGACCCAGATTAACATATTTAAATTAATGAAATGAATACATTTAAATAAAATCAACAGTGATATTACCTTCGGGCCGCGACCTTCCAAGAGGCGCCAGCCCTCATATGCCTGCACTTTCCTGTCCAGGGAAAGCAGACTCCACCTTGGTGGGGAAGGGGGTGCTTATGATTTTTAGTGTGGGGTGGGGGGAACAGGCCCTAATGCAAATTACTAGTGTACGGGAGGGTGCGATCGCTGCACTTTGATCAGTTTGTGGGGGAAAAGGTCACGTGTTGAAGGTAAGTGTTTTGGGAGGGGAGAGGGCAAATGTTGAATTTAATTGCTATTGGGGGGTGGAAGGGGTGACAGATTTATCAGCAGTACATTGGTGGGGGGTAGCCCTTTAAAAATTTAAATGACCTTGCAGGGCTGGTTGCCCTTTAAAAATGGCTCCAGCGCCTGCGCACAGACAGCTGACGGCAGTGCTGGCGTCGGAGAACCCGCCCTCTCCATGTGGTGGGGGGGCTGGCCCAAGAAATCTTCATGTCGATGCAGAAGACATGACTAAAGTATTAAATGAGTACCTTGCATCTGCCTTCACAAAGAAGCAGATGATGTGAAGGTTATACTAAAAGACACTATAGTAGTAGATAGAGAAGACATATAAAAATACTGGCATTACTGAAAGTTGGTAAGTCACTTGGTCAAGATGGAGTGCATCCTAGGTTGCTGATGGAAGCAAAAGTTGAAATAGCAGAGGCAATGGTCGCAATTTTTCAATCCTCATTGGATATAGGAGTAGTGCCGGAGGACTGGAGGGTTGCAAATGTCATACAAATGTCAAATGTCAAATTCAAGAAAGAGGAGAGGGATAAACTAGGAAACTATTGGACAGTCAGCCAAACAGCTGTGTTGTGGAAGTTATTGGAAACCATTAACAGGGGCAAAATAAATTTTCATTTGGAAAGGTATGGGTTAATCAAGGACAGCTAGCATGGATTTCTTAAAGACAAATCATGTCTAACTAAATTGGTTGAATTCTTTGATGAGGTAACAAAGACGATTGATCAAAATAGTGCAGTAGATGTATATATGGACTTTCTGAAGGCCTTCAACAAAGTGCCATACAGGAAGCGGATTAAGATGATGGAACCCATGGAATTAAGGGGAAAGTGGCAGTCTGGATACAAAATTGACTCAGTGACACAGCAAAGGTGAATGGGTCAATGGTGTTCCCCAACTGTCAGTTCTGATGAAAGGTCATTGATCTGAAATGTTTACTCTGTTTCTTTTTCCATAAATGCTGCCAGACCTGCTGAGTATTCCCAGAATGTTTTGATTTTATTTCAGATTTCCAGCATCTGCAGTATTTTGCTTTTGTATTAATGTGGTCAGTTTTGGGTTTATTTCCCTTTTCAATTTTTATAAGTGACCTTAAAAGGTGGTGGAAGCTGATTCCATAAATAATTTTAAAAGGTAGATGGACAGTTACTTCAGTATAAGGAATTCACAGGTTACAGTGTGAAAATAGATAAGTCCCCTGGACCAGATGGGATTTATCCTAGGATTCTCTGGGAAGCCAGGGAGGAGATTGCAGAGCCTTTGTCCTTGATCTTTATGTCGTCATTGTCGACAGGAATAGTGCCGGAAGACTGGAGGATAGCAAATGTTGTCCCCTTGTTCAAGAAGGGGAGTAGAGACAGCCCTGGTAATTATAGACCTGTGAGCCTTACTTCGGCTGTGGGTAAAATGTTGGAAAAGGTTATAAGAGATAGGATTTATAATCATCTTGAAAAGAATAAGTTCATTAGCGATAGTCAGCGCGGTTTTGTGAAGGGTAGGTCGTGCCTCACAAACCTTATTGAGTTTTTCGAGAAAGTGACCAAACAGGTGGATGAGGGTAAAGCAGTGGATGTGGTGTATATGGATTTCAGTAAGGCGTTTGATAAGGTTCCCCACGGTAGGCTATTGCAGAAAATACGGAAGTATGGGGTTGAAGGTGATTTAGAGCTTTGGATCAGAAATTGGCTAGCTGAAAGAAGACAGAGGGTGGTGGTTGATGGCAAATGTTCATCCTGGAGTTTAGTTACTAGTGGTGTGCCGCAAGGATCTGTTTTGGGGCCACTGCTGTTTGTCATTTTTATAAATGACCTGGATGAGGGTGTAGAAGGGTGGGTTAGTAAATTTGCGGATGACACGAAGGTCGGTGGAGTTGTGGATAGTGCCGAAAGATGTTGTAGGGTACAGAGGGACATAGATAGGCTGCAGAGCTGGGCTGAGAGATGGCAAATGGAGTTTAATGCGGAAAAGTGTGAGGTGATTCACTTTGGAAGGAGTAACAGGAATGCAGAGTACTGGGCTAATGGGAAGATTCTTGGTAGTGTAGATGAACAGAGAGATCTTGGTGTCCAGGTACATAAATCCCTGAAAGTAGCCACCCAGGTTAATAGGGCTGTTAAGAAGGCATATGGTGTGTTAGCTTTTATTGGTAGGGGGATCGAGTTTCGGAGCCACGAGGTCATGCTGCAGCTGTACAAAACTCTGGTGAGGCCGCACCTGGAGTATTGCGTGCAGTTCTGGTCACCGCATTATGGGAAGGATGTGAAAGCTTTGGAAAGGGTGCAGAGGAGATTTACTAGGATGTTGCCTGGTATGGAGGGAAGGTCTTACGAGGAAAGGCTGAGGGACTTGAGGTTGTTTTCGTTGGAGAGAAGGAGGAGGAGAGGTGACTTAATAGAGACATATAAGATAATCAGAGGGTTAGATAGGGTGGATAGTGAGAGTCTTTTTCCTCGGATGGTGATGGCAAACACGAGGGGACATAGCTTTAAGTTGAGGGGTGATAGATATAGGACAGATGTTAGAGGTAGTTTCTTTACTCAGAGAGTAGTAGGGGCGTGGAACGCCCTGCCTGCAACAGTAGTAGACTCGCCAACTTTAAGGGCATTTAAGTGGTCATTGGATAGACATATGGATGAAAATGGAATAGTGTAGGTCAGGTGGTTTCACAGGTTGGCGCAACATCGAGGGCCGAAGGGCCTGTACTGCGCTGTAATGTTCTAATCTAATGTTCTACAGACAAAAAGTGGCATTGTGGGAATAAGCACAACAGATCTTTCAAACAGCTAGCACAGGTAGGAAGGGCCAAAAGACCTTCTTCTGTATTGTAAATTTCTATGATTCTGTGAAATAGAGGGATTCCCAATGGAAACCCATTGATGTCAGTAATAGGGACAAAAAGTAAATTATTTACAACAACTGGCACAGACTGACAAGAACTCAAGTGCTGGTAACAAAAACACACAAAAGAGAAAAACAGTTACGAGATAGGTAAAATAGTGGCGTGTGAGAGCAGGGCAAGTAACAATGAGTCTCTTCAACAAATCAGATTGAAGACTACTCACTGAGCCACAGAGGCCACAAAATTGGATAACCCTTGAAAATGGGCCTGGGGGATTGTGATGTGCAATTATCTTTTGACCACTACTTCCAATGCATGCAGAACACAAACTTCATGCTGTCTGCTCATCTAAATTATTGTAGTGTGCAGCCAGCACTAAGTGTGCCATTGAGTGGCTACACACTTGAGCATGGGCACAAAATTGTGAGAGGCTAGCATGAGTTCAATCTAACCTGCAGTACTTAAAACCAGCCTGCACCTCTTAAAAGGGAGGTGCATTTTGGCGGCAGCAATTGCTGGAAGTCATTCTAAAAGTGAGTTTGATAGACACAGAATGGCACAACATGGCAAAAAGCAGATTCCACAATTTTCCGATGCTGCATTAGAGGCCTTGACGGAGGAGGTGAACAGCAGGAGAGATGTCATAGAGTCATAGAGTCATTGGGGTGGATTTTCATTCCAGGGCCCTGATCCTGACGCCAGGATGAATTAAATAATTAAAATGGCACAGATTTTGCTAGGAAACCAGGCACCGAACTGCATGACCACAGACCTGGGAGCTGAAGATGCTAGCGGTGGGACCCTGGAAGCAATTTTAGAGGAGGGGGCCAATTAAGTGACTGCCTCTGGGAGTTCCATCCAAATAAGGAATGTGGGGAGTCACCTGAGGCTGGAAAGATAATAGGAAGCCCTCTAGCACTAAACGATCAGCAGCCCCACCATCAGAGATGGGCGCTGCCAATGTAGGTGGGAGAAAGAGAGGGAACCTCAACATGCCCTCTGAAGACCTTTTACAAACATAAATATAAAGAGGCCACAGCTGCCATTCCACCATTAAGGAGGAGCAGAGGCTGCAGCTGGGCTATGGTAGATGAGGGGTTGGTGGGGGGGGGGGGGGGGTTGGGGGGGAGTTTCTTCCAGGATGAAGCACTGGCTCCCCCCCACCTCGCACCGGGGTCTGCCGCTGGAAGGCTGCCTTTAACCTTTGGCTGTCCTTCAGCCTCAGTGGGGGATCCACATGCTGATTGGAAGATTCCAGTCGGCCTCAGTAGAGTGGCCTTATTAGGCCCTTTAGGTGGCCTAAGTGGTTTCCCACCACTTGAGGGCTGGTACCATCACCCTCCCCCTGCCACAGCAGCTCCCCAACCCCCCCCCCCCCCCCATCCCAATGCAACTTGTTTCAAAATGGCCCAGAGGTGGGAAAATGCCTGCAAACCAGCACGCTGCTCATGGACGTGAAATTGCAGCCTTGCCCGCCCCCGGTTCCGCTCAGCAACCAAATGAAAATTCAGTTCATAGGGTCATAGAGTCATTACAGCACAGAAGGAGGCCATTCAGCCTATCAAGTCCATGCCAGCTCTCTCCAGTCAGTCCCATTCCCCTGCTCGATCCCTGTAGTCCAATTTCCTTTTTAAATCATTGATAATCTCCACTTCCGCCACCCTCGTAGGCAGCAAGTTCCAGGTAATTACCACTCGCTGCATAAAAAAGTTTTTCCTCAGTGAGGAAGCCTAAAACCTTAAATCTGTGTCACCTAGTCCTTGTACCATCAGCTAATGGGATTAGCTTTTCTTTGTCTACCTTATCTAAATCTGTCATAAGCTTGTACACCTCTATCAGACCTCCTTTGCTACAAGGAGAACAACCTGAACTTCTCCAACCTAACCTCGTAGCTAAATTCCCTCATTCCTGGGACCATTCTGGTAAATCTCCTCTGCACAATCTCAAGGACCTTAACATCCTTCCTAAAGTGCGGTGACCAGAACTAGACGGAATTCTCTAGTTGTGGCCAACCAGGGCTTTATAACTTACCTGATTTAGTACTCAATACCTCTATTTCTGAAGGCCAAGATCCCATATACTTTGCTAACTACTCTATCAATATGTCCTGTCATCTTCAAAGATCTATTCACATGAGCCCCTAGATACCCCTGTTCCTTCACACTCTTTAGAACTGTGCCATTAAGTCTATATGGTAACACTATTCCTTCTGCAAAATGCATCGCCTCACACTTCTCTGTATTAAATTCCATCTGTCACTTCTGTCCATTCTGTTTGCCTATTTATGTCCTGTTGCAGTCGATTGGTAAAATCCTCCAAGTTTACCACACCTCCAAGTTTGGTATAATTGGCAGATTTTGAAATTTTAAGCTGTATTCATATATCCAAATCATTTATATATAAATATTATATATCAAGAAAAGCAGTGATCCTAGCACTGAACTCTGGGGAACACCACTGTCTACTATCCGCCAGAGTGAAAAACAACCATTTATCACGACTCACTATTTTCTGTCCTTAAGCCAATTTTTAACTGGTCATTGTATTCCATGAGCCTCAATTTTATTAACCAGCATTTTATATGGTAATTTATCAAATACTTTCTTAAAATCCACATTGACAGCATCCACTGCATTCTCTTCATCAATCTTCTCTGTTACTTCACCAAAAAATTCAATTAGATTAGTCGAACATGATCTGCCTTTTACAAATCCATGCTGATTGTTCTTAATTAACTCAAACATCACTAAGTGCTGTTAATCTTTTCCCTAATTATTGTTTCTAAAACCTTACTCACCACTCATGTTAAATTGACTGGCCTGTAGTTACTAAGGAATGTCCTATATCCATTCCTGAACAAGGTTGTCACATTTGCAAATTTCCAATCTTCTGGCACCTTCCCCGTATCCAGGGAATATTGGAAGATTATGGCAAGTCCTTCTGTTATCTCCACCCAACTTCCCTTAACAACCTGGGATGCCAAGCCATTCGAACCAGGTCACTTATCCACTCTAAGCACAGCCAGCCTTTCCAGTATATCCTGCCTATCAATTTTCACCCCATCCATTTCCTCTACCATCTCTGCTTCTACCGATATTTTGTCAACATCCTCTTCCTTAGTAAAGATGGATACAAAGTACTATCATGCTAGGCCCACACCTGCCAAGAATGAGGCACATCAATTTTGTCATGAACATTGATTTTTAAATGTTGTTGGAGTGAGGAAATGACTTGTTAAACAGATCAGCCATGGCTGGAAAAAAACATTTACATACTAACAGACATCGAAGGTGAGGAAGTGCATTCCAGGGCCTGCTTAGGAGGATACAATCCACAAGGGCCAGGACTGGTTAGACCAGCTGGTCACATGACTACCTGGCTATTCCAGGGTTTTCTTTTGAACTGGCCACAGAGAGGTTGGGCAGAAAGTCTCTTTGCTCCTGGACTGAGAAGATCTCTCCTGTCTGCTCCCATCTCTTTCTCACAAGCCACTGAATCCACTGAAGACACATGAAGCCCACGAGAGAAAAGTCTCCTACAGTGAACAAGGTTTAAGAAGAATACTGGGCCCCAACAAAAAGCGAGATCTATCTACAATCAATGACTCTACAGTGAGCTTGAAGAACCGTAACACAACAAAAACTCTTCAGATATTGCCTCAAACTTTCCCACTTTATTTTTCTTCTGCTCTTTTCTGTCTCTATTTGCATGTGTGTATTGCATATGCATGCTAGCGTGGGCGCATCGTGTATCCGTAGGTGTTAAATGAATTAGAGTTTAAGTTCAAGTTTAATAAATTTCAACTTTTCTTCTTTAAACCTAAGAAAGCCTGTTTGTGCTGGTTTCTTTGCCTTATAATTGGAAAGCGATGAGCAAGGATTCACCAAGGGGAAGCTGAAAACAGTGTGTTTAAAATTAAACCCTGTTACGGTAAAACCAGGTGGAGGCTAAAAGAAAACCCTAGACCTCTTTCTCACCTGGTCATAACAGTACTCATTAAGTATTCAAACCTTGCCCTGCATCTCTAAGCATTATCACCTTCTTTGTTCCTAATAGGCCCCATCCCTCTTACAACCGGCTTACTATTTACATGTTGATAGAAGACCTTTTATGTTAACTGCCATTCTGTTCTCATATTCCCTCTTTGCCAGTCTTATTTTCCTCCTCACTTTCCCTCTCATCTTATTTGGCCTGGTTCTCACTTGAAGAATTCACCTGACATGCATCATACATCCTCTTTTTTTGTTTAATCAGTTCTCCATCTCCCTCATCATCCAATGAGCTCTGGCTTTGGATTTCCTGCCTTTCTCTCTTGTTGGAATGCACCTATCCTGTACCTGAAACATCTCTTCCTTAAAGATCACCTGTTGTTCCGCTACAGCTTTTCATGTCAAACCTTGGTTCCATTTTACCCTGGCTAGATCCCCTCTCATCCTATTGAAGTTAACTCTCTTCCAATTTAGGCCTAGCAAAATTTCTAACAAAATTGAGGCCAATTTATGGCCTAGCAAGCCACTCAGTTTAAGGGCAATTAGGGATGGGCAACAAATACTGTCCATGCCAGCGACGCCCGCATCCCATGAAAGAATAAAAAAAAACTTTAGAAGTTCCACTTTAGATTGTTCCTTGGTTTTCTCCATTTCTAATTAAAACTTGTGATATGATGATCAATCTTATCCAAGTGTTCTCCCACGGACACTTGGTTCATTTGGCCCACCTCATTCCCCAGCACCAGATCTAGCAGTGCCTCCTTCCTAGTTGCCGCAAGAACATACTGGTCAAGGAAGGTCTCCTGTACATGTTTCAGAAATTCCTCCCCCTCTTTTCCCTTTACTCTAACATTATCCCATCCATATTTGGGTAATTAAAGTCCCCCAATATCACCACTCCCTTTTTTCTTGCACATCTCTGTGATTTCCCTGCATATTTCCTTCTCCACCTCGCTCTCTCTCACTTTTTGGAGTTCTACAGAATACCCCCAGTAGAGTAATCATACCCTTTTTGCTTCTCAACTCTAACCATGTGTATTTTGTTCTTTCCCCTTCAAAGTCATCCTCTCTTTCCAACACTACAATGTCTTCCCTCATCAGTACTTCCATCCCACCTCCCTTTTTCCCTTCCCTATCCTTTCTCAACACTTTGTATCGTGAATATTAAGCATCCACTCCTCACCATTTTTAAGCCACCTTTTTGTTACTGCCACTTCATCATATTCCCACACAGCTATTTGTGCTTGTAGCTCACCAATCTTATTCACCACACTTTGTGTAATCACATGCATACATTCTAAACCTATCTTTGTATTCCTTGTAGTTCTTCTTAGTCTGCTCCTATCTAATATGGTACTAGTTCTTCTCTAGTACTATCTGACACTCTCACTCCTTTATGCACCTTATTCCTCTTTTCTATTTCTATATGCTGGTGCCCACCACCCATGCTAATTTAGTTTAAATCTCCCTGTGATCACATTGGTCCTCGTCCTGTTGAGGTGGAACCCATCCCTTTTGAATAAGTGCCTTCTCCTCCAGAACTGGTCCCAATGCCCCAAGAATCTGAAGCTCTCCTTCCTGCACCATGCCTCAAGCCACACATTGATCATCCCTGTCTTCCCATTTCTACTCTCATTGGCACATGGCACTGGGAGCAACCTCGAGATTACTATCTTTGGGGTCTTACTTCCTCCCTGGCTTCTGAAAGTCTAACCGTAGGACCTCAATACCTGCCTTCTCTATGTAATTTATCCAGAGGAGGCCAGGAGGCCCTCTAGACAAAGCAACATGTGTGCAGTTAATGGCACCCTGCACCATGGCGAAGCCTGCAATCGTTGCAAAGCCACATGCTCAGGCCGCAAACACTTCTACAAACACGGCAAGAGCCAGCAGAAATCAATGAGCCACTCACCTCAAAGTAACTGATGATCCCTTTAAATAATGCTGGTGGAGGGGGGGCGCTGTCATTCCTGCTGCTGAATGCATGTTCAGCTGTGCATGTTTAAAGAGACAGTGTTAGCTGGAGTGTTGAACTCCAAAATTGGAGCACTGATGTCAAAACAGCATTACATGCTGACCGACATCACAATCTGCCTACTCTGCATACTTCCAGCGGACATTCATTTCACATGCAATAATGGCCAAACTAAAAAGGCATGCAGTGCAGCTAGCACTGTAAGTGTGTATTGTGTACTCAGGAGGTGGGACCTCTAGTGAGGATTCTATTTTGGAGCCAAAACAGCACTTGCAGTCCTGAAAAACTGGGTACTTGAGAACCGAATTTCACAGCAACTATGGCTTTCAAACCAGAAAGTATAAATTAGATTTAAATCACATCCAGAAAGCAAAATAAAGATTGGGAAAGCAAGATGGAATTAAGGGAGAGAGATAAAAGAGAGAGACAAATATAATTTTAAAAAAAATCTCCAACACTGATTAAAGTCTGAATGAATGAAGCTCCAGACTTGTAAAATTAAATTTTCAGCTCCAAGAGGTTGTTTGTCAGTAAGTAAGGCCTATCACACTGTTAAAAATTCACTTACAGCTGAATGCACCAACCTTTTCTGCTTTGCTTATGGGCAACTAGTGGGTAAATATAGCCACTTCACATTACTTTCAATTCTGAGTCTATTGGCAAGGTACTGGTATAGCTCAGCCTGTGGGAGAGCAGGGTAAATTGGACCTCAATTTTCAGTTTTCCATGCTTAACTGTACATGTACATACTCCGAACGTGGCTGTCTGATTTACTCCATAATATCAGTGTGCACTGTTAGCCTCACCATTATTATCAATGCAAACTCTGGGCCAATGTATCTCCCAGCTGTTGCAGGCAAACACTCCCACCATGACTAGTAATGTCCACTGGGAAATGTATTGGCGTGCAAAGTAGGTGGGTTTCTGGTGGTGCTGGATTTCTGCCATTTTTCACTCCTTAAAATTGGGCAGTAATACAGACACAGACCATGCAATTCACTAAGAGTACATTAAATAAAAGTCTTCAATCTCATGGTACAGCAATCAGCGAAGCAGCGATCTTGGCAATGGACCAAGATAGTTGAAGCAATGTTGTCATGGTACCTCGTAAGAAATCATGCCAAGAGTGATGAGACAGAAAGTGAGACATAGAGAGACAGAGATACTAAGATAAAGAAAAGGGAAAAGAAAAAGAAATAAAATTACAACCTTTTGTCTGTTTGGCTTCCTTAGAATAAGATAGGTAATAGACTTATGCTTGTAGATGTTTTAAATTCTAAATGGGAGCATTTCTCTTATACTCATATTACTGAGGAAGACCAAAGGCAAAAGCTTCAGCATTATATTATGTTCTTTGATGTTGCCTAGTCCTTCATCCAAGATCTTTTGATGCATCGTATTTTGCTACAGACTGTTTAGAAGTTCTGATTATGTGTTTACATATCAATAGATTATAGTTTATCCAAGTGCCTTAGCTAGACAATAATATCAAAAGACAGTTAATTTAGAACAGTTATTTGACAAGATCCATATGAAATCACCACAACAATAATTTCTTATATATTCATAGCTGACAGAAATAAAGGTCACACGTTAATAATGGATTTTTAATATTTCACACATTCATTTTTTAAAAGATTGGAATATTTAAACAAATCGATATAAATAAAAGTATTGCATATCATCTGTGTCCATAGGGCAAATTTGTTTTGATTATCTCAAACACCTGAATGACCAGAAACCAGCGAAAGCTACTTTCCATAAAAAGAGAAATTCATTATGCATTCACCAATCAAATCCTCTAATGAAAGCTAACATTTTTAAAGTCTTGTTGTTTTCTGCTGCCAAAAGAAAAAAAAACAGCTATCTGGATTCCTGATTTTTTTTCCCGATTCTCTGCTGACAAAACAAATCACCATGCGTTGAGTATTTGCTGGCCTGATGCACCCCAACAAGTAGCACAGCTGAACATCAGTAGAGGAAAGTCTTTATCCACTCTTTCCTTCTGCACCAGCCCTAGGTATTTGCCTCATATGACAGCAAGTCTTTCTGCTCCCATTTCCTCCCACCCAGAATGCCTGTGTGTTAACTAGCCTCTACCAGGGTCCCAGATTCCAATTCTAAAATCTTCAACGTACACAAAGGAATTGCCACCTCATGCATCCACGCTGGAATGACACATGTCTCCCCTTCCAGTTAGTTCCTGCTGCCTCCAGTCTTCTCCAAGAGAGAGGAAAGAGTGCCAGTGAGTGTTATACAATTAGTTTGGGTGATGTGACTGCCATGTTGAATAGCTGCCATTGTGTGCAAACTGTGACATGTGTGTTTGAAGCTTGCACCAGTGCTATGTGTGTGAGAATGAGGTCAAG
This sequence comes from Heterodontus francisci, assembly GCF_036365525.1. NCBI lineage: Eukaryota > Metazoa > Chordata > Chondrichthyes > Heterodontiformes > Heterodontidae > Heterodontus > Heterodontus francisci. Next base: position 44,433,337 of record NC_090388.1, on the reverse strand, counting down.
CAAATGAATGTTAGGTATGAGTCCTGATTGAGAGCGATTGCTGGTAGGTGATGAGTTGAGCAGTGGCTGAGGCTAGTGATGCAGATGATGAAGCATTAGAAGAGGCATTCATTGTCCTTGATCACTCGTGTGGGATCATTAAACATCTTCTGGCACTGCATCTAGATCCTTGGGGCTATATTTCTGGCATTGAAATCAGCAGCTCTCTGTTCCCACTGCCTTCTCACCTTGTGTCTGAATGACCTTCTGCAAATACAGGACATCTCTCCTTATTTCCACCTCCTCTACCAAGAACAACTGTGCAGCGTCCAAAAACCTGGAGGCCTGTTCTTTCTCATGGTCAGCCATTGATCTCTTTTTCCTTGGTCAGATTCAGTTGCAGAACGAATCCCAGCACCTGCTGCAGCCACAATGTATCTCCCCTTAAGGGGTGCAGGCTAGCTTTAAATAGTGCAGACTAGCTTCAAGAAGTGCAAGTTGGCTCCTCATTGATGCATACAGCTAATGAACAACACGGGAAACACTGGCGGCTGCATGCAGAAATCATTATAATTAACAGACAGTATGAAGTTAGCGTGCTGCCTGCATTCCACTCAACGGGCTCAGGTTAATCACTCATCACGATCCCTGTGCCCATTTTCAGGGCTAACCAATTTTTAACCTTTGACTTTGGCCATTTTGACCTTTGGTTTCCAAACCTAAGTCGTACTTCTTCCTTTCTTAGTGTTGCTTTGTCTTGCTGCAAAGCATGGCTGAAACTGAAACCTGCTATAGATGGAATGGCTTGTTCAAAGAACTGGCAATTCAGCTTGTTGTGTAGGAAAAGTTGTAATAAGTGAATTGGTAATAATGAGGTGACACTGCAGTGTGTAAATTTTAGGTGCATTGTTTAAAGATGTGGGCTGGAATTGTCCAGGCCCTTTGAGGATGGGCTTGGAGATGGGGGGGTGGGGGGGCAGGGAGTGGTGTGGAATATTGTGATGGAAGGCATCAGAACGGAAGTCCAATGTCTTCACGCCAGACTCGGATTTTTCAAGCGCCAGACGTCATGGCGGGAGGACAGTACATCTTGACGCTGTAATTAAAGGTAATTACGACAATTAAATTGCCAACTGAAAGTGATTTTAAGGAGTTCTTTGAATTTTCCAGAAAGTGCACAGGACACAAGGGCCTTCGGAGCACCAGCAGGTATAAGGAGATGGCAAGCAAGCGGGACGTGAGTGCTGGTTTCACTCAGCAGCCATCAGGTGAATCAGGGTGCCTTGGAAAACAGGGTAGAGCAGAGCAGGCATTGGATATTCTTGTCAGGAGTAGGGGCTAAAGTGCCCGCATTGTGAGGATGTGCTGCCAGAGTGCCATCTGGGGACAGGCACTTGTGTGAACTAAACAGGGAGGAAGAGGGGATGAGGCGAGGTGGGTGGAGGAGGGGTCTGCGTAAGAGATCCTGGAAACTGAGAGTGGCTACCTGCCATGGGCATTGTGTACTCAGGAGGTGGGACCTCTAGTGAGGAGGAGCAGCAGAGAGGGAGAAAGCTGCAGCCACAGGCAGGACAACAGCAGCAACCTCAGGGCCAACTGGAGCACCAGCCTCGGTTGGGGACACAGGAGAAGGGCTCAGAGGGGAATGCAAGCAGCCTCCAGCGCACAAAAAGAGTTCCCCTGCAGTGAGGGTCTAACGTCAGCGGCTGAGCTACCTTCAAATGTCTGAGCAGCAGTGTCACCAAAGACTGCGCCACTCCAGAGAGACCATCACAAATCTGTACACCATGATGGCAAACGAGCTGAGCCCCAATGGTGGTGGTGGCCACTCAATGCCAGTGGCACTGAAGATCACCATGCCATGGAACTTCCACACCTCCGGTTCTTTCCAGGGACCCACTGGAGATATGTGTGGGAATCTCTCAGTGGCACATCGATGCATCAAGGTTGTGACCAATGCCCACTTCAAGAGGACCAGCCAATACATCCATTTTCACACCGATCTGGACAGTCAAGCTGAGACAGCCAGTGGGTTCGAGGCCATCATTGGATTTCCCCAGTTCAGGATATGATCGACTGTGCACAAGGCACCCCATAGGCCAGTCAACAGCCTTCATCAACACGAAGTGCTCAATCGGTCTGCGACCACTGCAGATGGATCCTGCAGTTGTGTGCATGGTACCCTGGAAGCAGTCACGTAGCCTACATATTTCAGCAGTCCCAGGTGCCTGAGTTTTCACTCCCTCTGCACGCCTTCAATGATGGATTCTGGGAGACAAGTGCCACCCACTAAAGAGATGGCTGCTTACTCTGGTGAGGAACCCATAAGATCATAAGAACATAAAACATAGGAGCAGAAGTAGGCCATTTGGTCCCTCGAGCCTGCTCCGCCATTCATTAAAGTCGTGGCTGATCTGATTGTGGTCTTAACTCCACTTTCTTGCTGCCCCGATAACCCTTCACTCCCTTGTAGATCAAAAATCTGTCTAACTGAGCCTCGAATATATAGAGTGACGCAGCCTCCACTGTTCTATGGGGGAGAGAATTCCAAAGATTAACACCCCTCCGAAAGAAGAAACTCCTCCTCTTCTCTGTCTTAAAAGGGAGACCCTTTATTTTAAAACAGTGCCCCCAAGCACAGATGCAGAGGAGAGGTACAATGCATATCAAGGGAAATCTGAGTGACTGTCGAGCAGGCCATTGGTCTCCTGAAGATGCGATTTAGGTGCCTGGATCAATCCAGTTGCACCCTTCAATATGCCCCAGCAAGGATCTCGCATACCGCGGTGGTCTGCTGTTTTCTATGCAACCTGGCGCAGCAGAAGTGGGGGGGAGGCATTTAACAGTGAGGATATAGTGGAATGTGATGTATTCTCAGATGATGAAGAGGTGGAGGAGGCTGCTCACCAGGCGATGCATCATGAAGGACCCCAAGGACCACAGGAAAGGCATTATGAGATAGGCGCAAGGGAGGCTCGGGACGTACTAATACAGGAATTGTTTCAAATGACACTTGATACCTGATCCTTCCATTCCAATAAAGCTTCACCTTTCTGCTGCACTGTTGCTGTTTCCTTCATTTAACGTTCCATCGCACCACGTCCAGAGACACCCCGATCTCCAACATGGGGAAAGCAAGGACCTCACGCAATATGTTCCCTCACAGAAAGCCCTTGGGCCGAGCCAAGGTACTCTTGAAGTCCCAGAGAGTCACAAGTAATAGAAGGAGATATCGGCAGAATTCAGGACACCTTTATTGCACATAACAGCATACGGAAGCTGTGAACCACAAGTGCAGCTAGGTGCTCTTCTTAAATCTATTACACATGCCCTTATGTGGTGCTCCCCCTGCGCTGTCAGCTGAGCTGGAGGCTGGCTGCTGATCTTGCTGCCCCATGGCTTGGGATGACCTTGACGGCTGTCCTCTGGCTGCCTGAGGTCTGGAGGACCCCAGCATGCTGAAGGGCTCCTGCACCTCTGTCGACACGGCTACATGTGGCGCTGGTGTCACTGGGTTGAGGATCCGCTGTCCACACCAGGAGCACCCCGAGAGGGGCCCCCAGATGCGGAAGGCAGCCGCTTCTTCTCCCTAACAAGGTGCACTTATACCTCCCTGCTGACCTGAGTAGTCCGAGGACCTGGCAGCGAAGCCAGGCGCCTTGTCCCACTCTCGCCCAGCCATTGATGCACAAGGCTCATGGGCTCGGCATGATGTGCAGAAATGTATGCATCTCTGGCATCTACTGAGTGGGTCTCCCTGAGGGTTGCCATTTCTCAATGGAGGAAGCTACACGTGCAGATGAGAGGGAAATGGCAGCAGTCATGGTCTTTAGATTAGATTAGAGATACAGCACTGAAACAGGCCCTTCGGCCCACCGAGTCTGTGCCGAACATCAACCACCCATTTATACTAATCCTACACTAATCCCATATTCCTACCAAACATCCCCACCTGTCCCTATATTTCCCTACCACCTACCTATACTAGTGACAATTTATAATGGCCAATTTACCTACCAACCTGCAAGTCTTTTGGCTTGTGGGAGGAAACCGGAGCACCCGGAGAAAACCCACGCAGACACAGGGAGAACTTGCAAACTCCACACAGGCAGTACCCGGAATCGAACCCGGGTCCCTGGAGCTGTGAGGCTGCGGTGCTAACCACTGCGCCACTGTGCCGTCTGCAATGGTCTGCAATGGACTCCCCCAGTGTCAGAGTCAGGGTGCACATAGCCTCTGGATGCTCCCGCAGATCTTCATGCACCTTACACTGTATCTCCAGCATCTGTCCTTACTGATAGCCACACTACCAGAAGGACGTGGAGGCTTTGGAGAGGGTACAGAAGAGGTTTACCAGGATGTTGCCTGGTCTGGAGGGCATTAGCTATGAGAAGAGGTTGGATAAACTCGGATTGTTTTCACTGGAACGACGGAGGTGGAGGGGCGACATGATAGAGGTTTACAAAGTTATGAGTGGCATGGACAGAGTGGATAGTCAGAAGCTTTTTCCCAGGGGGAAAGAGTCAGTTTATAGGGGACATAGGTTTAAGGTGCAAGGGGCAAAGTTTAGAGGGGATGTGCAAGGCAAGTTCTTTACACAGAGGGTGGTGAGTGCCTGGAACTTGCTGCCGGGGGAGAAGGTGGAAGCAGGTACGATAGCGAAGTTTAAGAGGCATCTTGACAAATACATGAATAGGATAGGAATAGAGGGATATGGTCCACGGAAGTGCAGAAGGTTTTAGTTTAGACAGGCATCAAGATCGGTGCAGGCTTGGAGGGCCGAATGGCCTGTTCCTGTGCTGTACTGTTCTTTGTTCGTTGTTCTTTGATGACTCCAGAGGCACATCATCATCCTGAGGCTCAGCATTGCTGGAACTCCTCTGAGTATCAGTGACCTCGGCTGTCACAGCCTTCGTCAGCTACTTGGGCGTGTCTGTGGTGTCCTCACCAGGTTGTGATCCCAAATCTAAATGCGAACGGATGTCCACCGATGTGAGAGCACCTGCACTGGTGAAGGGTGCAGGGGAATGATGTGGCGGTGCACCCTCTGAGGCTCCCTCCTCCTCCTCCTCAAAGGTTGGCAGCAGCCCCCTGGTCACAGCAGCACTCTGCCCCTGCTGTTGACCTGCCTAAGGAAAAAGGTAGATTAAAGAATTCTGTGCTTCCCACCACATCCTTCCAACTGCTACTAGTGTGGAGATCAATGTGTCCAGTGGAGGACAATGGAGCACCATGCCACATGTTTGTCAAAGGCTCCTTTGTGCCCATCCATGAGGCTACTCACTTTTTTGTGACCGCACTCCAGTCCCCCTATCCATGATGGAAAGGCCGGCATGCTGCCCTACCAATTCCAATGTCTTCTCCTGCATTGGCTTCAGGATAGCCAGGAAGGGGATGCTGCTGCTAGTCTGGGCCCTTTCCTTTGTGTTATGAGCTCTCTTTTCCTGCAGCCACAAATATGAACACTGCTAGTCGCCCGGCAAAGACTAGTACAAAGGTTAAGCTGATGACAGCCTAGCTGCCCATGATGGGGCACACAAATGCCTCCTGCAGGCAGCCACTCTGGAGCTACCTCGCCACTGTCAACTCTAACAGACACGTGCCCATTACCAGGGTGAAGCCATGCCTCTAACATGCTGCTGCCTAACCCCATTGCTATCAACTGGAGGGGCATTCCCTCTCCACAAAACTCACCCTCACACATTGCCACACTTAAGCCCCTGAGGGAAGCGAGATGTGGAGTATTCACTTTGGCTGAACAAACAAGGTCATTCACTCACTTGCGGCACTGCAGCCAGGTTCTATGGATAACTCCATGGTTACTGACCTCCTCTGCAATCTCTGTCCAGCCTTGCTTGGTCAGGTGGGCAGGTCTCCTCCTGCTGTCCTGGGGAAGAGGACCTCCCACCTTTCCTGAGCAGCCTGGAGGAGAGTCTGCAGGGAGGCATCATTGAACTGTGGGGCCACCCAAGATCTTCCGTCTGCCATGCCTTCAGACACCTTCGTTCTCAGGCCTTCAATGGGGTTGATGGTGATGGGAACAAGGTTCTTTAAGACAGCAGGCTCATATAATGGCACCAGGGATACTTAAGGCACCAGCGATACTCAAGGCAACAGGAAGGCACCAGCGATACTCAAGGCAACAGGGATACTCAAGACACCAGAGATACTCAAGGCAACAGGAAGGCACCAGTGATACTCAAGGCACCAGAGATACTCAAGGCAACAGGAAGGCACCAGTGATACTCAAGGCACCAGAGATACTCAAGGCAACAGGAAGGCACCAGTGATACTCAAGACACCAGAGATACTCAAGACACCAGAGATACTCAAGGCAACAGGAAGGCACCAGTGATACTCAAGGCACCAGAGATACTCAAGACACCAGAGATACTCAAGGCAACAGGAAGGCACCAGTGATACTCAAGGCACCAGAGATACTCAAGACACCAGCGATACTCAAGGCAACAGGGATACTCAAGGCAACAGGGATACTCAAGGCACCAGCGATACTCAAGGCACGAGTGATACTCAAGGCACCAGAGATATTCAAGACACCAGAGATACTCAAGGCAACAGGAAGGCACCAGTGATACTCAAGGCACCAGAGATACTCAAGGCAACAGGAAGGCACCAGTGATAATCAAGGCAACAGGAAGGCACCAGTGATACTCAAGGTAACAGGGATACTCAAGGCACCAGCGATACTCAAGGCACCAGCGATACTCAAGGCACCAGTGATACTCAAGACACCAGAGATACTCAAGGCACCAGAGATACTCAAGGCAACAGGAAGGCACCAGTGATACTCAAGGCAACAGGAAGGCACCAGTGATACTCAAGGCAACAGGAATAGTCAAGGCACCAGCGATATTCAAGGCACCAGCGATACTCAAGGCAACAGGGATACTCAAGGCACCAGCGATACTCAAGGCACCAGAGATACTCAAGGCAACAGGAAGGCACCAGTGATACTCAAGGCAACAGGAATAGTCAAGGCACCAGCGATATTCAAGGCACCAGCGATACTCAAGGCAATAGGGATACTCAAGGCAACAGGGATAAAGGCACCAGCGATACTCTAGGCACCAGAGATACTCAAGGCAACAGGAAGGCAACAGGGATACTCAAGATAGCAGCAACATTTAAAGAGTGCTGGCAGCCCTTTAAATATGGCAGCAGCATGTCCCGCGGCATCACCTGACACCGCGCCCACGGCCTCACTACCCGCCTCCGTTCCCTGACTGGTCAGCACCCCTGCCTACTGGCCAGCCATCTCAAGATTGCTTCCTCCTGATCGCTGACCTTGCAAGCAGCCGGTTCCAGTCCCAGCGGCGGAACCTCGGGCCTACCCGCAAAATCCAGCTCGTGGTATTGGCATTAAATCCTTTTCCATCAGGTGTCTTGTAGTGAAGGCTGAGCTGTGTGTGAGTAAACACACTTTAGATTACTAGAGCCTATAGTCCTGTTTTAGGCCTTCTTGCCATGCAATATGGCTTGGAATTTAAGGCCTGGGTTTTCCTTAAAAAAAACACTCATTTTCAGGTGGTAGGTCTACGATCAATCACCCTGTCACATTGTTCTGAATCATGCAGGTATCCTGGATTTCCTGAGCGTAACTAAATTATAGCTACTCTTCGAGTACTGTGTATTGATATGCCTCATGACATGGCGAGGATCAATTGCTATCTGCATATTCAGAGAATAAAATCCCTTCTTGTTGATGAATTTCATGGGGCTTTCAGAGGGACTTTTATAACCACATGGGTAGCATCAATGACATGTATGTATGAATCCAGCCAATAGGAAGAAGTTAACAACACTCTCCCTCTCTCGCTGCTTCTCTGGATTCATGTAAAACTTAATGAGGTGTGCCTGAATAGGGCATCCATAAACTGGCTGCTGCAGCAATGAACTGCTGACTGATTGATGTGACTAATGTCACCAGGGGCTGCCTGAAAGCATCCAGGTGCATAAAAATTAAGCCAATGTCTTTGAAGATCCTGCTTCTGGTGTCATGTTTCCTGCCAGGCCCAGAAGCTTGGGAGCCATTACAGACTTACCCATTCTATGCCTATGTAGGTGTGCAGATATAACTTCTATGATTACCAAATTTTATGCATAAGATTCCTATTTAGCTGCAAGTTAAAGTATTAGTTGCTTTAGTCTGCAACCATCTAGGGAGTGAAATTCAACTTTGATAGGGGCACAAAACAGATGGTAGCAGATTGGCTGTCCATTATACACTCTGTCTGATATTCCTTCAAAGGAAATATCTGCCAATCTGGACAAGTGTTTGGTAGTATGCATGACACTGTGTTAAATTCAGTAAACACTCCTGTAAATGGGGTAATTATGAAGCCAATGATAATGCAACCCTGTGAGAAGACTACAGAAGTTGTCAGGCAAACCCCCACCTCCCAAGACTGAGGCACACATTATTTCGCCACATGAACATTAAAACTTAAAATTGCAAGCTCCTGACTGGAAAGACATTTGCATAGTACCAAACAGTGTTGAAACAAAGGAACCTGTCCCTGCCCCAATATGCAGAAGAGACCTGGTCAAACCAGTCGGTCACGTGACCACCTGCTGGCTAACTAGGAGAGTTTTAAATTGGAGAAACAGAATTTGAACTCAGAACGCCGTGAGCTCCTGGAACTGAAGAAAGAATTACCTCCTCTCCAGTCCTGTCTGCCTCCATCTCTTTCCCATGGAACTGAATCTTGTGAAAACACATGAACCTCAAAGAGAGAACAAGGTTTAAGAAGAACACTGGGCCCCGACGAAAGCAAAACTACTTACAAAAGGACCACAGTGAGCTCGAAGCACAGTAAACAAAAAACTCTTCTGATATTGCCTCAAACACCTCTCTACTATATTTTCCTCTCCTCTTTTCTGTCCCTATCTGCATGTGTATATCGCATGTGCATGCTAGTGTGGGCACGTCGTATATCCGTAGGCATGAACCTTCTTAGAGTTTAAGTTTAAGTAAGGTTAATAAATTTCAATTTTCTCCTTTAAACCTGAGAAAACCTGGTGTGTTGCTTTCCTTGCCTTATAATTGGAAAGCTGTGAACAAGGATTCACACAAAGAGGACGCTCAAAACACAGTGTGTTTAAAATTAAACCCTGTTACAATAAGACCAGGTGAAGACAGTAACAGACCCCTAGACACCTTTCTCACCTGGTCATAACAAAGTGCAGTTTCAGAATTGAGAGAACAACATCCATTTATGGGAATATATTAAAGACAGGTGACTTTGGAAGTGTTTCTATACAATGTTTCAATGACATATAAATTTTTCAAAGTGATTACTGACAACGCAGCCGGCAGGTTACATCATCCGACTGCGGCAAACTCGCACATGCGCAGATTGGTTCCAACCTTCTGCGCATGTGCTGCGTTCCGCATTGCCGGTACTGGTTGGCTCATGTGCAGATGACGTCATCACGTAACACGGGCAGATGGTACGGGGTTCTGGGCCGGAGAGAGCGGGAGTGGGGGGAGAGGGGGTCTGGGTGGTGGGTAGAGAGCAGGGATGGGGGAAAAGGGGCCTGGGGAGCGGGGAAGAGAGGGGTGGGGGGAGAGGGGGTCTGGGTAGCGGATAGAGAGCAGGGATGGGGGGAGGGGGGTCTGGGGGGTGGGTAGAGAGCAGGGGTGGGGGGAGAGGAGGTCTGGGGAGCGGGGAGAGTGCAGGGGTGGGGGGAGAGGGGGTCTGGGGAGCAGGGAGAGAAAGGATTGGGGGGTGAGATGGTCTGGGGAGCGGGTAGAGAGCGGGTGCAGGGAGAGCGCGGCTGAAGACCTTGCTGGTGCACTCTCCTTCCCCCCGCCGCCCACTCTTGAACCCGCCGCCCATCCGCTCACTCACAGCCCCCGGTCTGCTCGCTCCCCTCCCCTCCCCGGCCCGCTCGCTCCGTTCCCTCCCCGGCCTGCTCGCTCCTTCCCCTCCGGCCATTGTGTGCTGCCATGTGTTTAGGTTGCCATCGTGTGATTTTTTTTGAGCAGAGCCATCTTTAATCCTGGCAGGTGCCTGACGTCGCAGACTGTGAGGTTTCAGTGGACATGGCTGCATTTGCGCATGTGCCATTGCAGCGCCACCTAGTGCTGGCATTGTCAGCAAACGCAGCCTAAATTCTTATCAAAACTCTTGTTGGAAATATGGAATGAATTCATCATCATTTCCCAGTGTCTCATAGCTTTTTGCAGAAGAGCAGCAACAATAAAGCAGAGCTAACACTGTTTGAGCCCATGTGGGCCAGATCTGTTCTGCCAAGCATAGTGGTCGTGTGTTGCAGCAGCGTGTGTGGGAAGAACTGTACCAAAATGATTTATATGGCAAATTTGAAGAAATGCAGGAAATTTAAATCCCTGCTGACTTTTAACTGCAAATGTGGACAAGCTGACAACCCAGTTATATATGTTGCTGTTCTGAAACCTCTGATGAACCTCTGTACTTGACTTTTCAGTAAAAACCAAAGGGTCTGGAATTCTGATAGTGCTGTTGCTTCCAACTGCCGGGATGTCCTGGAGTTGACCATAACGTAAATAGCAAGGTCAGATAATTTACATAATCTGAGACATGAAAGCAGCCTAATTCCAGCCTAAAACACCTCAGATATGACAAGGGGCGTAGAATATCATGAAGAGGTAGGAGCTGGGCTCTAAATGGATTCTGAATCAGTCCTAGATAAGAGACAGGTTGGAAAAACAGCTGGCGAGGCAGAAAGCTGGTACAGCCTGGTGATGAGGATGGCAAAAGTGAAGTAACTAACTTCAGGGAGTTGTACTTGGATGTTTTCCCACAATAAGAATCTCAATTCATTAATGTGCAACTGGGCTGTGATCTAAGGCACAATATTATGCATAGAAATGTCACTACCCTAGTAACAGTCATAATGCCTTCATTTCCTGGCAATCTATGGTGCTATCATTATTCATAGTGACAGAAAAACTTGATAAATGGCTCCCTGGGAACAATTTCCTATGCCCTGATACATGACCAATTGAGACAGTTACAATATGAACAGAACAGAAACACATTTCGGCACCTGTAGCAATGAGGATCATGGCAAACAGGCCACCACAGAATATGGAAACATCCAGATGTTTTGATAACCAGGTTTGGGTTGAACTATAGCAATATAGCCTCCTCAAAGACTCAAATATCATAACAGCTTGTCATCTATTGCACAAATATTCCATACGAAGAGTAGATGGAAGATGAGGACACTGGGAACTAGACAGCAGGCATGCCTACCCAACCCTAGTTGTAAACACCAGTGGATAATTTTGATTTTGTGCGATAGTGTAAAATGTGTGATAGTGAATAGATTGTTTTAGATTTCTCCCAATTTTTTATTTTCATTTAAGTATTACATTGCTACGGTGCAAGGTTAGCTCTGTAGATTATTTGCACACTGTGTGTTATGCTGTGCCAGCATCGCAACAGGACTGCATAATCAGCCCTTATTTGTAAATTAATGTGTCTATTTTCTGCGAGGTTCTGATAGATTCCTTGCAAGTAATTCTTTATCAGAGGAGGATCTCCATGAAGTATGCTTTTATGAACCTACAATTTAGACCACTCAAAATAGTTTCATATAAAAATGGCAGCGGTCACAACTTCACATTTCAAATCTGTATTTCCTCTTCCAAGTGTGGTGAAAATCATAACTAAACATTGATAAAGAAATTATGACGTCAAATTATATTTAGTTACCTTTAGCCCAAAAATATGACAAATATACTGAAACTGCCATTTTTTTTAGTCTGGAACAAACCCTCCACCAACATTTTGGGGGAGATGGTGGTGTAGTGGTAATGTCACTAGACTAGTAATCCCAGAAGTCACTACCAAAATACTACCAGCTGGTGGAATTTAAATTAATTTAGTTAATGAAAAAAATCTGGAATTAAAAGCTAGTCTCAGTAATGGGCCACAAAACTATCAGCGATTGTTGTAAAAACCCATCTGGTTCACTAATGTCCCTCAGGGAAGGAAATCTGCTGTCCTTAACTGGTTTGGCCTACCTGTGACTCCAGACCCACAGCAATGTGGTTGACTTTTAACTGCCCTCTGAAATGGCCGAGCAAGCCACTCAGTTGTATCAAACTGCTGCAGAAAAGTCAAAAAGGAATAAAACCAGACAGATCACCTAGCATCGACCTAGGCAGCGGAAACGACACTGGCATACCCAGCCCTGTCGACCCTGCAAAGTCCTCCTTACTAACATCTGAGGGCTTGTGCCAAAATTGGGAGAGCTGTCCCACAGACTAGTCAAGAAACAGCCTGACATAGCCAAACATTTAAGAATCACACCTTACAGCCAATGTCCCATAAAGCATCATCACCAACCCTGGATATGTCCTGTCCCACCAGCAGGACAGACCAACCAGAGGCGGCGGCACAATGGTATACAGTCGGGAGGGAGTTGCCCTGGGAGTCCTCAACATCTAATCCGGACCCCATGAAGTCTCATGGCATCAGGTCAAACATGGGTAAGGAAACTTCCAACTGATTCCCACCTACCGCCCTCTCTCAACTGATGAATCAGTACTCTTCGACTTGGAAGAAGCACTGAGGGTGGCAAGGGCACAGAATGTATTCTGGGTTGGGGACTTCAATGTCCGTCACCAAGGATGGCTCGGTAGCACCACTACTAACCGAACTGGCCAAGTCCTGAAGGACATATCTACCAGACTGGGCCTGCAGCAGGTGGTGAGGGAAAGACCTGCTAGAACTTGTCCTCACTAATCTACTTGTCGCAGATGAATTTGCCCATGACAGTACAGGTAGGAGTGACCACCACACAGTCCTTGTGAAGATGAAGTCTCGTTTTCACACTGAGCATACCCTCCATCGTGCTGTGTGGCATGACCACCATGCTAAATGGGATAGATGCACAACAGATCTAGCAGCTCATACCTGGGCATCCATGCGGTAGAGTGGGCCATCAGCAGCAGCAGAATTGTATTTAACCACAATGTGTAATCTCGTGGCCCAGCATATCCCCCACTCTACCATTACCATCAAGCCAGGGGACCAAAACTGGTTCAATGAACAGCGTAGGAGGGCATGCCAGGAGCAGCACCAGGCATACCTAGAAAATGAGGTGTCAACTGATGAAGTTACAACACAGGACTACTTGCATGCCAAACAGCGGAAGCAGAATGTGATAGACAGAGCTAAGCAATCCCACGGATCACTTCAAAACTCTGCTGTCCTGTCACATTCAGCCATGAATGGTGGTGGACAATTAAACAACTAACAGGAGGAGGAGACTTCACAAATATCCCCATTCTCAATGATGGGGGAGCCCAGCACATCAGTGCAAAAGACAAGGCTGAAGCATTTGCAACCATCTTCAGCCAGAAATGCCAAGTGGATGATCCCACTCAGTCTTCTCCTGAGGTCCCCAGCATCACAAATCCCTGTTTTCAGCCAGTTCGATTCAGTCCACATGATATCAAGAAACGGCTGAAGGCACTGGATACAACAAAGGCTATGGCAATATCCTGGTAATAGCACTGAAGACTTGTGCTCCAGAAGTAGCCACACCCCTAGCCAGGCTGTTCCAGTCCAGCTACAACGCTGGCATCTACCCGACAATGTGGAAAATGGCCAGGTACGTCCTATGCACAAAAAGCGGACAAATCCAATACAGCCACTTACCGCCCATTAGCCTCCTCTTGATCATCAGCAAAGTGATGGAAGGTGTCATCGACAGTGCTATGAAGTGGCACTTACACAGCAATAACCTGCTCACTGATGCTCAGTTTGGGTTCTGCCAGGGACACTTAGCTCCTGACCTCATTACAGCCTTGGTCCAAACATGGACAAAATAGCTGAACTCAAGAGGGAGGTGAGAATGACTGCTGTTGACATCAAGTCAGTATTTGACTGAGTATGGCATCAAGGAGCCCTAGCAAAACTGGAGTCAATGGGAATCGGGGGAAATCTCTCTGCTGGTTGGAGTCATACCTGGCACAAAGGAAGATGGTTGTGGTTGTTGGAAGCCAATCATCTCAGTCCCAGGACATCGCTACCAGAGTTGCTCAGGGTAGTGTCCTAGGCCCAACCATCTTCACCTGCTTCATCAATGACATTCCTTCCATTATAAGGTCCGAAGTGGGGATGTTCGCTGACTATTGTACAATGTTTAATACCATTCACAACTCCTCAGATATTGAAGCAGTGTGTGACCACATGCAGCAAGACCTGGACAACATTCAGGCTTGGGCTGATAAGGGACAAGTAACATTTGCGCCACACAAGTGCCAGGCAATGACCATCTCAAACAAGAGAGAATCTAACTATTTCCCCTTGACATTCATTGGCATTAGCATTGCTGAATCCCCCACAATTAACATCCTGGGTGTTACCATTGACCAGACCAACATAACTGGACCAGAGATATAAACACTGAGGCTACAAAAGCAGTTCAGAGGCTGGGAATTCTGCAGCAAGTAACTCACCTCCTGACTCCCCAAAGCCTGTCCACTATCTACATGGCACAAGTCAGGAATGTGATGGAATACACTCCACTTGCCTGGATGGCTGCACATCCAACAACACTCAAGAATGTCCAGACCATCCAGGACAAAGCAGTTCACTTGATCGGCACCCCACCTTCCAAACTCGCAACCTCCACCACCTAGAAGGGCTGGGGCAGCAGACACATGGGAACAGCACTGCCTGCAAGTTCCCCTCCAAGTTACACACCATCCTGACTTGGTACTATATTGCCATTCCTTCACTGTTGCTGGGTCGTAAACGTGGAACCCTCTTCTTAACAGGACTGTGGGAGTATGTACACCATATACACTGCAGTGGTTCAAGAAGGTGGCTCACCACCAGCTTCTCAAGGGCAATTAGGGATGGGCAATAAATGCTGGCCTTGCCAGCGACATCCACATCCCATGAACAAATAAAAAATGTGACTTTCTTGCATCTTACTAAGCAGTTAAATTATTATAGCACTATAGCTATGTTTTTCCAATTAAAAAAAATCCTTTTTAATCAAATCAAAATTAAACTTTTTAAGACATTTAATTTAGTATCTTTAGTGCTGAAAAGGTAGGATTGTTGAAGATTTTCACTCAGAGTGCCATGACTGTCAGTCAGCTGTCACATTTTGTTCTGTACCAGTTCCATATATTTATATCTCCCCTAAGGAGACAGCAAATTGGGATCAGGTGGCAGATTCCGGTGTTACTTTACAGCGATGTCACAAAGTCAACAATACATTATAGACCACACAGGAGGCTGTGATACTTGACAAGAGCTTATTATATACAAGTCCCAGGTTTTGTCATATCGCTTGGAACTGCAGACAAACAGCAATGCTTTTTAAAAAATGGTGAGGTGGCAAATTGAATTCTCTTAATCAACTCAGTTCCATTCCCCTTAGTTAAGAAGGAGGCAATCAGCTCCTGACTGCAATCCAGGAATCTCTGCTGGAAGTCTATGCATGTAGACATTAGATAAGAACAGGATTTGCCACAGGTGTAATGCCGCCTGCTGTCAATAGCCTGCAAATAGTCCAGGTTCATATATGAAAAATGACCACTTTGATCAAGTACTGGAGGTATACATACTATTAATCCACATTTAATGATGAAAGTCAGCATTTTGCAATTGGTGTCTGCGTACCTGTGTTTCAGGCAAACATGTATGGGGATTTAAAATTCCCATATATTAAGTTTGTTCGTTATCACAATTGCACTTTACTTCAATAGTATGTTTCACAAGTTTCAGAACTATGTTTAACTTTCATATCTGTGAACTACAAAGCCCATGTTTCTTGAGTGGTCTTTTTTTAATTCTTTCATGGGATGTGGGCGTCACTGGCAAGGCCATTTTTAATTGCCCTTGAGAAGGTGGTGGTGAGGCACCTTCTTGAACTACTGCAGCCCTTGTGGTGGAGTTCCAGGATTTTGATTCAGCGACAACGCAGGAATGGCAATATAGTTCCAAGTCAGGATGGTGTGTGGCTTGGAGGGGAACATGCAGGTGGTGGCGTTCCCATGCATCTGCTGCCCTTTCCCTTCTAGGTGGTAGAGGTTGCGGGTTGTGGAATGTGTTGTCGAAGGAGACTTGATGAGTTGCTGCAGTGCATCTTATACATAGTAAACATTGCTGCCTCTGTGCGTCGGTGGTGGAGGGAATGAATGTTTACATTGGTGGATGGGATGTCAATCAAGTGGGCTACTTTGTCCTCGATGGTGTCGAGCTTCTTGAGTGTTGTTGGAGTTGCACCCATCCAGGCAAGTGGAGAGTATTCCATCATACTCCTGACTTGTGCCTTGTAGATGGCGGACAGGCTTTGGGGAGACAGGAGGTGAGTTACCTGCCTCAGAAACCCAGCCTGGCTAGGGGTGTGGCTACTTCTGGAGCACAAGTCCTCAGTACTAGTGCCAGGATGTTGTCAGGGCCCATAGCCTTTGCTGTATCCAGTGCCTTCAGCCGCTTCTTGTTATCATGTGGACTGAATTGAATTGGCTGTGAACTGGCATCTGTGATGCTGGGGACCTCAGGACGAGGCCGAGATGGATCATCCACTTGGCACTTCTGGCTGAAGATGGTTGCAAATGCTTCAGTCTTGTCTTTTGCACTGATGTGCTGGGCTCCCTCATCATTGAGAATGGGGATATTTGTGAAGCCTCCTCCTCCCACTCATTGTTTAACTGTCCATCACCATTCACGACTGAATGTGGCAGGATTGCAGGGTTTTGAAGTGATCTGTTGGTTGTGGGATTGCTTAGTTCTGTCTATCACATTCTGCTTCCGCTGTTTGCATGCAAGTAGCCCTGTGTTGTAGCTTCATCAGGTTGACACCTCATTTTTAGGTATGCCTGATGTTGCTCCTGCCAAGCCCTCCTAAACTCTTCATTGGACCAAAATTGATCCTCTGGCATGATGGTAATGGTAGAGTGAGGGATAAACTGAGCCATGAGGTTGCAGATTGTGGTTAAATACAATTCTGCTGCTGCTGATGGCCCACTGTACCGCATGGATGCCCAGTTCTGAGCTCTGAACTGCTAGATCTGTTGTGAATCTATCTCATTTAGCACAGTGGTCATGCCACACAACACGATGGAGGGTATGCTCAGTGTGAAGATGGGACTTAGTCTTCACAAGGACTGTGTGGTGGTCACTCCTACCTATACTGTCATGAGCAAATTCATCTGCGACACATAGATTGGTGAGGACAAGTTCTAGCAGGTCTTTCCCTCACTACCTGCTGCAGGCCCAGTCTGGTAGATATGTCCTTCAGGACTTGGCCGGATTGGTTAGTAGTGGTGCCACTGTGCCACTCTTGGTGATGGACATTGAAGTCCCCCACCCAGAGTACATTCTGTGCTTTTGCCACCCTCAGTGCCTCTTCCAAGTGGAGGAGTACTGATCCATCAGTTGAGAGAGGGCGGTAGGCGGTTCCATCACTTTTCTGATAACTAGATTAATTTGCAGAAAACCTGTTCTTCAGGAAGTTTCTTTAATAAAATGCAGGAGTATTTGTTCAGTGAGTGGAAAGTCCAGTTTGTGTCTGTTGCATTTTATTTTCACTGTTGTTGACCAAGTTTAGATCACTCCAGGAAATAAATTTAGATTATTGAGCTGCCCACTGAATGCTTCTTTTGTCAACATACAGCTCAAACTCAGCATAAGGCTGATAAAAATATTGTTTAAAGCATATAATAAAAAGCATACTGCCCTCTTCTGGATTTACATGCTTAAAATCAACATAGTTAAAGGTTTGTTATAAAGGCAGGATCTGGGCAGTACGTGCCTCACCGATACCTTCTTATCGTGTGCTTCTTATCTAAGGGTTTCTTAATATCAGTTAGGCCTCCTTCTGATCTTCTCTACATTTATAAGCTGGGATTTTGCAGTTGTATTGATGGCAAATCTGTCAGTGTTCACTGTCAGCACTCTATGAAACTGGCAGCAACTTCTGGCATCTGCACATGTGCAGTGAAATCTGGAAATCCAGAAGTTACTGTCAGTGATTCCCTGCTCCTCCACTGGATGTGCTGTTGAAGTCATTGTACATGGCAATCAACTAGAAATCACTGAATCCGCTTTTTATGCTAGTGCTGTAAAAGCTATTGAAAATGTTCCGCCTTGTTGAATGAGGTTGAGACTCCAGAAAGATATCAATGATTTGGTTGAGTGGGCGGA